>NC_090023.1:101831365-102138865 GCF_037176765.1 Anolis sagrei | reverse complement strand
AACAATATTATAATTTCAAACCATATATTATCAATGGGCTTTCTTGAAGGTCAACACACATTTCATTTAACCACAGCAGAAAATTCTGGAGTTGCTGGAATCTCCATACACTTGGCCATTTTTATTATGTAACAGTCCAGCAATACTGAAAGAGATTTTCAGCAAAGGATAAAATACGTTGGGCTTCTTATAAACAGGGCCTTCTCAGTGGTGGCCCCTCAGCTATGGAACTTCCTCCCCAGTGAAATCAGATCAGCTCCCTCCCTCCTGACCTTTAGAAAGTAGAAATGTGGCTATGGGACCAAGCCTTTGGACAGTAAACTCAGTGCAATAAGTGATATGGAATAAGTGCAATTATGACCGGAATGGCTCCTGGACTATGATTTTGGATTATGCAGTTTTAATAATTGGTTTTATTGTTCAGATGTTTTAATTTTATCGTTTTTGATGCACGTGTTTATTTTTATTCTACGTCTGTACATGCGGCATTGAATTGTTGCCTACTTATAAGCTGCTCTGAGTCTCCTTCAGGGTGAGAAGGGCAGGGTATAAATATAGTAAATAAATAAATAAACATAGAAAGAATAGTATCCTACACCATAACCACAAAAATAAAAACAGTTAAGAGCAGTTTAGAGATCTTTTTGCAGAATGTGTAAACACATTTAGAACTTTGGAGAAAGTAAATGAAACAGGCCAGATTTTTGCAGAAGCAAACAACACTTTGAACTTTCTAGAGAGCACTTAAAAGCTTCTTCCAAAATTTATCCCAGGATGACATTGCAAATTTTATCCACTTTTCACATCATTTCAATTTTAGTGCTCACATTTACAGACTTACACTTCATTAATGTGCTGGGAGTAACTGGTGAGGCAGTGCATCTGCTTTCTTCTTTTCTCTATTTCTCTGGAGTCAGCTGCTGTTTATTTTGCAGAGCAACAGGAGTACTGGATGGAGCAGAATCCCATTTTCCCAGCTTATGCCTCATTGCATTATTACAGATATGTTCCTGAAATCTGACACAGAAAGCCTGCATTTCTCCGCCTTCCCTTTACCATTCTCGCAGTACTGAAACTTGTGACAATTTTTTTCACAGCTAGACAGAGGACAAAACTGACGGGGATCATAAGGGCATAACAATACTTTGTAAAAAGGAACTTCTCTGTCAAAGACTTTGTTAACTGAGGTATGGCTATAAAAATCTCTACACCATCTGGAAGATTTGGGGGATTCTAGTTGTTGGAAAAAAACACTTTCCACCAACCAATATACAATATGTTACAACAGTCTGCCTGACTATTGCTACTTAGTTTTACCTGTAGTTTTTGTTAATTCCAAATAAGAAAGCCTTTGGTTTTCTAGTTTTGTTGAGAGAAAATAACAAAAACAAATAAAATCTTTCATTTTTTCCCTTTAACCTGTTTGTAAGTTACAGACAGACATATTCAGGACTACAACAAATCTCTGAAATAGTCTGTCCTCCTTCCTCACTTTCTAAGCTGCACTGTTGTAGCTAATTTTATGTTTGCAGTGGGCCATCGTACATTCACTTCTTGCTTTTAAACATGATATAATGGGGAAATATTTCGTGGCTGAGTTTATATGTCTTTTCTTTCCCTCTGGGGAAATTTCTAGGTAATCAAAGAAGATATATTATGTCCAAGCTAGTCTTTAAGCACTCTAGTCTGTTAATATATGGATGATGAGACTGATAAACATAGCTGGGAGCAAAAAACAAAACAAAAAAACCCCCACCACCACACATATTTCAACAATACAAGAGGGTTGCAGAGGGGAAGCCATGGGCTGAGTTTGCATGACAAAATGATTGCTTGCCTGGAAACTTCTGCAATTCTTGAGGATTTGATAGTCCTTAGTCCAATTCAATTAATTCGATACACTCGGTTTACAGCATTTTTGCTCAAAGTGGTGTTTTCAGGATTGGTGCAGGTCCCTCAGTCATTGGCTTCTGGTACCTTATGTAGTTTCAGAAAAAAACAAAGAAGTCCAGTTGCAGTTAATGGATCAGGACAAAGATTGCTTGTCCCTTGCACCGGGGGGGGGGGGGGGAGGTGTTGCCATGCCCTGGTGTCAGATAGCCTGCAGGACTGGTTAGCAAATTGGTTGTATGTCCTGTTTTTGGGATGTCTTCATTATGGCAGATTTTGTTGGTTATTCATTCAGTCACTTCTGACTCTTTGTGACCTCATGGACTAGCCCATGCCAAAGCTCCCTGTCAGCGGTTGCCACCCCCAGATCCTTCAAGGTCAAGCCAGTCACTTCAAGGATACCATCTATCTTGCCCTTGGTCGGCCACTCTTCCTTTTTCTTTCAATTTTTCCAACTATTATCTTTTCAAAGCTTTTCTGTCTTCTCATTATGTGGCCAAAGTACTTCATCTTTGCCTCTAATATCTTTCCCTCCAGTGAGCAATCAGGCTTTATTTCCTGAAGTATGGACTGGTTGGATCTTCTTGCAGTTCAAGGCACTCTCAGAATTTTCCTCCAACATCAGAGTTCAAAAGCTTCCTTTGCTCAGCCTTCCTTATGATCTGTAGCAGATAGACTCAGTCAAAAAGATGGCACCATCTGTTAGAAATATCAACATAATGAAAAAATGATCATCCTGTGGTGTCACTGGGGCCTGAGACAGGGGCAGTCCACACAGGGTGGCACAATTAAAAGGGGCAACACTAAAATGACACTTTATAAACATGTGTGCAGTATCTCACCCAGACTTGTTGGTTTTGTGCATGGGAAGCCAGGCAGGTAGGCTGAGATGTTTCTGTACAGAAAAATGTCCATGGAGGTGGCACCTAAATGACAGTCTATAATTTTTTTTGTGCACTTACCTGGTCAAGCCTCATGTGGAGCTTGATGGTGGTACACTGAGGCTCCTTCTATGCTGCCATATAGTCCAGATTATCAAATCAGATAATCCACATTATTTGCTTTGAACTGGATTATATGAGTGTCACCTGGTCAAGCATCATGTGGAGCTACATGGTCTAGGTCTTCATTGTGGTACACTGAGGCTTCTTCTACACTGCCATATAGCCACATTATCTGCTTTGAACTGGATTATATGAGTGCGCACCAGATTTTATATGGCGGTGTAAAAGGGGTTTGAGACCCCCAAATCCCAGGTTCTGGACAGCATGAGACTGAGACTATGGATATTATACTGGGTCAACCATCCCTAGTGATGCCATTGCTGGTGTCCTCTGTAAATGCTTGCAGAGAAACATAAAACAACAGGAGCAAAGCCATGGTTTGTGTGCTGACATACTCAGATCTCAAATTGTTTCTCCACTGGCACTGGAAACCAAAGTCCAAATGCACCTTACTTTACCCAGAACACAATAGAATAGAGTCAGATTTAAACATTTTGATCCATCAAGACCAATGGGATTTGAGTACACCTGACTGGTTCTACCCTGCAGCTCAAAGTTCAAAATAAGCATTCAGAGGATTTCAATTTTTGTGTTTTGAACTGGTTTAATTAAAAAATGAATGAATTAGGGATGAAAAGACCGAAGTGGAAATTGAAACTAAGTGCTGTGTTGCAACAAAGCTTTACACACCATGGAGGTCATACTGGAATACAAACAGAGAAATGAAGAAGTTGCCCATATGAAATTTGCTGAGCACGACACAGTTTCAGTTTTCTCATTGCATTTCCCAGAAATGTTCCAGCCATGAAAGCTTTTTCAAGTAAGACAACCTGCCTGCTGTGCTGAAAGAGAAAATAAAACTCAAAAGATCAAGGAGTTAAATTTAGGGAAAGTTCTTTCCCTAATCAGAATGACTACAAATCTCTCCTCCTCTCCACGCCCAATCTGTGACCCAGTCACAAGCTTTTTAATTTTAGGTTTAGCTAAATGCTCAATGCTCTTTTTCTCACTTGGCTGTTTCGATTTACAATTGGACTGAGCTATATTTTTCCCTGCTATATTTATTGTACCATAATTAACTGCTGGGCTGACATGATGTTATTTATCTGTTTAGATTTCCAAGAGTGATATAGAATCCCATTGTGTTTCCTGGGCTGCTATTTATGGGGAAAAACAATGGTACTCTTTGATATTATTACGTTCTTAGTAAAAAAACAAGTCATGTTGATTATATAAGGTTCATTCTCCTACAAATAAAGTTCACTTGTTGGCAAGCCATCAAGAAACTTGTAGCTGGATCAGTAAATTCAATGTTAGAACTACTGACCAAACTGCATTGATATTGATAGGGTTGCGACACTCATTGTGCTAAGTTTGTTTCCTCTTCCTCTGGTTGATACTGGTTGAGCAGACCTTATCTGGAATTCCAAAATCTAAAATCTTTCAAAACCCAAGACTGTCCATATGTGTGGCTAATATTGCTTTCTGAAGGTTCAATGAATACTAACTATGTTAAGGTAAAGTTTCTCCTAGACATTAAGTCTAGTTGAGTCTAACTCCGGGGGGTAGTGCTCATCTCCATTTCTAAGCTGAAGAGACGCCGTAGACACCTCTAAGGTAATGTGGCCAGCATGACTACATGGAGCACCATTATCTTCCAGCCAAAGTGATATCTACTGATCTACTCACATTTGCATGTTTTCGAACTGCTAAGTTGGCAGAAGCTGGGGCTAACAATGGGAGCTCATTCCATCCTGAAGATTCGAACCGCCAACCTTCCGGTCAGCAAGTTCTACAGCTTAGAGGTTTAACCCACTGTACCATCATAGCCCCCAGTAACTCTGTTGCAGGTACACAATTATTAAAAATATTGTGTATACAATTATAATCAGCATAGTGTGGTGATTTGAGAAGTGGACTATAACTCTGGAGTTTCCCTACTCAATCATGGAAACTCACTGGGGGATCTTGGGCGAGCCACACAATCTCAGCCTGTGATAGATTTTCCTCAGAGTAGTAATAAGTCAGAAATGACGTGAAGAGACAACAATAAAATTACCTTCAAGCTGTGTCTATAATGTGTATTTGGAATACAAATGAAGTTCTTGTTTAGCCTTGGGTCCCATCTCTAAAATATTCCTTATGTTCCAAAATCTGAAAAAGTCCAAAATCCAGAGTTATTGTTATTCTGAAACAACCTAAAGGCACGCAAAAACAAGGAAGTACTGTATTTTGCACATAAAGCTCTACTACTGAGCTATGGCCCCTCCCATGTGTGGCAATATGCAACAGGCAGTCCTCAAGTTGCAAGCATCCGACTTACAAATGACTCATAATTAAGAATGGAGGTGAGACAACAGGAAATAAGAGAAATCTATCCCTTGGAAGGGAAGTTCGCTCCTGGAAGAGTTATCCTAGGGAAAAGGTGACTCCACGGAAGCTTTCTCGCCAATCCTTGTTTCTACAGCAAGCCAAATTTTTCAAAATCTAACTATCACAGGGACAGAAAATGAGGTGAAATCTTCTGAACAGGAAAAGCACAGGCAGCAAAACAAACCGCACAGAGGTGTTAACCCTTCCCTATGATATCCAAAGCTAATATGAGGGTTGTCTGGAAAGTAAGGTTACAAGGCTCTTGCAGGGAATTTTTGCAGGGAAAGTTGGTATCATTGCCATGTAGTGGGAAGCCAGCAGAAGCGAACGAGAAGTACCAGTCATCAGGCGCTCATCGACTGGCATTGTGAAGATTAGAGATGAGTGTCCTCATTCTGTTTCCCTCCAAGTGCAAAGTTTGTGCAGTAATATGCTACCTAAATGCTAAGGGCATGAACGTTGCTGTGATTCATTGCAAGATCGTTTCAGTTTATGGAGAGGACGTAATGTCAAGATAGCATGTGGCATAATGAGTATGGAATATATTGTGAGACCACAAAGCAACTTCACAGAGCCATGCAAAACAAACGTCGTGGGATGCTGACGGCGGGTCCGCACACCACTAATGCAACACAAGAGTTGTTGCCTTCATTTGGTAGGGATGTTTTAAACTACCCCTCTCAGCCCCGATCTTGCACCCAGTGACTATCATCTGTTCACTAAATTGAAGCAACACCTGGGTAAACACTTTTCTGACGATGACAAGGTAGAAATCGAAGTGATGAACTGGCTGAAAAAGATGGAGGGAAACTTCTATGACACAGGTATCAAAAACTCATCCCATGGATGACAAAATGTATTGAACTGAATGATGATTATGTAGAAAAATAATGGAATACCTATGCTGTAATCCATGTAAGTTTTATTAAAATATATTCATTATTTGTATTTTTTTAAAATATTGTAACCTTATTTTCCAGATAACCCTTACATATATAGATTTTGGCTGGAATTATACTAAGAAAATATACCTGTTTTGACTTATATACAAATTCAACTTAAGAACAAACCTACAGAACCTATCTTGTTCGCAACTTGAGGACTGCCTGTACTGGTATGTAAAAGATCATTTTCTACTGCTCTTTCAGGAATCTGGAGATGCATCTACACTGAAGAATAAATGCAATTTGACACACTTTAATGGTCGTGGCTCAGTGCAATGGAATCCTGGGTTTGTAACTGATGAGACCCCAGCACATTTTGTTAGAGGAGGTTGTAAAACTACAACTCCCAGGATTCCACAGCATTGAACCATGGTAGTTAAAGTGGTGTCACACTGCTTTTATTCTACAGTGTAGATGCACCCTAGGATAGACTTCCTTTAAGCTTAAAATGTCAAGGTTTCCCCTTGACATTAAGTCTGGGTGGTGTCGCTCATCTCCACTTCTAAGACGAAGAGCTGGCATTGTCTGTAGATGCCTCCAAAGTCATGTGGCCAGCATGACTGCACGGAGAGCTTCCTGCTGAAGCAGTACCTATTCATCTACTCACATTTGCATGTTTTCAAACTGGGCAATAGTATGAAAGCTGGGTCCAGAAGCTCTGAGCCTTACGCTGTTTCCGCTTTGCTCCTTTGAGAGCGCTGTTTGTGCAATGCAGAACGGAACACAGATATAAAAGGAATGTAAGAATTCTTTAATGGTAAAATCCTAAGCCTTACTCGAATCCTAAGCCTTATCCTAAGCCTAACCCTTAACCCTAATAGTAACCCAAACCCTAAACCTAGCCCAAACCCTAAACCTTACCGTAACCCTAACCTCTAAACCTAATCCTTATGCTTACCCTACCCCAAGCCCTAAACCTTACCCTAAACTTTATCCTAACCCTCCCCTCCTTTCTATCCTACCACCAAATGGAAGTATATTCCCGCCCTCCTCAGTGTGCCACTCTCCCCTTCCCTTATTCACAGCCGCCGTTGCAGAATGTGCATAACACTCAGCATTTTTGGACCCAGCTATCATACTATCACCTCAAACTGCTAGGTTGGCAGGAACTGGGGCTAACAGTGGGAGCTTACCCCACTCCCCAGATTCGAACTGCCAGCAAGTTCAGCAGCTCAGCGCTTTAACCCACTGCACCACTCCTTTAAGCTTATGTTATCCCAATAGTTTTTCATTGTTTAGAGTGCTGATGTGGCACTTGAATCGCAGTGTTTGGTTGGTTTGCATCTGGATGAGGAGATGTGATTCAGGTCACACAAACTTTGACACCCCAAACTTCACAAGATTAAAACACACAGGAGCCCATGGAGTGCTGCCACCTTTTCCTATTAGACTTGAGTCAAGAGTTCTGCTCTTCCTCCCACTGTCGTTGCATCCGTTGGTTCCCACGCCATGAGTGAGCAATGCCTTGAAGGCCCCCAGCCGAGGCTGAACTACATCCAGATCGCCTTCCTCCCCTGCGCTCGCCCCCTTCCTCCTCCTCCTCCTCCTCCTCCTCCTCCTCCCTAGAGGGAGGCGCTCCTCTCCTGGGCTTAGCAACCCCGCCGTCTCCAGCGTCAACAAAAGCCAGGGCCTTGGATGGAGCCAAAGCAGCGGAACCGGCGCCTCTGTTGAGACACAATGGGGTGATGGAAGCCCAGAGCGGGTCGAACCAGGTGAGGGGGGGGGGGAGGGGAGGAGGAGGAAGGGGCGCCTGGCTTGGCTTGTCCTGCAGGGGGCGCCAAGGGGCCCTCGTCGCTGTCCCGTCGATGGGATTGGGGCCCCACTGCCAGCCCCGCTGATCCTTCTTGCTCTCCAGACTCCAGGTTGGGGCTTCTGGGAGGACTTGGCTGGCACCTGGGCCAAGCGGCAGGACGGAGAGGGCAGAGCACCCTCTACACCCACACTGCAAAAATGAGTGAGATTGTTACCAATATTGCTACCATCAGCCCTCCTCTTCCTTCCTCTTCCTCCTCCCATTCTTCCTTTTTTACATCTTCCTCTTTTTCTTCTCTCCTCCTCTTCTCTTCTTTCCTCCTCCTCCTCTTCCTTTCCTTCTTCTTCCTCATTTTCATCCCTTTGTTCTACCCCCTCCTTCTCCTCTTCCTTTTTCTTTTCCTCTTTCTCTTCCTCAACTCTTCTTCCTCCTTCCATTCTTCCTCCTCCTCTATTTCATCCTTCCCATCCCTCCTCCTCTTCCTTTCTCCTTCCTTATCCTCCTCCCATTTCTTCCTTTTCCCACTTCCTGTCTCCTCCTCTTTTCTTCCTTTTACTTTTCCTCTTTCTCCTCCTCTTCTTCCTCCTTCCATTCTTCCTCCTCCTCTTTTTCATCCTCCTCCTCTTCCTTCCTCCTTCCTTATCCTCCTCCCATTTCTTCCTTGTCCCACCTCCTGCCTCCTCTTTTCTTCCTTTTTCTTTTCCTCTTTCTCTTCCTCCTCCTCTTCTTCCTCCTTCCATTCTTCCTCCTCCTCTTTTTATCCTTCTTATCCTCCTCGAATCCTTCCTTCTTCCTTATCTTCCTCCCATTGCTTCCTTCTCTCACCTCCTCCTCTTTTCTTCCTTTTTCTTTTCCTCTTTCTCCTCTTCTCCCTTTTCCACTTTCCTTCTCCTATTTCTTCCTCATCCTCCTTTATTTATTTATTTATTTATTTATTTCGGACATTTGTATCTTGTCCTATCTTGACCTCTGCAGAGGGACTCAGGGCAGTTAACAACTGGCACACCATGGTGCCCACAACCAAAAGCATAACTATACAATTTAAATAAAAACAGTATAAACACAGTATAAAAACATTCAGTCTGCTCTCTCCTCCCTTTTTTCTTCTCCCTCCTCTTCTTACCCCTCCCCCTCCTCTTCTGTTCTTCCTTTTCTCTTCCTCCCCTTCTTATCATCATGATCATGATATAAAACAATTATTACATAACTAAAATATAATGTCAATTATAGCACTTTATACTTAAAGGTAAAGGTTTCCCCTGACATTAAGTCTAGTTGTGTCCAATCTGGGGGGAGGTGCTCATCTCCATTTCTAAGCCAAAGAGCTGACGTTGTCCATAGACACCTCCAAGGTCATGTGGCCTGCATGACTACATGGAGCGCTATTACCTTTCCTCTGGAACGGCACTTATTGATCTACTCACATTTGCCTGGTTTCAAACTGCTAGGTTGGCAGAAGCTGGGGCTAGCAGCAGGAGTTCACCCTGGATTCGAACCGCCAAGCTTTTGGTCAGCAAGTTCAGCAGCTCAGCGGTTTAACCCACTGCGCCACCATGGGGCCCCTTATGTTATTGTTATTAATCACACTTTTCCTCTGAAGTGAAAAATGCATACATTCTGCTTATGCGTTGATACATTTGTAGTGCTAAAAAGAAAAAAAAAAGAACAACACAATATTTAAAATTAAAATATTTACAATGGCCACATGACCTTAAAGGTGTCTACAGACAAAGCCGGCTCTTTGGCTTAGAAATGGAGATGAGCACTACCCCTCAGAGTCAGACGTGACTAGACTTAATGTCAAGGGAAAACCTTTACCTTTAACCAACACAAACTTAACAGTATTTCAGTGGAAGACCCCAGAGAGCATTCAGTCCAAGCTTCTTCTGCCATGAAGTAAAAGTACAAATCAAAGCACCTCAACAGATGGCCATCCAGCCTTTGTAATCATAATAAGAATAACAACAGCAGCAGCAATAATAATAATAATAATAATAATAATAGGAACAACCCCAGGGGCCATCCCATCCAGCCCACTCCTGTTGTGCAGTAAAAGCACAAATCAAAGCACCCTAACAGATGGCCATCCAGCCTTTGTAATAGTAGTAGTAGCAGCAGTAATAACACCCACCACAACAGCAATAATAGCAGAAACCCCAGGAGGCATACAGTTCAACCCCCTTCTGCTATGTAGGAAAAGCACAACCAAAGCACTCCCTGAGCTATGGGAGGGAAGTGGGGTTTTGGAAGTAAAGAAGGGAGGTGAGAAAAAGAGTCTGGGTAGCAAGGGAGCCCGGGGCAGTGGGGAGGGTCTGTGCTTTGGGAGGATGTTGCTGTTTCAACAGCTCCAAACTTTTAATTTCCCTGCATTTCTCAGGAGGAGGAGAAAAAAGGAAGGAAGAGGATAATATAAATACAGCAAATAAATAAATAAATAAACAAATAAACACAGGTTTCAAACCACTGGATGATCTTAAGCAAGTCACTCTCTCTCATCTTTGGAGGGAGGCAATGGACCCCCCCCCCCTTCAGTAATAAGTCTTGGCAAGAAAAGGCGATGATAGGGTCACTATTACTTAGTTGACTTGAAGGCATCTACCAACATCAAAAGACTGAGCTGCTAATCAGGATGGACTTTATACACGGAGAGGAGGAGGGTGCCATCTTTTCCTCGCCTCAGGTAGCAATATCTTATGGTCTGGTTTAGGTGTATCCAGAGGAAACGGGGGTATCTTGGAGGCAAAGTGTTGTGCTTCCCACTGATCCCTATGTCTCCTATTCATTCACAAGTGCATCAGGCAGAAATGTAGTTATGCACAGTCTGTCAGGTCTGATCATGTTCCCTTCTAGATTAAAGCGTGAGGAGATGTTGATATATCCCCCTATAAGACAAAGTATGCAACTTTACAGCAGAGAATTGGATGGGGTTAGTGTTACATCCATTATAGCTCTGAGAAGGCTAATGTTTGATAGTGGAATCGTTTTCTTTGTTAAATTGAGCTAAACTAGAAATGAAGCTAAGCTGGTCCCCCTTCCCCCAAGTCAAATGCAGAAAGCTATATGTAGGCAACCTCCCAGGTTTCAGAGTGTTTTGGTTGGACCTTTGCCAGTTTCTTGCCTTGACTCTTTAAGCCTCGAAGCTTTATGAGAAATCCATGCATTTATTATGGGGCATATAGCTTTCCTTGCACAGATGGCTGCATCTGTTAAAATCTTAGCATTCAGTACAATTCAGGCTCAAGGGATATTTGTACGCATTCTCCCAAATCGAAGGAGAAGTCTGGCTGGATGAACTCTTTCTGAACTTTTCAAGTGAATCCACAGTAGTTTAAACTATTAAGCTTAAGATAAACTTTTTAATTATTTTCAAAAGAATATCCATGTTAGTATGTTGCAGCAAAACAACAAACTGTCAAGTGGCATTTTCAAGATTTAATAGATTTATATGGGAAGTCTGACTTGGCCACAGCGGTCCATGCTCTGGTTACATCCCGTGTAGACTACTGCAATGCTCTCTTCGTGGGGTTGTCTTTGAAGACTGTCCGGAAGCTTCAAATGGTCCAACGGTCGGCAACCAGGTTACTAACGGGAGCAGCGCTCAGGGAGCATACAACTCCTCTGTTGTGCCAACTCCACTGGCTGCCAGTTTGCTACTGGGCACAATTCAAAGTGCTGGTTTTAGCCTATAAAGCCCTAAACGGTTCTGGCCCAACTTACCTGTCCGAACGCATCTCCTCCTATGAATCAGCTAGGGTGTTAAGATTGTCTGGGGAGGCCCTACTCTCGGTCCTGCCTACGTCACAAGTACGTTTGGCGAGGACGAGAGACAGGGCCTTCACAGTGGTGGCCCCTCAGCTGTGGGACGCCCTTCCTATAGATATTAGATCGGCCCACTCCCTGTTGACATTTCAAAGGAAAGTGAAGACCTGGTTTTTTGAGCAGGCATTTGAATAAGCAGTGTAACAAACATAGGAATATGGAACAATTGGATGATGAGACTGGATCTTGATTTTAACTATGAGACGCCAATGAGATGTTTTATTGATTTATTTTGTCTGTTTGTTATGCTACTGTTTTAATTGTTTTTAACTCTTTTATGATGTTTTTGAGCATTAATTTTTGCTATTGTTAACTGCTCTGAGTCGCCCAAGGGTTGAGAAGAGCAGTATACAAATATAGTAAATAAATAAATAAATACTTGTAAAAAATCTTTTTGTTGAACTCTGGAGTTTGCTTTTCTTTCAGAGTTTCTAGTAATTTTTGTTCCTTTTGAGAACCATTATATATCCCCCATTCTCTCTCCCCATTTGCCATAAATTTAGCTTCAAGCTACTGTAGTCAGCTGTAAAGTAATGTGGCATTTTGTTACACTAGCCAACTTTTTATGCTGTTTAATTTGCAATGTTAATCTCAAGGTAGGAGCCTCCGGTGGTGCAGTGGGTTAAACCGCTGCGCTGGCAGGACTGAAGACCGACAGGTCGCAGGTTTGAATCCGGGGAGAGGCGGATGAGCTCCCTCTATCAGCTCCAGCTCCTCATGCGAGAACATGAGAGAAGCCTCCCACAAGGATGATAAAAACATCAAATCATCCGGGCATCCCCTGGGCAACGTCCTTGCAGATGGCCAATTCTCTCACACCAGAAGTGACTTGCAGTTTCTCAAGTCACTCCTGACATGACCTATATATATATATCCCAAGGTGGACTAGGTTTTGCTTTTTCCATGTAAACATACAGTACTATGTGTATTTAGATGTCAGATGTGTGTCCAGTCTGATGAGCTTGGATGCAACTTTGCAGTAAGAGTTGAGTTCTGTTTGGAGTGTGAGCAGCTAAGCAAACCATAGACCTTCAATTCATTGTTTATTTAGTAAGACATCCCAATCTGGGAAAAACTGGCACCCTGACTTTTCTCTCTCCAGAGAATTCAGAGAATGACTCCTTAAAAAAAAACATTGTCTATTTATATTGATATTCAGACGGGTGAGGATTCAGATTAGTCTGTTCACTGTTAGTTTTTAGAGTGTGCTGGACCTCCCATACTGCTTCATGCAGTTTTATTCCATTTCATTCTGAATTCTCTTTCAATACTTCTCTGGGTCCATGTTCCTTTCTTTCATGATGTACAATTTTTCTAGTGTTTCTCTAGTGTTTTATCCACAAGTTATTTTTCACCTTTTCTTTCTTTTTTGTGGGATTGTTATATATTGCATTCCATTGTCCCACTGAATAAGGACAATGGATATAAAAGGTATAGCTAAGATGAGGAATACAGATGGGAACAAGGGATCCAAGCAATGGATGCTAATGTGCAAAAAATGACCACAACAATGATTTTTTAAAAGAATAATCACGCTAAACCTATGCTTTCTCTCATGACAGAATAGCATCTTCAGAGGTCTTGACAATGTTCCTCTTCATCTGCTTTCCCCTGCGGACAAGCTCTTTTTAATAAACCACCCCCAACCATATTATTGTTATTATACTTATTGATAACCAACCTAGCAGTTCACAAACATGCAAATATGAATAGATCAATAGGTACCACTCCAGTGGGAAGGTAACAGCACGCCATGCAGTCATGCCGGCCACATGACCTTGGAGGTGTCTATGGATAATGCCGGCTCTTCGGCACAGAAATGGAGATGAGCACCACCCCCCAGAGTCGGACATGACTGGACTTAACATCAGGGGAAAACCTTTACCTTTACCTACTTTCCCAACAAAATCAGCACTAGACAGCTGGATTGGATCTGATTTGGCTCTGTCTAGATGGACACTACAACCTTTCCATGCACTGATCAGCACAGGGTCCAATCTTTCACAATGGCAGTAAATTCAGTTTTTCTTTATTACCTGTCATCAGTGTTTTAGAGGTAACTCTGTTTCCTGAGGGCTCTTCCACGCAGCCCTATATCCCAGAATGTCAAGGCAGAAAATCCCACAATATCTGCTTTGAACTGAGTTATCTGAGCCCACACTCAGATAATGTGGGATTTTCTGCCTTGATATTCTGGGATTTAGGGCTGTGTGGAAGGGCCCTTAGAGACAAAATGAGTGACTTACTAGTTGTTACTGCAGTGGGCAGGGCCGTAGCCAGAAAAAAAAATCGGGAGGGGTTGAAATTTTCGGGGGGGGGGGGAGGTTGAAAATTTCGCAGGGTGGGGTTGAAACCTGCCTCCTAGCTCACACTAAAGCAAAGAGCATAGCAGAGGGCAGAGCAGCCTTCAATAGCCTGCAGCTCCGCCCCTGTCAACCACCTCCACCAAGTCTGGCCTCTTTAATAAGAGCATTCAACATCCCCCCCCCCAAACTTGGTTGCTTCACTACTGTTCTGTCACGCATTGGGACTGTAAATAATTGTCTTTAGAACAGGATGTTCAACCTTTGCCCAGCGAGAAGCCAGGAGGCCTAAAGAGAAGTTCTCAGAGGTTTCCACCACAAACAGTCTTTAGATGGCTTGGGAAGCACAACAAAGTCTTTTATTAATGAACAATCAAACAGAAACTTCTCTTGTCTTCAGTAAAGTTAAGCAAATGATTCCAAGCTTTTAGGCAACTGGTGAATTCCTAATCTTGCCCACGAAGGACAGGCAACTGTCTTCAATAACTTCTTCTTTAAAGGAAAATCCCCTTTTTAACTTCTCCCAGGCTGACTGTAATCTAATCCTTACTGATGTGGGCTCCGCTACCAGGTCGAACTGTGGGCCTACCAGCAAGGCAGTAGATGTTCTCTCCCCCGGAAGGTCTTAAGGGTTGAAGCTTTTGTACAGGAGAAGCTTGCACACATCCTATACATAAGCTTACCTTGCTGAGACTAACTAAAAATGGCTCCCTTCGCTTCCCAATTGCCCTGAGCAAGGTGCGGGACCAAAACTTAACAATGATGGACAGGTGACTTGCCCTATGACTGCAACCAAAGAAGCCACCTATCTGCAGAGTCCCTGAAACCTAGGACTGCAAGCAAACATTTAATACAAAGCAAATAAAGTTGGAGCTCCTGGTACAGCTGTACCAGAACAACTACATTGGCTATTGCTGCAAGTAATGACAGTGTGAATAAATTGCTAATATTTGCTTGAGATAGTGGTTGCAGTTTTGAAGGGACTCTTGATTTTTTGCATCTCATAGACTTAGCATGGGGATTTTGTTAACCAGTTAAAATTCATGGTTAAACCAGGTTTTTTTAAAAAATCTGAAACATTTCGGGAGGGGGGTGAACCCCTAACCCCCCCCCCCCCTCGCTACGGGCCTGGCAGTGGGAACCACGGATGTAGATGCAGCACTGTATAAGAGAGATGGCATTCAGCATGTTGTGTCCAAACTTCTAATGTTCAGATTCTCCTAGGGATGCAGGTACACTGCAGATTACAATTATCCTTCTCTTGACATTTGTCAATCAGCAGAAATTCTCATTTTCTCTCTCGGTACCTACCTACATACCTGTGCGCACGCACACACACACACACGGAGGATGCATCTGCATTGTAGAGTTAATGCAGTTTGGTATCACTTTAACTGCCATGCTCAATGCTACAACATCATGGGATTTGTAGTTTTACAAGGTCTTTAGCCTTCTCTGCCAAAGAGTTCTGGTTTCACACCAAACCACAACTCCCTTGTTTCTACATCACCCAATCATGGCAGTTAAAGTGGTGTCAAACTTCATTAATTCTGTACTGTAGATTTAGTTCCTAGTTCATAAAATGGATGGAGCTCTCATTTCTTTGTCCTGCATCTAAACTATTTGGGTCTAGTCCTAATTGTAGTTGTTGATGCTATCAGTGTAACCAAAACACTTTTTCATTCTTGTTTAAAGGAAAACATAAGAGGAAACAAAGAATCAATGTGTTTAGAATGATTGGCAAAGTGGGTAAGCGGCTCACCTGGAGTGAACGTGAGTATTTTAAGATGATGGGATTTCATTAAATAATTTACAGCTGAAAGTTCTGATGAAGCTGGTTTGTGTTTTGACAGCTATGCTGCCAGTCTCTCCAATGCAGTTGTTTCCTATTTAGGGCATATATAACTCTTATTATATTTTGGGATTATTTCAGTAAAAAGCAAGTACTGGTAGTAGTAACAACAGCAATTATAGCAAAACCTCTGTAGTTTGCCACAGCAGTGATGAAAATAAATTGATATTTGTGTAGCATGTGTGATGTCACGGGATGCGCCTTTATTCTCCAGTTAATCCTTGAATGAAGCTGCCAACAACCTATTTATTTATTTGCAGCTTCTCTAAGACAAAGATTGTTTGTTTGGCAGAGATAATTGTTTCAAGCAGGCCTTCACATTACAAGAAGAATTATATGAGGGTAGGATAAGTAAATGGAAGTCAAATGGATAGAGGTCTTGGGTACAAGGAAATCAAAGGGGCAGATAGTTTGGAGGGCTGAAAGAAGAGTAGTGGTAGAGTAGAAACAAGACTGTAAAGGAAGAGTAAATAAAGAATTGAACAAAAAAAGGGCACAGGACTTAGGTAGACTTGGGACCACGTTAACAAACACAGATGCAGTTAAAGGACCTCACCACACGCAGAGGACTATAAGCCAAGAGAGGCATTGTTTCTTAGCAAGTGAAGACAGATAGCAGGACAGCAGGAAGACGAGACTAATGAAAGTGACACAAAATAAGAAGTGGGGTTTAAAACAAACATTTGAGATAACAGTGAGTAGGTGAGACATGGCTTGAAAAGAAAAAGCCATTGAAAAAGTGAGGCTGGGCAAATACCTATGATGATGTGAGTACACTTGAATAAACACATGTATATTCATTAATGGTGCCTCTTAAATACATGGAAAATAGAGCACACATGGTGTCACTTGCTGACATGTTGGAGAGAAGGCTGTGTTCACTTTTATTTTATTCTGCCAGGTAGTTATGATGAAAAGCAATACTCCTTCCATTTATTTTGTACTATATTTTGTGTAGTCTCTTTGGCACTATGAATATCTATTAGCAGATTCCAACTTCTCAAGAGAACCTTAAAATTTATTAAATAACACTGGAGTTTGCTTAAACGGGATACATGTTTATTTCTATACCAGTCAGTAGATGAAGATTGCTATTAAATATCATTCTCCTTATATACACTGCACAAAAGCTTCCATAATTTTCAAGGGGCGATATTAAGGAAGAGCAACACACTTTATGGTTTACCCAGCCTTCGAATAGAAATGCTGAGGGGCTATCTTCCAACTGATGTATTCAGAAATGGCAAAGTTCGAGCATCCTGTAACAAAGTTCTCAGCCTAAATGTAATGAATGCTTTCTCAGGTATCTTCTGTAGATGAAGGTAGTAACAATGGATCCCCTTCAAATTAACAACTCCATTCAGTGCTTGTGTTTAAAAATAAATGGTAATATGAATATATAGGGTGTCCCAAAAGTTGCCATATATACGGAAAATGGGAAATTGTAGCTAACTGTATATTTGTTTACAAAATATTCACTACAAAATTTTACAAAATATTTACAAAATATTCTCTACTTGTTGGATATTTGAAAGTTTAAAAATATAAAATATATAATACAATATAAAATATAATATGGGTTTGTAAGTTTTTCCTGTGTATGGAAAAACTGTATTATTATTTATTATTTTATTTGCTGCATTTGTTGACCGCCGTTCTCAGCCCTAGGGCGACTCATGGCGGTGTACAACATATAAAAACACATTTACAATAAGCAATAAACACTAATACACAATAATAACTTTGGGTGAGATAGTTGACGAAGAAAGTGTGCTGCAGTTTTGCTGTATATTTAAGCTTATCATGTCTTCTCTTGGCAGAACTTATTTTGGACGGAAAGCCTAAAAAAGACCACAATAAGTCTCATTCGCTTGTTGTCTTCAATAAGAACTTGGAAGAAAAAGACACAATGATTCATCGTCTTCAGTGGGATTTGGATGTGCAGCCTCTTATCTCCTCCGTAAAATGGCTTCAGCTCCATGGGCTCAAGAAGAACAAGCTGACCTTTTCTCAGATTTTGTCCCAGATTGGATTTCATCACAGAGAAGGTGTGATGTTACAAGCAAAGCTGTGATGGAAGGCCCTTTTGCATAATGTGTAGCCTGATCTTTTTCAAAATAAGATCAAATAGCATATGCATAGCATTGTAGTTTCGCTTAAACATGCAGTTGCCATGCAAGGAAGATGGTACATGCAAACTTTGAATTTTCCTTCCCCCCCCCCTTTTTTTAACTTATAGGGAATTCATACATTTTTTTGGAAAAAGCACAGAGAGAAATTTCATATACAATTACAAGCATTCACACATGTGATTGTATGTGGCTTCTAGGTTTCTGTTGACCTGAAATTCTGTTGACCTGAGGCAGGAAATTTTCAGAAGTAATCTTACCCTCTTCTGAAATATAGTCTACAGTACCTGGCATTGGTTGATATTTTATTTGATGCATTTATTATTTATTTGATGCATTTATTAACCGCCATTCTCAGCCCTTTAGGGCGACTCATCAACCACTTAATTCTATTTATGTTTCAGGATCAGATTTGTCCACGTTTTGGTGAGTCAGAACCTGGAACTGAAATTGATTGAAATAGCTTTGTTTAATGGCTTTCATATGGAAGGAAAAAGGAAGAGGGGCTGACCAAGGGCAAGATGGATGGATGGCATCCTTGAAGTGACTGGATTGACCTTGAAGGAGCTGGGGGTGGTGATGGCCGACAGGGAGCTCTGGAGTATGCTGGTCCATGAGGTCACGAAGAGTCAGAAACGACTGAACGAATAAACAACAACAATGGCTTTCATGGCTGGAATCACTGGGTTGCTGTGAGTTTTCTGGGCTGTATATTCCAGAAGCATTCTCTCCTGACGTTTTGCCCACATCTATGGCAGGCATCTTCAGAAGTTGTGAGGTCTGTTGGAAACTAGGCAAGTGGTGTTTACATATCTGTGGAATGTCCAGGGTGGGAGAAAGATATCTTGTCTGTTTGAGGAAGGTGTGAATTTTGCAATTGGCCACCTTGACCTCACAACCTCTGAGGATACCTGCCATAGATGTGGGCAAAACATAAGGAGAGAATGCTTCTGAAACATGGCCATACAGCCCAGAAAACTCACAGCAACCCATAGCTTTGCTTGTTTTTATTTGCTTAATATTTGTGCTGCAATAAAAATTTACATTAACGGTATTGGGTATCTTGTATACATCAAACGTTAATAATGACAGTCAAATCATTTTCATTTCCAGGTTGTAAAATAACAAAAAGTGGAAAATTCAAATGTGTGAGTCAGTATTTCTGTAAGGCACAATACGTAACATGAGTCCTATGATCATTCATGTTGTTAATAAACAAATGCTATGGCCATTTACATATGGTTTACAATACTCCTGATAAGACAAATGGTTGTACTGTGTCATGTACTTTTTGTTCCAATACGTCACACATGTAAAACTTCTGTCTATTCTAGATTATATATCTATCTTGGGCAAACTTGTGGCTTCACGATATGCAAATGGACTGTATCACCAATTCAGGACAAAACCAGATGGCAAGCTGTACAAAGTAAGTATGATAGAGTCATAGTTTTCTTTTTTGAAACATAGCATAACACTGACAGACTGAATGAGTGGAGTATAGCAATTCAGTATGAGTTCCACATTCACTGGTGGGATATGTTTTTGAATTTTGGGTACATTACAGAGCAGCACTGGAGGACATAAAATGTCTAGTGAGGACATACTTTGTTGGAAGTGTGTAAATAAGACCACAGGTGCCGGTTTTACAGATATGGGGATTTAGTTTATATTACAATGGTCCTGTACAGCTTTCCAAACCTTACCTTACTAATAGCAAATCACACCTCTAAAAGCCCCTATGGTGTGTGTGATATCTTGTTTAAATGTAATTTTACCCCTACAAAGGATTTAGAAACCAGAACCAACCACTCACTGTTGTTCTTGATATTGCTACATAGAGAAAATTGAATTACCTTTTGATTCTGGATTTTGAATAGTCCAGGTTTAAACTGGGTGTGGAATTGACAATAAGCAACTTGGTTTATGCAGACTCAGTGAGCAGGGGTGCCAGAAATTAGTTTGCTGACATTTAAAGTATTCAGGAAAAAAACTGTGGCCAAAGATTCTTATCAAAGTGAAACTTATTCTTTTGCTTCTGTAATTTTAAATGATTGTTTGGGATGAAAGCTGGTTTCCATAGGAATAAGCACTCTGGCTATTTTGGGTTTAGATCAAAATACTGATTAGGTGGTAGGTAGATGGAAATCACAGTTCCAGCATTTTGCAGATCTGTTGTCCATTCTTGTCTCCATCTTGATATTTCTTTGGTATATTGTTATTAAAAATTTTTTTCCAGAATAATGATCCCTGTTGGATTTTGCTTAAGAAAATAAAATTTGAGCAAAATGGTCTACACCAGTATTTACATGAAATATGGAGGGGTTTTTATTCTGGGCTAGGAAACTGACACTCCAGATGTCTTTGGAGTGCAACCCTTTACCATTTCTTGACATTGGTCAAAATAACTTGGCTTAACAGAAACTGTAGATCAACATTTGAAGGGCCACAATTTCTTCTGCCCCCATTGATCTATTAGGTATATTTATCAGTGATGTCTGCATCTTGAAATATCAAAAGATTGTACAACATAGACACTTCTCATTCTTTTAAAATTGTTTTTATTTACATACAGTTGACAGCCAAAAAAGATCTACTTGTTGATTTTGTTGAATGTCTTACTGGAGCTATTGAACTATATAAACAAAGAATGGAGTGGTTGACTACTGAAAGCCGGCAAATATTTGGGGTGATTCAAGAGCAGAGCATTACCATTGTTATGGATTTTGGTGTTGCTTCTAGAGCTGAATTTGATCTGTGCAGAGAAGCACTTTCAATGGTCATCAAACAGCAAGTGACCCAAATCACCAAATTTAATCTCATTCGGTAAGTTTTTCATGCTTCATTTGTGAAATTTGAAGAACACTGTAAGCTGCAATGGGTACCAGCAATGAGTGGAGACAAATAATCTGGAAATGCAATAGAAGTATGTGTCTCTTGAAAGTTATCAACAAGGAAGAATACACGCAACCCAGGAGAGATTGCAGCATGAGCCTACAGGAAAGGGCAAAATTGCATCCCCTCCTCTCTTCTCTCCCTCCTCAGTTAATTGAATGTCAGCTGCTTTTGCATGTTGAACTCAGTTTGTAGTTATTGAAATAGCCTCAGGTCAAAGGAGAAAAGTGGGATTAGGAGATAAAACCAGTGAATTTTGGGGCAATAAGTGGGGAAAAAGGGGGGTCAACAAAAGTGGGATTGTCTCTGCTAAATCAGGACTGTTGAAGGGTATGGAAATGGTCATGACTGCTTGGGACACAACTGTGTAGCCTTGGGTTGAGATACTTTACCTATGACACAAGAGTGAATATGATCATTTTTTAATGAAAATAACTGTGGGATCAGTAACTGGGGGAACAGTATTGTACTGGTCGTATACATGATGACTCCTTCTTTAGATCTGCTGACTTTTGAAGCTCGATGTCCAGTGAGATAATATTTTGAAGCTAGAGGAGCATAAAGTAACAAATGTAAAATATCACAAGTATCTATAATGGAACATGGAGCTTCATTGGAAACTTGTGCTGATGTGATCTGTCCAGTGCAATTTTCTGGATCAGTGCCCCAAATAACCTCAGGAGCTGGCCTAAAAACCAAGGCACTAAGAATGTTTTGTGTTGGGCTGTGTAATGTTTCCTGAAGAAAGGCATGCTGTGTAAGTTTGTATACTCCTTCTCCTTAGGATGCAATGTGATGTTTTTATAACATTAAAATAAAAAATAAAAATAAAATTATAAATGTAGAATAATTCTTTAATTTAAAACCATCATAAAATGCTCCTTTAAATAAATATGTTAAAATCTTGAAATGTTGTGTATATTTTGATCTACTCCATTTAGCATGTCCATTTATATCCTATTAATTATTAAAGACCTTCCTTAATAGGAAGGTACTTGTCTGCAGGTGAAAAGACAACTATGGTCTGTGTGGCAGGGTTCATTTAATCTACCTGGGTAGGGCATTCCATAATATATGAGCAGACATTAAGAATGTCATCTCCCATTCAAAATGCAGAGGTGAACGATTAGGATTAATTGGAGTTACACAATGGTGGGATAACATTTAGGTTCTTCACAACTCTTTGACAGGTAAGGTGGTTAAAAAATACACACAGCAAGTGAGGCAGGGCCATAGAACCCCCAAAACTTGGATCAATGTTTTCACTCTGAAATTGACAAGTTCTAATATAGAAACTATATTAGAACTCTCAGCAGGGTAGGAAAATGACATGTAGATCTCAAGAGGTTAAACATTTGATGAGATGTGGTGTGAAGGAACTGGTGGCATCACATGCCCATTCAGACTCTCTGAGGTGGACCACCTCCCCTTTTAAGTTCCACAATTCAATGAGGAATGTGAAGAGCATGTCAGTGTGGTGCCCGCTGTGGAAACAGACCTAGGCAGTCCATCCTTACTCAGTTCTCAGGCTGGAGAAGACGGAAGACCTTGTAAAACTAATAATAATAATAATAATAATAATAATAATAATAATAATAATAATAAAAATTGAGAGCCAAATTGACAAAGAAAAAACATGGCTGTGGCTCACAAATGGAACTCTGAAAAAGGAGATGGAGGGCCTGATTCTGGCAGCCCAAGAACAAGCCATTGGAACTAATGCCATCAAAGCCAGAATTGAAAAGTCAACAACAGATCCCAAATGTAGACTCTGCAAGGAAGCAGATGAAACAATAGATGACATCCTCAGCTACTGCAAGAAGATTGTGCAGACAGACTACAAGCTGAGGCATAACGCTGTTGCTCAGATGATTCATTGGAACTTGTGCCACAAATACCATCTGCCTGCAACAACTGGTGGGATCACAAGCTGGAAAAAGTTACAGAGAATGAACACACCAAACTCCTCTGGGACTTTCGGATTCAGACAGACAGAGTTTTGGAGCATAATACTCCTGACCTCACAATCATGTTAAAAAACAAAGTATGGATCGTCAGTGTCGCAATCCCAGGTGACAGCAGGATTGGAGAGAAACAACTGGAAAAGCTGATATGATATGAGGGTTTAAAAATCGAACTGCAAAGACTCCAGCACAAGCCAGTAAAGGTGGTCCCAGTGGTGATCGGCATACTGGGTGCAGTGCCTAAAGACCTTGGCCTGCACTTAAACACAATCGGTGCTGACAAAATTACCATCTGCCAGCTGCAGAAGGCCACCTTACTGGGATCTGCACGCATTATTTGCCGATACATCACACAGTCCTAGACACTTGGGAAGCGTCCGACGTGTGATCCAATTCAACAGCCAGCAGAGTGTCTACTGTGGACTCATCTTGTTATGTTTCAAATAATAATAATAATAATAATAATAATAATAATAATAATAATCTTTATTTTTACCCCGCCACCATCTCCCCAATGGGTTCTCGGGGAGGCTTACATGAAGCCAAGCCCAGCAACACAATACAATAAATGAAGTCAAAACCCAAACAATAACATGATAAATTACATAAAGCATAAAAATACAGCAAACAATACAAAATTAAAATAAAATCAATCATAACACAGTAACAGTGAGCGGGCCACATGTACAGAATAAAATACTAAAGCTAAAAACACGGGGTGAGATAGGGATGGAGCAGATTTATTTGTGAGGGAGAAACTCTTCAGGAGTGGGGTTGAGAAGGGTCTTGGTACAGGAGAGGAGGTGGTGTACTCTAAGGACAAACGTTCAGGGGTAACAACAATATCAGATTGTATCGTTAATCCTCAAAAGTGCAACAGAAGAGCCAGATTTGAGATTCTTCTTCAAACTTTCTAAAGTGGGGGCTCGCCTAATCTCACCGGGCAATGTATTCCAGAGTTGGGGGGCTACTGAGGAGAAAGCTCTCTCCCTTGTTCCCACAAGGCAGGCCTGAGATAACGGCAGGGGCTCCCCTGAAGATCGGAGGGATTGGGCAGGTTCATGGAGGGAGATACAGTCCCATGATGTAGAATTAATGCAGTTTGACACCACCAACTGCCATAGCTCCATGTTGTGGAATAATATGACTTATAGTTTTACAAGGTCTTTAGTCTTTTCTGCCAAATAGTGCTGGTGCCTACAAAACCCAGATTCTGTAGCATTGAGCCATGGCAGGTAAGGTGGTGTCAAACGGCATTAATTGTACAGTGTAGATGCATCTTAGGTCTCCAGGAAACCTGGGGTGGCTCGGGAACATTGCTACTGTTACAGTTTGTGAGAAACTATCTGAGAATAAACCCTTTAGCACAAATGTGTTTGATCTAAAGTCCCCTCCATCTTTCATAGTCAGCTGTTAGACTGGGAGAATGAGCAGGACCTTGTCATTTAATGTGTATCCAAGTGATTTTGTCTGAGAAAGTCTGCTGACATTTTCTGGACATTTGGCATCCAGATCATATGTCAGTCTAGACGCTGGATAAAGCTACTCTCTTCTCTGATCCCAAGAACTGTCGGGTTGTTACTTGGATGGTTGGTGGGGGTGTATGTGTTATGCACTTCCTCTTAATTCACAAGTGTTGCA
The DNA here is from genome assembly GCF_037176765.1 of Anolis sagrei. Lineage (NCBI taxonomy): Eukaryota > Metazoa > Chordata > Lepidosauria > Squamata > Anolidae > Anolis > Anolis sagrei. The sequence continues at coordinate 102,114,298 of NC_090023.1, read as the reverse complement.
TTACAAGACAGTATAGTATTTCCTATGAGTATTTTAGCTCTTCTCTTTTTCAGAGGAGCTCAAGATTTTGTGAAGTGGCAGGACAGTGCCGTTCCTGTCACGCAGGACACCATAGAAGCTGCCATTGAGTGGCTCTGGATGATGGACCATGTGCCAGCTGTTTGCCACACTGGCCCCACAGAAGCTCTGTTGGAGGCATTGTTTGATGATACGGTAATCTCATGCATATTTTCAGAAGTCTTATGTTATGATTAAGGATACCCCACTGGGAATGGAGGTTACAAATGCTATTGGGTATGAATTATGAATGTGCTAAATGCTAATAAAAGAATGTGGGCATTCTTTAGAAGGAATTTCTTTCAAGTCGTACTGCATGCTGGTGCTTACCAATATCATATGTGCATAGAATTATCACATTCCAAAAGCAGAAATGTTGCTTCAATCTTCCTGGGATGGTTTGAAAAGCAGACCAGGTTCAAATGATCATATGCAAGCTTCTTAAGTGGAGCGCTGCATGAGCCTCTTCCATACTTAGATATTACCTTCAAACAAACTACAAGTAAACCAGTAAAACTGTACTTAATCATGTTTTTGTCCACCAAGGCCAAGAAGCTATTATAATCTGCTTGGGAGGGTAGGTGGGATCAGTTATTCACACAGGATGTTGAATCTGGTTCAATATTTTGGGTTTCAAAAATATGGTTGAAAATTACAGACTTCCTAGCTTGATTGCGATATACACAAAGGATGAGTATATTTTTTCATCCCAAGGTTCAAATTCAGTTCTAAAAGATGCTCAGTGATTGCATTCTAGTAGGCTGAAAGACCCTACTAGAAAAGCATCTGTCCCACCTCTCAAGCACATTTGGTGGGAACAAGGGAGAAGACTTTTTTGGTGGCTGCTCCCAGATTCCCTAGAGAGATCAGGGGCCCTTCCACACAGCCCTATATCCCAGAATATCAAGGCAGAAAATCCCACAATATCTGCTTTGAAATGGGTTATCTGAGTCCACACTCAGATAATGTGGGATTTTCTGCCTTGATATTCTGGGATATAGGGCTGTGTGGAAGGGCCCTAGGATGGCCCCCATCTCTCCTTGCCTTTCGCAGGCAGGGGGAAAAGGACCTCTGCCATCAGGCATTTAGGAAATGATGAAAGGCAGGCTGCTGGGGATGGTGTGAGAGGGAGGGGGGCAGTGTAGTTTTAAAATGTAGTTTTAATAGTAATTTAATATCTTGATGCTCTGTGACACAAAAGATATAATTGTTTTTATTTTTTATATTCATACTTTAAAGCATTTGCTTTATTTTAATTACATTGTGTCACGTTTGCTGTTAACCACCTTGTGTCTCTATATCAGGAGAAAGGTAGGATAAAAATAAAGCGAATGAATTAATCTCTTGTGACAAGATTCTGTGATCAGTATCTAGTAAAGCTATTCTTACAGTTCAGTCCTTGGACTTCTCTAGCATGGTTCTTCTGAGGACCCTTCCACACAGCCCTACATCCCAGAATATCAAGGCAGGAAATCCCACATTATCTGCTTTGAACTGGGTTATCCGAGTCCACACTCAGATAATGTGGGATTTTCTGCCTTGATATTCTGAGATATAGGGCTGTGTGGAAGGGTCCTCAGATAACCCAGTTCAAAGCACATATTGTGGGATTTTCTGCCTTAATAATCAGGGATATAGGGCTATGTGGAAGAGCCCTTATAGTCCTATATTTTTTGCTAGCACGCAGAATCAGTTTCTTATAGCTTTGGGATATTTGTAAAGCATATTTGTAAAGCACAGGCCTAGAGGCTGGATACTTGCTGAAATTTTTAGTAAGCTGAATGTTGCAAGTAGTAGCTGTGGTGTTTATGGCAGCTGGGCAACCACAGAAGTACACACAATAAGCTAGACATCAAGGCAACTTATGCACAGACTCATGCACACACGCACACACGAACACGAACACACACACACACACACACACACACACACACACTGTCTTGCTTTTGCCTCTGCTACCATAGTTTTCTTACATTTTGATCACTGGCCTATCATGACCACATAGGGCCCTTCCAAGCAGGCATATAACCCAGAATGTCAAGGCAGATAATCCACAATATCTGCTTTGAACTATGTTATCTGAATGCATACTGCCATATAATCCAGTTCAATGTGTGGAAGGGGGCATATAAGGAAGAGAGAGGGAGATCCTAGAAGTTTGGCACTCACTATACAATCCTTTGGGCTGAAGGCCTCTTGTGATTTTGGCTGATTTCCTTTCCCTTCACAGACAGAAGCGGTCTACTATTTTGTTGTGGGTGATATGCTGGAATGCACAAGGCATTTGCTCATGGAGAAGATATCACAGTTCTCATGCCCAGTGCATACCGTATCTTTTAATGCTAAAGAGGAAGACACCATCACTTTCTTGAAGGAGCTGAGCCAACTGACTGCTGGCAGGTAGGAGGTAAATGTAATAATTTCAAACTATAAATCTGTTTGAAGAATGAATACAGGAATGTTTGCAGTCACACTTTTTTGTATTATGTTCACATACACTGCAAACTGTGGCAAAGAATGACTTCAACACAGTGCTTGGAAAAGTTACTTTTTAAAAAAGAACTTCCAGAATCCTTGACTTTGCTAGTTGGGGAATTCCAGCACTCCAAATAAGTAAGTTTCTTGAAATTTGCTTGATGATCTGGTATTTGTGTCCATGCATGTCTCTGTGTGTCTGAATAATGTTAACTAAAATGATGGGGCCTCAAGCTTTTTTTAGGTTTCCCGTCAAAACAGTAACAAGTGATTTGTCATTCCTGGAATAATTATGGTACATGAACAACAGTAGTAATTATTTGAGTCCCTGGTTATAGAATTAAAGCTGTTACACCTTTTTTTCTAGTGAATCATTAGAACAGCCTGCTGCAGTTGCGGTACTTTCCAGCTCCCATCATTCTCAGCCAGTGACAGAGGACATTACAGTTTTAACCTATGTATCAGGTTGCAGAAGGCTGCCTCTGAACTCTAGTTCAAGGAGGAGGCTGTGTGAATGGGAAAAAAACATGCTGGAGGGATCTCTGAAGAATGATTTCCAACATTTTGCCAGATATGTCCATTCATGTGTTACAAAGGCCGTGTGTTTGTACAACATATAATTTATAAAAATTTTCAGAAGTTCCATGTTGCTAATACATCAGACATAATTAAGGAAAAAATGTTGTAAAGATGACTTTCTAAATATTATAGGTTGAGAATCTCTTGTTTGAAATTCTGAAATCCCAAATACTCCAAAACCCAAAATTATCGACATGGGTAACTGAGATAGAGACACTCTTGCTTTCTGTTGTAAAGTATACAAATTTTATTTTGTGCACATAAGTATTAAACTTTTTGTATAAACTTAAATTCAGGCTATGTGTTTAAGATATATGAAACATTAATGAATTCCATGTTTAGATTTGGATCTCATCTCCAGGATCTCTCTCTCTCTCTCTCTCTCTCTCTCTCTATATATATATATATGCAAGTACAAATACTCCAAAATCCAAAATACACCTGGTCCCAAGCATTTTTTTATAAGAGATACTCAACATGTATTTTAGCATGCTTATTTTAGGACATTCCACAACACAGTTTCTTTTTATGCATATGGGCATGATACTTACTTACTTAGGCAATCCTTCATTGTCAGAGTATGATGGCCTTCCAAGTGTAATGTCTTGGTGGTGGATATGTAGGTGACAGTTGAGCCCTTTTCTTGATCAGCATGTTCTTCCACAGTGAAGGCATTGGTTTCCAGGTGGAAGGCAGTTCCAGTCAGAGTTGGCTTGATTCACCTTCCTCTTGGCATATTTCTCCCTTTTGTCCTCCATTTATGCCTCTTCGAATTCTGCAGCAATGTTAGAGTGTCCAAGGACTAGGGCTTTCCAGTTCTTGGTGTCTATGCCACAGTTTTTAAGGTTGGCTTTAAGCCCATTTTAAAATCTCGTTTCCTGTCTACCAATGTTGCATTTCCTGTTCTTGAGTTGAGAGTATAGTAACTGCCTTAGGAGACAATAGGAATTTGAACAATGTGGCCAGCCCAACAGAGCTGATGGCATAGGAGCATTGCTTCAATGCCAATGATCTTTGCTTCTTCCAGCACGCTGACAAATGTCAGTGTGACATGATAGTGCGGGTGTTTGAAGACTGGTTGAATTAGATTTATTTATGAACTTTTTTCCAAGAAGGTCAAAATGGGATGTACGGTTCTTCTTCCCCTTTATCTGCTCAACAGTATCTCCCTTTCCTTATGTCATGTGTTTGGATGGAAGATGGTGAATGATTAGTCTAAGATCTATTGGACCTAAGTACTCAGTTGGACTGGGAACATCGATCTTCTTGCTCTTGGTGTGGAAACGGTAACTACTATATCACTCTGGATAGATTGTTATCACCTTAGATTATATTCTAAAATATTTATCCTCCAGGTTCCATGCATTTGCTGAAAGAATTGACTATGTGGTCGTGATGGAAACTTCAGGAACTGATGAGGATGAAAAGTATTTAAATGCCCAGAATTCAAGAAAACTGAAAGGAAGTCTGCCTCTAGGTAAAACAAAAAAAAATGTCATTGCTGTTTGCTGTCCTTACAAAATTCAAGATTTCAATGGTTTGATTTTAAACATTGGAGAAATTGGAGAACTAGTACTGTATGTAGTTAACTGGAGTGAAGATGGAAAGGTAAAATACTTCTTTAACACATCTAGGGGGGAGAAAAAGAGTGAATGCCAAAGTTATGACAGAAGGAGCAAGGTGCTATGTTGGTATCTACAACATCTTGCTCCTTCTGAGTGAGGAAATGGGGAAGTGATATTAATTGCCCCACAACTATGGGGCCCTTCTCTGGAGACCAATAAAACATTTTCCTAAAGATCTTAAAACTTAGCCAGGCTTATACAGGGGGATATGTAAACCCAAGCCATACACATAATAGATTCCTCTGCATAATGTATAACTCTCAATGGCTTAATGCTAATGGTTGTAGGCTGTAGCATCAACTGGATTGCAGAAGTGCTCAAGCAAGATCTTTGTTAGAACTTGTTTCCTGCAACTGAATCTTTCCTGCTTTAAACCCATTTGGAATTATTGTTTGATATTTTATCTGAATCTTAGGCTCCCAGATAACATGATCTTGTTTCAAGAGCAGCATCAATGCATTAGCAATTTTTCAGGTGCCATTGCCGTACCTTCATCCAGGCTAACTTGAAGTTTGTTACAGTTTAGTGCTTACATTACAAATGGCAGATTACAAAAACTAGAAGAAAGGAATCTAGATCCACACTGGTTAAGAAAACAGGACAAAGTGAGGTCTTCACATGAAGTATTAAAAGTTCTGTCTACCATTCTCATCAGTACATCTGTTTTACATGCCCATTTGATAACCTATCACATGTAGCCCCCAGACTTTTCTGTAGCACATTTTGGATGTTGTTAAATTGCAGCTCTCCCAAATTCCTTTCCACTTCCTACTAGTGCTCTTATCTCCAGCAGAACTCAGGGCCCTTCCACACAGCCATATAGCCCAGAATATCAAGGCCAATAATCCACAATATCTTCATCCAAGTCATTAATCAAGATGTTGAATAGCAGTGGCCCAGGACAGACTTGTGGCACCCCACTGGTGTCTTCTCTCCAGAAGTAGCATTTAATCCAGTGAGACGTCTCGTTTCCTCCAGGAATTCTCCAAAATTATAGTAATTGGTTCTGAGATTACTTTTGCTTATTCTTCCTGCACTGGAAGAGGATTGGACTAGATGGCCCATATGCACCCTTGAATTCTGTGAATATTTGAATGAATAATAAAGAGTATCATCATGTATAGTGGTGCTCTGGGTTTATCCTCTGGATTATAGTGGAGAGGAAGGTGAAGAGAGAGCACCTCACACTGGTGGAATTCCAGCTCAAATAACTCTGGTTATACCTTCCTTTGTGGTCTTGAATCTGTTGTTATTCTGCCAAGCTTTTGTTATTTCCAGACTATGTAGTCCAACACCCATTCCTGGGTACTGGTATCTGTGCTTTCATCTACCTGCACCCAACAAAATAAGTCTTGTCTAGGAATTTTCTAGCCCTCCAGGCGATTGCATTATATGAATCTGCCGGAAGATATTGTACAGTCACAATGGAGGACATAGCAAATTCCTAGAAAGGATACGTTGTTGTTCATTTCAATAGAATTTGCTATCATCCACAGTCTTCCATCTCCATAAGTTCAGGAATCTAAATCTTGTGGATACAAGTGTTGTACTATATGTGTGTTTTAATCTGCTGTTTTTTTGTAATACATGCCTCATTGTTTTGCATTGTTTTGTTTCTGAAAAATGCTTTAAATTGTAATCTGATTTAATTACTCTCAAAGTCAGTCAAATATTTAACTAAATCAATGTAAGCCCTTGAAGCAGAGTAGGGGTCAAGATGAAACTGGGGGATTGCAGGAATATCATGCAGAACCTGGAAAATAACGAATATATTATTTTCTAAATTGCATGAAATATTGGAAGAAGGAGAATGCCAGTATTTCCTCCTTTCTTGGAAGTTGCTCTTGTTTTTTTTATTCAGGGGTCAGCTCAGACTGTGAAGTTTCTAAGAAGGGCTGCTCTCTTAATTCCTTACTCTTTAATTTGGTTCAGCTGCATTGTAGTAATTGCTCACATCTTACCCAGCTCCTCCGCTCAGTTGCATTGTGAGGAGGGACCTTTCTTTATTCTGTTCCCTAGGCATCCTGTTTATATTTCAATGGGCAGACTGAAAGCTGCTGCGGCTCTTCAAATTATGCCGATGGCCCTTCGTGCTTCTGCTGAATTGCAGAGTGATTTTAATCAGGCCAGAAGTGCAGTAATCTCCTCGAAATGCTTTGTGGGCCGTGTCTGATTGCTTTTACAGAGCAGCATTTACACATTAAAAGGGAACACAATTAGTCTTGGGCATTTATAGCGGTGGCCATGTGACGTCATAGCTAACCAATTAGAGAGCTCCAAATCCATCAGGCTGCTCTAAGAGAGAAAGAGAGCATTATTGACCGCAGAAAAGATACCGGAGTGATATGTTTGAATTGCTTTTTTAAAAAGGCTTTTGATAAGAATTCTTCTTGAAAGGGTGTAGTGAGCCAATGGTTTTATTATTTTATTTTAAAATAGTGATTGAGTTTTTGCATGCAAGAAAAGGTGTGTGTGTGTGTGTGTGTGTGAGAGAGAAATAAAGTGTTATTTTTAAAGTGCACAAACATGAGCTGCAGGAATAGTGCAGACTAAAGCAGACTTCAGAAGAAGTGGTGGATCCCTCCAAAAAGCATTCGTTACTAAGGCTCCAGGGAAGGTATTCAGTTTGGTAATGCTAATGTAAGGTCATCTCCTACATCACAAAAAGCTGAGTGCAAATATGTGAATAGTAATCCAGCATTTGTGATGGTCTGACTCAAAGCAGGGCTTCTTGACCACCTGTCTTGAAAAGTCCTTTCTTCTCTGTAGCAGTTGCTGACCTTAAGTGTCCACAAACGTATACAGATACAGAAAGTTAATGTTCTTGAGCAACCTTACCTCACTGACACTATGGCTATCTCTAAATGTCACTTCTTGTGCTCTTCACAAAGTCTTTCTAATGTACCTTCTTTTTCAGCCTCCTTGTGAGCACAAATACACATTTTGTGAAGTAGGAAAATAAAATGTGCAGTAGGAAATAGGATTTCTTGTGCAATTGCAATATGAATTTAATCAGAAACAAGTTCATTTCTTAAATAGATGAGAAATAGGAACAATTTCCATGCTTATTTTTTGCCTTTTAGTCTTTATAGCCTTATATTAATTGCATAGTATGGGAACCAACTTCTTGACTGCTCTGTCTGTGATCAAGAGGAGCCATACATAAAGATCTGTCTAGCTTCTTTGGATCTAGTTGTGTTGCTACAGGCATTGCCAACTGCATCCAGCACTCCTTTCATGCTGTGGCTGTAAGGTTTACTCAGAGGCGGCCCTAGGTAATTTTCAATGGTAAGCAAACAGTATTTTGGCGCCCCCCCCCCCAAAACCAATCACTATCTATCTATCTATCTATCTATCTATCTATCTATCTATCTATCTATTAGGCCTGGGTAACAACGCAAAAATTTGTTTCTAAAATCGTTTTGTAATTGGGGGTTTTTTTTGTTTCGATATTTAAAATAATTACAAAATTTTCAAAAAAAAAGTTCGGTATTTACGAAATTTCGTAAATATTTACAAAACATTTTGTAAAGATGGCGCCCTTTTTTTCAATATTTTTTCAATATTTTTTCAATATTTTTTAAATTTAATTATTAATTTAGTAGAATAGGGAGGAGAAATTAAATTATTATTAAGGAGGGAAGGCAGGCACTCACTCTGGCGGGCCCTCTAATCAAGGTGGTCAGTTGAAACATTCACACCTCGCTCCAGCAGACAAGAGTCCTTTGTCCCACCCTGGTCATTATTCCACATAAATATATAAACCCTTTTTCCTACTTCCAACAGACCTCACTAGTAGAGGATGCTTGCCATAGATGCAGGCAAAGCGTCAGGAGAGAATGCCTCGCTCGCCCCTCTCGCTCGCCGCTCGCTCGCCCCTCTCACTCGCCATAGATGCAGGCGAAAAGTCAGGAGAAAATGCCTCTAGCCCATGGCCATATGGCCTGAAAAAACCTACAACAACCCAATCAGGGACATCTGTAATCACCTCTCAACAAAAGATTGCTCCAGGCACTGCCAGGCCATCAAATGCTAATCAAGGTGGTCAGTTGAAACATTCACACCTCGCTCCAGCAGACAAGAGTCCTTTGTCCCACCCTGGTCATTATTCCACATAAATATAAACCCTTATAAATATAGACTTCACTACCTCTGAGGATGCTGCTTGCCATAGATGCAGGCAAAACGTCAGGAGAGAATGCCTCGCTCGCCCCTCTCGCTCGCCATAGATGCAGGCGAAAAGTCAGGAGAAAATGCCTCTAGGCCATGGCCATATGGCCTGAAAAAACCTACAACAACCCAATCAGGGACATCTAATCACCTCTCAACAAAAGATTGCTCCAGGCACTGCCAGGCCATGAAATGCTAATCAAGGTGGTCAGTTGAAACATTCACACCTCGCTCCAGCAGACAAGAGTCCTTTGTCCCACCCTGGTCATTATTCCACATAAATATAAACCCTTATAAATATAGACTTCACTACCTCTGAGGATGCTGCTTGCCATAGATGCAGGCAAAACGTCAGGAGAGAATGCCTCGCTCGCCCCTCGCCCAAAATCTGGCTACCAGTACCCTCTAAAATAACCCTCTAAAATCAGAACAATAAATAAAGAGCAACACTAAAAAAGGGGGGGAATTCCTGACATGAAGCAATCAGGGCCAGTTAACCGCTCCCAACAAAGGATTCCTGGGCAGCAACTAGCTCGGCTTCGAAGCTGCAAGGCCATTAAATACTCATCAAGATGACCAATTGCAACATTCACACTTACCTCAAGCAGACATGAGTTCTTTTTCCCACCCTGGACATTCCACAGATATACAAACCCCACTTGCCTAGTTACAAACAGACCTCACAGCCTCTTGAGGATGCCTGCCATAGATGTGGGTGAAACATCAGGTGAGAATGCTTCACCAAGCACCAAAGAGCATTCTGAACTCCACCAATAATAGAACTGAACCAAACTTGGAATACAGGACTTTCATGACTAACAGAAAATACTGGAGAGGGGGTTGGGAAAAATAGACCCTGACATTTGGGAATTGCAGTTTACCAAGCACCAAAGAACATTCTGAGCTCCACCAACAATAGAATTGAACCAAGCTTGGCATATAGGACTTCCATTACCAAATACTAGAGGGGTTTGGGGGAGGCATGTACAGAAGATGACATTTGCAGTACCTTTTGACCAGGCCTCCTTGCTGCCCTGAGAGGGGTCCAGGCTCAGCTGCAGGGAAGGAAAGGGAAAGCGAAAGAGCCTGGCTGGCTGGCTGGCTGCCTCCCTCCCTCCTGGCAGCACGTGGAGGGAGGACTTCCCTCTCGCCTAGTGGGCGGGGCCTGCGCTTCTCCATTAGAAGGCTGTGGAGGGCGCATGGGGCCTGCAGGAGGAGGCGTGGCCTAAGGACAGAACAGCGCCCCCTGGCAAAAAAAGTATTCCGCCACCGCTTACTTCGAGTAATGGACGGGCCGTCCCTGGGTTTACTGTCACCTACAAAGTACTTTTTTATCACCAGTTTTTTTAACAGCTTGTATCATTGCTTGTATAGTCCACAGTGACTTCATACTTCAAGGATGATGCCAGTGTATCTTCAGCCAGTGTCTTGGTGAGGCTGCCTTTGTCGCTTTCTAGGATGCAACAATAATACATGCAAAATAATACATGATGCAGGACATATTTCCTTTTTCACCAGCAATTTGGCTTTTTGTACAGTGGGGAAAAACAGTATAAAACATGGACAAAACTATTCTTATTAGTGATCTACCATATCCAGCATGTGCAAGAAAATTGAAGTCTAGTACCTTATGCTGCACATTCTGTGTTTTTCTTCTAACAATGCAGTTGATTAAATAAACAGTAAAGAGGTTTAAACATTCCATTTTCACACCCAATTAATTCTGGGCAATGTTTGATTTGTTTGTTGCTAAACTGCAGATGCCCAAAGGAGATGAGATAGTGATATTTCGCTTTCTGTCTCCGATTAAGACCTGATAAAATTAACCTTTTCAGTCTGTTGTTTTTATCAATGCTTTGCAAGGGAGCAGTGGGAAGAGCAAATCTTGTCCACTCTATAAAAAGCATGGGCTGTACTGTGTGAAATCCTTCAGGCCAATTGGAATAACATGCACATTGGGTGACTATATTCTCTGGCAAGCACAGCTTGCAGCTAGTATCTTGATAGACCATAAAGCTGAGCTTCTGAGAAAATGAGTTGCTTGGTGGGAGTCACTGCCAAGAAAACATGCTAAGGGTGTATGCATATGGGCTAATAGGTGTCCTGCCAGCTCTAGCATAATGTTTTTGTTTACAGCCTCTTCTTGGCAAGATGCTAGAAGTTAGAGGGATAATCAATAGTTTGATAGCTAACATGAGAGAAACTTGCTGCTTTCCAAGTTGCTTCCCATAGCTGCATAATAGCCTGGTTTGATTATGGGTGTTGACGGATAACGAAGATTATTGACATTGTAAGCAATTGTTACGGATGATGTTATTTGTCTCCATGCAACAACGACTGGAGTAGTTTAAGCAGTCGAGGAAGAAACACAGTTCACATTGATTGCATAGTTGTGGCAACAGCAGGTGTATGATTGTAGCCAAAAAATGGAAAAATGAGTTTAACAATGTGAAATGGTCCACCTGCAGGAAGTGATATATGATAATCCTAGAATGCAATTTGATGCAGAGATTGGTTCCTTGCCCATCATACCTCCTGAGGAGCGCTTCTTAAAGGAATAGGGGCATTCTAGGGCACAAAAATGAAGGCCAGGTGGCATACCTAGAATTTGGGTAAAACTCAACCAAGTCAAAGCTATGGCAACCCAAGTGAAATAATTTTTACATGTGGATAAATCTCCATTGACCACTGAGCAATGGATAGTGAGCATTTGTCTGTCTAGCCATGGAGTATAAATTATTTTGCTACAGTAAGGACATGTAAGATCTAGCCTTGCTGACCATCACTTAAGTTTCAAGCCACAGGGACATAATAGAGCTATAGGAAGTACATATATGTCTACATGTATTAAATATTTTTAGCACAAAATTAATTAATTGTAATACATACATAAAAAGAGGGTTAACATTGGACCCATCAATATCTTAAGTCACGGGAAAACATTTAACTGTGTTGCATGTGTTTATTTGGCCAATTTCCTATTAAAGAGTTGTTCAATGGACAGACTTGGCCTTATCCACAGAAATCTTGGGATTTGTGGTAGGTTTGATTTGCAGTTATTTGACAAAAAAACGTTTTGAGCATCCAATGAGGCTGCTGAAATGAAAAATTAAGGTTAGTAGTTCTGGACTTCTATGGGAAAAGAGAACAATGGACTCAGTTAGGTCCTCTCACTGAAATCAAACTCTAAAATTCTTAATCTGTGGGTCGCCAGATGTTTTGGCTTTCAAGTCCCAGAAATCCTAACAGTTGGTAAACTGGCTGGGATTTCTGGGAGTAGTAGGCCAAAACACCTGGGGACCCACAGATTGAGAACCACTCTCTTAGAGCTTAACCTATTTTAACTTAAATGCGCCTGAAAAGAATTAGAATTACCATGCTGGATATCAAAAGAAGTCAAGAAATTGGGAAATCCCCACTGGAGATAAGGAAAGTAGTCATATATGCTGTCCAATTACTACCTATAGTAAGGATGTTTTATGTGGCAGTGCTGCCACATGTATTGGAAACTTTCTTCAAGAAGGTTCACTGGGTGCCAGGCATAAACTTTTTAAAAATGTATCATGTCATTATTAAATTAGTAAATTGCTTTATCACTAGTTTTTGGTTCCTCCCAGTCATTCTGAACTTATGTTTACTTAGAAACAAATTTCTCATGAAATTCCAGGAAGTTTGCTCCTGAGTAAATGGGCATACGATTGCTGACCAAATGTTTGGTACAATATCAGATAGGGAGTTGTGTCCATGAAATGTGCATTGTTTAAGTTTCTATTTTGTACCTTGTGCTTGGAACTTAAAAACCAAGAGAAGGAATACAAATGTATTGTCATTATTAATGTAATGTTATCACTGGGTAGTAACAAGTTAGCTAGTGAATTACATCTTGCTTATAAGTAAGACTAGATGGAGATTTCATCATATTTTTAACCGTTGTATATTACTGTCTTAAAATGTATATGACTAAGTTAAATTTTAGTAGGTTAGTTTTCTTCTTCATCTACAGGAAAAATAAAATTCCCAGGAGATGGCAGTATACAATAGCACATAAAAATGGCACAATAAGAGGAGAGAGAGACAGAGGCAGTGTGATTGTTATTATTAGAAACAGTGTGTTTGTGTATGAATATACTTGTGCGGTTTCTGAGCCCTTTCACACAACTGAATTACAACGCTGTGATTCCATTTTAGGCAAGAGAATTTGTAGTTTAGGGAGGTATATTTAAGATTCTTTGCCAGAGACCTCAGCGAATGACAGATCAAGGCTTTGTGAGCAGTTAAAGTGGTATCAGAGTGCTACAGCTGTGCAGTGTGAAAGAGCCAAGATGAACAGCAGTTACAGCAGTTTTGGGATCTTTTCCCCTCGGTGTTTGATATAAGTTTTTTTTAAATGGAACACAATTGGGACATTTTGCTCTTGGCTGTGTGGCATATGGCCATTTTATTATTTGCTGTGCCAGAAAATAAATCCTTAATGTTGTTTACAGCAACTGCAGTGTCACTGCAGCATCATAAACTATGACATTACCTTGGCTCTGAATTGAGTTAAGTTAATATTACAGACAAATAAAGCTGATCCTGAAATGTAATAATGGAGATCCAGCTTATTACTGCTTTGTGGGAATAACGAATTTGTACCTTTTCAGGTGCATTTAATTTTTAATAGCACAAGCTCTTCAATATTTAACAGTAAGAGTGATTTTTGTTTTTGCAGTCTTTGCATGTGCCTTGTCTCCTGAGTAACTGTATTAAGAATCCCGAGAGCACCTTTAACCAGCTTTGATTCACTGCACTCTGTTTTCATGAGCTAAATGTCCAGCATTAGAATGAGTGGGGTTGGTGAAGAATTATTAGAGAAGTATCAAATTACACCCTTGTTGCAAATGTCAAGATTTCCTATATGGTACAGCATGGCCTCAGTATCTGCAGACTTGGCATGGCTGTGAGAAATCACAGATACCAGCAAACTCTATTGAAATGAAGGATTTCTAGACCCAGAGAACCATAGAATTGTGCAGAAGGTCCACACACACACACACACACACACACAGAGGGAGGGAGGGAGAGCAAGGCCATATTTTATTGGATGTTGATAAATAAAATCACAGGTGCTAATCCTGTGAACACAGGGGTGATGCTGCATAAGTATTTGTGGCTCAAGAATCATTATCTCTGGGAAGTGATACATTCCTGCATGCGATGCTCATGTGAGCAATTGGCATTCTTTGTAGGATCCCTGTTGGTGAGGGCCACGTGTTGCAACAGTGTCCCGGGGCCTTTCATATTATGGCGATGCTGCTGTAATTGCCAGGGTTCCATCTGATGGTGAGACAGTACAGTTCTCTGGCTGAGAATTCTAAATTGCTCTCACTAAACTGCAAATCCCAGGATTCTACAGAATGGAGAAATGGCAGATGAAATGGAAAATAGCACTGTAATCATATTGTGTAGGCAGAAAGGGGAGCAAACAGAAATGAATGGTTGTCCTTATCACTCCAAAACCTCCAGATTTTTTTCTTTGAAAATGTTCTTTGTGTCTCTAGGAGACATAGGACAATTCTGCTTGGTCTTTTTAGACCTCCCAGGGCTATATTTCTGAGGAAGGTGATGGCAAACAACCTGAAAGTATTCCTGAGTGTTCAGAAAACTCTTTGAAATTTATGAGGTTGCTATAAGTTGATGGGCAATATGAAAGCATATATATGCCCAACTAGCCTTGCCTCCATTTTTGTACATGTCCTCAAACACAGGAACAGGTGTCAGAGAAGATGTATACCTGATCTGGAAGGAACTGGAAGAAGCAAGGAATACATTGACACAACTTCAGAGGATTCTGATAGAGTTAGAGCAAGCTGAATCTGTTCCAGGTATTTCATTTGTATACTCTATGTGTATATGCTTACATTCTGACAAGTAGGTAGCAGTGTTCCTTGTTGATTTTGGGTTGACCAGAAAGTAACCATCCCCTTCTCTGACTAGAGTGGCAAAAAGCAAGAGCGTAGTCTGTCCCTGGAGAACCTAAAACGAGCCCCAAACCCACGTGCTCTCTCGTCAGCGGTGCTGCTTTTGACCTCTTTAGATTTCTGGGCAGGGAAATGGCAGTTGCAGGTGCTCGGGATGGCTAGCTCCCTGAGACGTCAGGACTGCTTTCCCTTCTCCCCAGAATGGCCCTCGTCTTATATATTGAAATACATTATTTGGGCACCAAAATTTGTCCTCGAATTATACAGAAAAACAGATTATAAATATACAAAAACATCAGTGAAACTATAGTTGTTTTAAAACACAATTAAACATTCTTTAGAGTTAAAACCATTTAAAATTTCATTAAAAGACAGATTATAAAAATAATTTAAACAACAGACCATATAAAAATTTGTATCAAAAGCATTGCATAAGTACAGTAAGTATAAAACTGATAAAAATAGAAGTAGAACAAGCAGCTAAATATTTTTAGACCAAAATCAGGCAACAGTGACTGCATTTAAACAATTCTTCTTCTGTACATGTGGCAGGACATTGTGGGCAAGCATACAGATGTGGAGTTGTTTGTTCTGCTCCACAGTTGCACAAGGTAGTGGATTCTTTTAAGTAGTGCAACTTTGGAAGTTGTCTTTTGATCTGCCCACTCCACTCCTGAGTCTGTACTTCTGAGTCTGTTCAGAGGCTTCCATTTGCCCATTCTTGGTTTGCCCCTGGAGGCAGACCCTCCTGGGTGGCCATAAAATTGGGATTTCCTGGTTAGCTGTCCAAAGGGATACTCTTCCTGTTGCTGGGGGAACATTAGGAGGAGTGGTAGTTCGCACAAAGCTTTTCTTTGATTGGAGGCTGAAAATGTAGAATTGTCTCTGTTCCTCAAAGGGCATTTGGGGGCATCGATGGGGATTTTTTGAATCCTGTTGAAGGCCACAAGTTGCACTTTGTTTTACCTGTAGATATAGGAGCCCCGAGTGATGCAATGGATTAAACCCTTGTGCCGGCAGGACTGCTGACCAAAAGGTTGGCGGTTTGAATCCGGGGAGCTGGGTGAGCTCCTGTCTGTCAGCTCCAGCTTCCCATGCGGGGACATGAGAGAAGCCTCTCACAGGATGGTAAAACATCTGGGTGTCTCCTGGGCAACGGCCTTGCAGATGGCCAATTCTGTTCCACCAGAAGTAACTTGCAGTTTCTCAAGTCACTCCTGACACACACACACACACACGCAAAACCTGTAAATATTACCTATTATGGTTTCTTCCAACTCTATGATTCTATATGTTTTGGGTTGATTATATCAGATTTATCGAAGAAATGTTCATTCAGTCACATTTTTCTATCAGTTTCCAAAAGTGACAGCTCATTACATGAATCAAATGTCAAGGTTTATGTGAATTCCAAGGAGTGGCTTCAGAAGAATGGTTTGAAGGCACAGAAACTGACCATCTCCAAAGCATTTGGTGATTCTGCATTTCGTCATGCAGATGGAATTGTTGACATAAAAACCAAGCCACGAGATGAATCTTTTCAGACTGATGCTGTAGGTAACCCAACTTATTTAATTCCTCGATTTTCTTGACTGTAGTTTTGTCCCATTTATTTTACAGATGTTATGGATGCCATTCTAACACTTACTAGTTTGTTATCATTATAGAATCCTTATTCTTTCTTCAGAATTTTGCCTTCTTAGATAGTGAAAATGAGAAGGTGTTATAAGCTGCCTGGCAACTTTCAGATAGAAATCTTTGGGGAATGGCAGGGCCTCTTGAACATGTATTTGAGCTTATAAAGCAAAGGAATCCTGAATGAACCAGAACTCTGCAGTAATACATCTTGAAAGTGAAGAACTTTTGAATGGTCTTTCCTAGAGAGGGAATTGGCTTGGATTCAAATAAGTTGACTAACTTTAGTTCTTACTGAAATCCATGGTTCTTAAGCCATAACTCTCTTGTCCCATTGATTTCAGTGGCACTGAAGATAAACTAACACTTTCACATTGTACAATTAGATCATAAAGACTCCTCTAACTCAGTGGTTCCCAACCCTTTTTTTGAGCAGGGACCACTTGACCAGGCACCACTTTGACCAGAGACCACTCTCTAACATTAGTACCAAAATGGTTATGAATCAGTTTTTCGTCAACTTTAGATTCAGTTTGGTTATTTGGGGTGCTGATTCAGAAAATTGCATTGGAAAGACCATATCAGCTCTAGTTTTCTGATACAGAACATATGGCATCCAGTAGCTGCCATCTGCTCACCCACAGAAAACCATATTTAACAATCTAGAGCTGATGTAGTCTATCTAATGCAATTTTCTGAATCAGCACCCCAAATAGCACCAGGAACAGGTCTAAAAATGAAGGCACTAAGGAGCCCCCCTCTTCCAGGTGCCACATGGAACGGCTCTGCTCAGGGGGAAGGAGGAGAAGCAGCAGTCAGGAGTCTTGTTGTCATACCTTTTGTGGATAGTCATCCTCTTCCCTCATGACATCTCCATTGCTTTGGCACTATAAGAGGGTTTTGTGAGACCAGTCGCTCTTATTGCAACAGTATAGTAATGGTGAGGCCACAGACTATATTTTAGTTCTTGGGGACCATTGGTGGTCCACGGACCACAGATTGGGATCCACTGCTCTAACTGCTATGGCTCCATTCTTTGAAACTTTGGGCTTGCAGTTTGGTGAAATAGTACAGCTATCTGGTCAAAACGTCATAAGCCGCAACTCCCAGGATTTCAGAGGATGTTGCCATAGCTGCTAAAGTGGAACCATTGTGCTATAATTATGCAGTGTGAAAGGGCACTAAGTTTGGATCCAGCTATTTTTGTTGAAATCCAACAAAGAAAGCATTTTGGAATAAGAAGCCCTCTTTTAGATTGAGGCTTATCTTTCTTTATGCTTTTGCTTTCTCCTATTGGTGATGACTACAGAGGCTTAAAGCAGTGGTTTAATCTTATCAAGTCCTATTATAAAAGTTTGATTAAGCTCAGGGTGTTTTGGTTTTACTTTATTGTAATATGTTGCTGGGCTTGGCCTCATGTAAGCCAACCTGAGTCCCCATTGGGGAGATGGTGGCAGGGTATTAAATAAAGATTATTATTATTATTATTATTATTATTATTATTATTATTATTATTATCCTAAGCCCCAGTGTTAATATGTTACTTTGAAAGGGTAGGCTTCTCCTTGATTCCTTTGGCAAATTGAATTCATGAAGGTTATTTCTCTATTGGTACTTTGCCTATAAAAATCATGTAATGTGAATTCTTCACTGCAATCTTTTGTCATTTTAGGAGACCAATAAAAAGATAATCCATGCAAAATACTGTAACAGTTTCCTCCACACGGTCTTGGAGGATGGTTCAATAATTCACATACATTTGGATGATGAACGTTGCAAGCAGTATGAAGAGCAAATGAAGAATGCTCTCAATCAAATGGAAGGAAGGTTGGCTTGGTTTCTAATGAAATATTTTCAAAACGTATGTTTTGCAATGAAAAAGGTATCCCATGCATAATTATGTCATTGCAAAATACCCAGGTGGCATTGCAAACTACCATCAGGTATTCTAATTTTGATTTTTAAAAATCTTTTCATAAACATTTGAAAAGATGCAGTACAAGTAATAATTAAGTGGATAATAAGTATAGAACTAGTATATTCCTTCCTTCATATGACCAATACAGTTTAATTGCATATTTTTTTTAAAAGACATCACTTTGCCAGTATTTGCAGTTGGGTTTAGAATAAAATCCAGATATAGGTATTTCACCCAAGATTCAAACTTCTCAATTTTCAAGGCATTCTTCAATATTCAAAAGCGCTATTCATAGTCCATGGGCAAGAAATGTCTTCACCTAGACTGGATCTATTAAATTAATTACTGGATAGTAAATCAAAACATATTATTATTATTATTATTATTATTATTATTATTATTATTATTATTAAATTTAGTTATACCCCTCCTTTTCCCCCGAGGGGACTCAAGGCAGTTAACAGTCATCAATTTTGATCAATTTAAAACAAAGCAAATACAAAAATGTTTAAAAAACCAATTAAACAGTATTGTGTGTTATGTTATACATACAATTAAAATACAATAAATGCAATTAAAATGCATTTTAAAGCACACAAACCTTCAAAAAAAATCCCACCCACATGGGTTGCTGTGAGTTTTCCTGGCTGTATGTCTATGCTCCAGAAGCATTCTCTCCTGACATTTCACCCACATCTATGGCAAGCATCCTCAGAAGTTGAAGGGTCTGTTGGAAATGAAGTAAGTGAGGTTTCAAAATCAGAACAGTAAATGAAGAGCAAGACTAAAAAAGCAGAGGAATTCCAGACAAGAATCAAGCAGGGCCAACTAACACCTCCCAACAAAGTATTCCCCCAGGCAGGAATCAGCCAGGCTTTGAAGCTGCAAGGTCATTAAATGATAATCAAGGTGGCGAATTGCAACATTAACACTTGCCTCAAGCAGACAAGAGTTCTTTCTCCCACCCTGGACATTCCACAGATATATAAACCTTACTTAGTTTCCAGCAGACTCCTCAACCTCTGAGGATGCCTGCCATAAATCAGATTGAAATATCAGCAGAGAATGCTTCTGGAACATGGCCATACAGTCTGGAAAACTCACAGCAACCCAGTGATTCCCGCCATGAAAGCCTTCAACAACAGTCCCCAGCAATGTTTATCCCATGTAAAAAAAGAATTTGAATTGCTCACATTTAGACCGATGACCTCATCATGCTGAAACATACCAGTTAATATAGTGGACTTTTAGGGCTGGAATAGTGGAATCCAGCGGAATTAGAGTTGGGAATGGGAGGAGTTATTTCTTTTCTCTGCACCCATGTCTGAAAAGAGAAGGGGTGGAAAATCCTCTAATACTGTTGTTTTGAATGGTGCGAAGGGTTACAGAGGAGGAGAGAGGAAGAATTTTCTCAAAGTTACATCAACACAACCCTGGATTTAGCTCAGGAGATGTTTTGGTTGGAAAGGTTAAGCATTCAAGTTACCTATATATGTTTTTAAAACAATTCTGGAGATTCTGAAGGGCAAAGATAGATGAATAATTTATCATGAGAGTTGTGAATTGTAGAGAAACTACTACTATATTTATTTATTCAATTAATACAATACACCTCCCCTTTACTACAAAGGGTTTATTGATTGTTTGGGGCTGTAAAGCCCAGGTATTCCCGGTTCTGGTCCATGACATTCTTACTATGTTGACATGGAGATGGGGAGTTTGCATTATTTGTATATAGGTATTCCCCAGGCATTTTAAATACTGTTGATATATGAAAGTTTTTCGAGTAGTAACTTTTAAAAAACGGACATAACTGGGGCCTATTTGACTCCTAAATCAGAATAAAAATGCTTTCTATGAGCCATGGTGTGTGTGTATGTGAACAAGAAACCTTCAGGTTTTTTTTTTGTATAGACTTCAGGAACTGAAGAAAGGGAGCCGAGCGCTCTTTGGAGACATTAAAGAAGATCACATCTATATTCTCATTGATACATCTCAGTCCATGATGGAGAAACTGCCAGTAGTGAAACAGAAACTATTCCAGCTCATTGAAGTGAGTGCAAAATGAATGCATCAAAACAGGATTTATTTCTACCAGTAAGAAGCTGTATCCTACAACTGGCCCATCTGGCTTGGTATTGAGTATAGTCACTGGAAGCAGCTCTCCATGCAAAATCTATATTTACCACTAAACTATGGCCTTTCTCCCAAATGTAGAAGCTATCTCCAATTTTAATGTTTGGGACACATTATTAAGTAGATCAAATGTTTCCAAGAAATAGTGAGGCAGAATTAAAATCCCTGTAAATATATATTTTTTAGTATTATTATAATTTAGTTTGAAGAGGGATGTGGAATTTTTGTCTTTCTAGATATTTTGCTCTACAACTTATATCCAGCATAGAGAATGGTAAGAGATTATGAAAGTTGTAGGCAAAGTACCTGGGAAACCAAATATCACTGCTGATGTGAAATATATTCCTGCAGTTATTGCTTGTCAGCATTCCTTATGTGGCCAAGAATTCAATTGATAATGTCTTGCAGGAACAACTACAATACAAAACAAAATTTAACCTTGTTAAATTTGATGTTGAGGCAGTAGCTTGGAAAGAGGAACTGGCTGAAGTTAATGAACATAATCTGGAGGATGCTTTAAATTGGATAAAAGAACTGCAGGTAAGAAACTTAAAATATAACTTTGCTAATTATTCTTAGGTCCACAGGCTTGGTTATAATGATAAGTTTTAGCAGTTTCTGAACTAGGAAATTGGACGGAATGATCCCTACAAAATCAGAACTGCCAAGCACACTTTGCTTCTGTTTTGTAAGAATGTTCAAACCACAGTTTCCAGTTGTTATGCAACAATAAACTGTGGTTTAAGGAACCAGGAAATCTTACTAAGTCAAATCCATGAAGCAAGGACTACCATGGTTTGATTAAGCCAGGCCACGAATTCTTAATGTCAAATAACTTTTAATGTAAAATGTGATAATGACTTTAGTTTTAGCTCAGAAATTAAATACAGTAGAATCTCACTTATCCAACATAAACGGACTGCCAGAACATTGGATAAGTGAAAATGTTGGATAATAAGGAAGAATTAAGGAAAAGCCTATTAAACATCAAATTATGTTATTACTTTACAAATTAAACACCAAAACATCATGTTTTACAACAAATCGACAGAAAAAGCAGTTCAATACACAGCAATGTTATGTAGTAATTGCTGTATTTACAAATTTAGCACCAAAACAGACAAGGGTTCTTTCTTTCTCCTACCCTAGACATTATTTCAGGCAGGAGGCATACTGCGCTGGATAATAAAGAATGTTGGATGAGTGAAGGTTGGATAAATAAGACTCTACTGTAGCTGTAATCAATTAAACTGGTTTTGAGGAAACAACCATTCTTTACCCATAATGTTATGTAGACTGTATGAAGAATGGATCTGATGTTCCTCTGAACAAGTTATGTAGTTCCTCTCATCAGCGCACTTGACAACTAGATTTCACAGTCTACTCTATACTTTTGTTGGTACTAATTTGTCCATTTTCCTTTGTCTAATGTTTAGGTTGGAGGCTCTACAAATACACTGCAAGCACTTCAAGTTGCCCTTTGTGATTATGACACTCAAGCCATTTACCTTCTTACTGATGGGAGACCTGACCAGGTATCTATGGAAGAAGTAAATCATGCCAGGGCAGTATGATGATGTAACACTGGCAATATGACAAAGCAGAGCCTTGAAATAGATCATAGGTGGCCAAACTGGGGCTAAGCTGACAGTTCAAGGAAGACAACTGCCTTTGACTCCTCCTCAACTTCTATTCCAGCCTCCGATTGGAACCATGAGAGGTTGGGAGAAGGATGTAGTGATGGTGGAGATAGCAGAGGAGGCATGATCTCTCTGCCTCCAAAGTAAGAAGCTTTTTTAAAAAACAAAAAAAAAACCCACCAACAAAAAATGGCTGGGAGGAGAGAAGAAACAGAGTTGAGATGCTTCAGCTAGTTGAAGAAAGGAACAGTGGTGATGGGACAAGAGAGTCATCAGTGGGCATCAGGATTATTTTGGGAAGCGGAAGCAACAAGAGTGTGGATCCTGGGAGATGTCTAAATAGGGAGAAGAAGAGACATCTAAAGCAGGAAAAGGAGAGGAACTAACACAAGGAACGTATGTAGGGACTAGTTGGCTGGTGTTCAGCCAAAAAGATATGGTATTGTAGAAGAAAGACACAGAACAGGGATAGGAATCATGTGATCTTCCAGATGTGGTTGGACTGAAACTGTAACCTTCCCCCTCTCCCTTTTGACTGTACTGGATAAGGATGCTGGGAGCTTCAGTCCAACAAATTCTGAAATGCTGCATGATTCCCTTTCAGGATATAGAAGCTGCAAGCACAACAGATTTCAGTGTGTTATGGAGGAGGGTGGGAGCTGAAGCTTAGATATTCTACAAAATGGAAGAGGGCAGCTAAAAACAGCTCATATGCATTTACGTCTCCTCTTCTAATGTCAAGTACAACTGGCCTCATGTGTGTTACCATAGGAACAGCAAACACTGGCTTATGTAAAGCCATATAGCCCAGTATTGTCGGTGCTGACAGAGGTCCTGGAGATGCCAGGGCTTGAGCCTATGACTTGATGAATGCAAAATCTATGCTCTGCCTTTGAACCACAGTATCTGCATGATGTTCCTCATATTCCTGCCTTTTATTTGTGGGAGTTAGTGACATATGGGCAAATGGGGAAACAGAAGATCATGATACCATAACATTATGCCAGTTCTACAAAACATCAATGGAGATGGGCAGCTGGAAGATGCTGAATGCAAATATATAGAGTCAGATATATAATATAATTCTCTATAATAAGAAGTGCTCTTTATTTTTGGTGATAGTTGTTGTTAGGAGTTAATACTTGACTTAAGGCTTTAACCTTTTTGGGGGGTTTCTGTGTTAGACAGTGTCAGTATTTCTGGTTCTTGTATGCTTGTTGTTTAATGTACTTTAAACGTTGACCTACATATTGCCTTTATACATTTTGTTTCCATTTATACTGTAAGCTACTTTGTGTCCCATTATGAGAGAAAGTTGGCATGTAAAGAAAGCAAAAAAGCAAGCAAACAAAACATCTGTCTTAATACATTCCTCTCTCTCTCTGTCTTGCTTGCAGCCTCCAAATACAATTTTAGCTCAATTGAAACTTCAACGACATATTCCAGTTCACACCATTTCCTTTAACTGTGATGATACCAGAGCTAATAAATTTCTACATGAGCTGTCTAGTGAGACAGGTGGACGGTTTCATTACTATCATATTCGTTTGAGGGACCCTGATGCTCCAAAACCTTTTGAGGCAAGTCTTTAAAATTTATTTCAAGACATTAGAATTTTCCTTCCCCCTATTTTGCTCTACAACTTATATCACTCCCATTCAGCATTATGTCTAGAAGCACCCTCAGAAGCACTGAGGATGTTTCTAGATATAAGCTAAACCTGCTTCGGAGTTGATTTAAGAAACCCGCTCCAAAACAGGTTTAAGTCCCCATACCCCAGGGGAAAATTGGCTTTGCCCATTGGTTGTCCTATGTCATCCCAAAAACTTTTGGGATGGTATCGAGCCACCTAACCCCTCTTGAAAAACCTTAAAAATAAAGTAAAACATACCAGGTTGCCATCACCTTCGTAGAAGGTCTCAGACCGGCTCTACGGTCTGCATGGAGCACTGCTACCATCCCACTGGAATGGTACCTATTGATCTACTCACATTTGCATGTTTTTGAACTGCTAGGTTGGCAGAAGCTGGGGCTAACAGTGGGAGCTCACCCCCGCTCCCTAGATTCGAACCACCAACCTTTTGGTCAGCAAGTTCAGTAGCTCAGTGGTTTAACTTGCTGCACCACTAGGGGTCCCTCCATGTGGATATGTCCTAATGACCCCAAAGGCACCATACCCCATCAGATCTTGAAAGCTAACCTGAGCCAGTCCTGCTTAGTATTTGCATGGGAGACTGACAATGAACACCGGATGCTGTAAGGTATCTTTTTAGAGGAATCCACCTCTGAATATTTGTTGGCAAGAAAACCCTGTGAAATTCATGGGGCTACCATAATTTAACAGGCAACTTGAAGGCAAACACATCCACCCTGTGGAGAATCACTCAGTCTAAAAAGATACTGGCAGAAGAAGCAAATTGATTTGGCCCACCATGAACCACTGTGGCCAAGTCTGGCTTTTTGAGGTATGGTTGCAGCTGGTGCACCAGTTTAAACTGTGCGAAAACCCTCCCAGTCACCGCCGCAATCTGAGGTTCAAGTGTCAGTGCTGAGTCCAGGAGGACCCCCAGACTGCAGACCCAATAAGCTACATTGCTGTTGTTTTGTTTATCTTTTGTTCTTCAAAAATTGGATCTATTGTTGTCCACTATAACTTTGGTGAAAGCTAAAATGCATTACGTTTTCAGACAAGAATTTTCTGCTCTGCAGTATTTGTTTTTATGGCTTCCTGAATGAGTTAAAATTGCACTTGGGGAAACTTTTACTAGTAAAATACTGAGAAGATCTTCCTAGACATGAAATGTAATGAATGCCAAAAAAGAAACGTAAGCAAAAATAGGCACTAAAAACAAAGACTCACACTTTGGGATGCAGGAGAGATACATTTCAGAAGTAGTTGTTTTTCCTTTATAAAATTACAGTTCAGATTTGTTTTTTAAAGAATGGGTTCATTTCGGGGATAAATGTGTTTCCAATTTTATTTCCATGACCCATTTTTTCTCGTTTTGGCAGTGTGAGGATATATATCTACTTAAAAAAGAAATTGAACAAGGAGAAAAGGAACTGAAGAAAATACAAACCTTCCGCGCTGGCAAAGTATTGATGGATTTGTTTAATGGAGCAAAAGATCCTCATGATAAGTATGTACTCAGATTGCTTTTCCTTCTTGCACTGATCTTCTGACTGTTAACAACTTTTGTTTGAACTGAAAATTGGACAAGAAGGGCTAAATTGCAAGTAAGAGATATTATGCTCTGAACTCAAGAGATTTGGGAGAAAAAAATCACTGCTGTGCTTGGAACAAAATACTTCATTTTTATGGGTGAAAATGAAAAAATAAAAGGTTTCTTTGTTGATATTACTTAGGAGCCTTACTGTAAAAGAATAGTGAATTGGAAAATAGCAGTCATCTCAGGAAAAAAAAAAAGACGGGAAAGCTTCCAGTTTAGGATGGAATATATTGTGCCCTTCTGTATATATTGTTTGTCAGTGCTATAATTTCATTTACTGCAATTTCAAGCTAGTCTCTCTCTATTGCTTTTCTCCTAGTTAGTGCTGGGTGATTCTCGGGTTGTAATTTAGCTAACTCCTCATAAGCACAATCTTCCTGTCTCCACATTGAAAATGTGTTTTGAGGAATTCTGTGGAAATGTTTTCTCTTGCTGAGCTGGTCAGAATCTTTTTTTGCCACAAGGAGAGAGTCTTATGTCCAAAGGATCTAAAGCAACATGGCACTATTAGTTGTTTTCCTCATGGAGAAGTTACTCTTCTGACAAATACATGCACATCTTTGGTATGTCACTGCGAGAAGTACTGGCATAATGTGTTTAATACTTATGGTTGCACATGGAAACACATATTGCCAGAAATAATGTTTGAGCATATTCTTTTAACTCCAAATGGAAATACCTGTGGTTGCTCTTAAGGAGATTTCTCTTTTTTGGTTGGATGTTTGTCCAGGTACTGTTGGGTTATCCAGGATCTAGCATTGTACACTTCTTTTTGAACATCAAGCACTGGTTATCTATTGCACGCCATGTTCAAACATAGTCAGCATATTTCACTATGCAGCGTTTCTGTCCTCACACTTCTCAGAATGGCTTCTCCCTGATATATATGTGTGTGCACTTTGGCACAGATGGTGACTTGTCTGTTTCTTAAACAGACATCGCAGGCAGCATGTCACTGTAACCCCACGAGTTGAGGGAATGAATCCCCCATCCCTAAATAGGCCACATTGTGCCTCTGAAGAGCCTGCTTCAGCTTCACCACAACCTATTATGGATGGATGGCAGGCACGCTTTGAGAGTCCAGGCAGAAAGAAGAAAGCTTTGCATGCAGGTAAAAGGGACTGTGGAGATTACTCAGTAAAACATTCCCCATATCTGATCAATATATGGTCAAATCAAACTCCTTCATACTTCACATTATTTCACACCAACAGCATGCAAGATACTGCAGTCCTAGTATTTCTGAAATGCCTGCAGTATACCATGGAAGGACAAAACAAGGATGGAAAAAAAGAGTTCAGAGTGATACATTTCAAAAGGTTCTTCTTCATGTATTTAGTAAAGCTAACACTGTGACCTTTGATGTACCTCTGATATGCTTTTTCTGCAGATATGAAAATGTTTGCAATTTTCAGATTTAAACTGTAGCCTGAAGCATCTACTTTATTTAATTCAGAGGTTTGAGATAGAGGGTTAAGTTGCTGTGTATTTTATTTTGCTCTCCCACAGTGTTTGAAAAAGTATTCAGACCACCCAGCCACCATTTTGGACAACAATTCCAAGAATCCCAGAGCTAGTATAGTATGGTTAGCTAGGGGATTCTTAGGCCCCTTCTGCACTGCCAGATAATCCAGGTTATCAAAGCATAAAATCCACATTATCTGATTTGAACTCGATTATTTTAGTCTATACTACCATATAATCCACTTCAAAGCAGAAAATGTGAATTTTATATGGCTGTGTATAAGGGGCAGGTTTTCAAATGCAAGTACAATTCCAGTCTGGCCAACTGTGCAGTTGCATCATTAATTGCAATTCTGTTGGATGAGCCATATTAACCAGCAGTTAAAGTGCTTGAAAATAGTATGTACTTTTCAACCATATGAAACACTATGAAATTGGAAAAGTAGGGAACAAAAAGTATAGAAATTGTACAGTCAAAATGAATAGGCCAATAAGAAAATTAATTTTAGACGAATGTATGTTTATTGTAACCAAACTACAGCTACGTATCGACAAATAAATTATCAAAGTTTTGTCTCACCTTCAGAGATGTTCGATATGGGCGCCCCGTGTGACACGGCAGACGTCCAAGCGGTAGTCCAGTTCATTCCACATCCGTTGCAGCACATCCGACGTAATGGCATCGAATGCAGCACATATGCGCTGTTTTAAGTCATCCAAGGTCAGCGGTAATGGAGGTCGGAACACAGTGTCTTTCACATACCCCCAGAGAGAAAAGTCGCATGGTGTGAGGTCGGGGGACCTGGGGGGCCACAGGAGGAATGGAAGATCAGTCACTCCAGCACGGCCAATCCAACGTCTGGGAAGGTGTTCGTTGAGGTACTCGTGTACACTGTTGTGCCAATGCGGAGGGGCACCGTCCTGTTGGAATACGAAATCGGGCACTTTCTCTTCTAACTGTGGCATCAACCATTCAGACAACATGTCAGCGTACACTATGCCTGTTACGGTTTTCTCCGCGAAAAAGAATGGGCCAAACACGTGACGGTTGGTTATTGCACAGAAAACGTTTACCTTCGGCGAATCCCTTACATGTTCCAATACGGCATGAGGATTTTCAGATCCCCAAAAGCGGAGATTATGCCTATTGACCTTCCCGCACAGGTGAAACGTTGCCTCGTCACTGAAGACCAGTCTGTTGGCAAAGCCTTCCTCCTCTAGTCTTCGCTGCATTGATTCGCAAAAATCGTGTCGTTTCGAATAGTCACCTTTTTTCAAAGCCTGCACCATTTGCAATTTATACGGCTTGAACTGCAAACGTTTGCGTAACACGCGCCACACAGTTTTTTGCGGAACGTTCAATTCCATGGCAACACGATTTGTCGACTTCTGGGGACTTCGTTGAAAGGATGCACGAATGGATTCCACTGTGTCTTCGGAGACACGTGGTCGTCCTGTGGTTTTACCCTTGCATAAGCAGCCCGTCTCCTCAAATTGCTTTACCCACCTCGCAATGGAATGTCGATGAGGTGGTTCCTTGCCATACTTGGCTCGAAATTCTCGCTGGACCGTAATTACTGACATTGTTTTAGCAAATGTCATCACACAAAACGCCTTCTCTTTGCCTGATTCCGCCATTTTGAAAACAGCGACTCCTAGCGACATTAACGTACATGTGTGTTGCTCAAAAAAAACTTTGATAGTTTATCTGTCGCTACGTAGCTGTGGTTTGGTTACAGTAAACATACATTCGGCTACAATTAATTTTCTTATTGGCCTATTCATTTTGACTAACCCTGTATATTTATCCATGGGAAACTTCCTGGGACTATATTTACTGAATGGGCTGTAAGCATTAAAATTAATTTGTCGTTTTGAGAGTTGCGGCAGTTTTTTTTGACATAAGTGAATTTCTCTTTACAGAACAAACAAAGAGTAGCATGCTTAGATCTCAACGTTATTCAGCAAAATGTACCGAATACAGTCAAAATGGAAGGGTATCTCCTGAACGAAAAGGTAAGCTTTGAGGCTGGGGAGACATTATATATAGAAAGGCAGCAGTTCCGACCATTTGGCATGCTAAATTAAATCCATTCATTCATCTAGTATATATCTTCTGCTCCAGGGGCATATCACTGTATTGTTTCAAGGCATGCAACTGTCCTGAGTTCAGGAGCCAATTTTCTTTTCCTGAATTTGTCTGGGAACTACATGGCATGGCAAAATGTCACAAAACAAAACTACTTCAGCAATTTAATCCTGGTTTCAAAAAAAGAGTATTTTTTTTTAAAAAAAACGCTAAAATAGTATGGGGCATTTGGACATCTGTAACCTGTTAAGGAATTGTCTCACTTGGAAGCTTCCAGGACCTTACTGACCTTGAGGGTGTACACACAGAGCCACTCTTTACCCATCCCTTCATTACTGATTTTTTTGGGCACTAATTTCCTCCTTTGGTTCAATTTAATGTCTCTGCAGAAAATGGCAGAATCTCACTGTGCACTGAATTATACTCAGTACTCCCAAGAGAATAAAATATGCTCCCCATTGTGATGTAAATCCTGAATTCACTATGGTCCAGCTGTGCATTAGGAATGCTATGCACAAACCAACTGTTATCCTTGTCTTAGAGGGCAATTTTAGTTGTCTGAAAAGGCATTGTTCAAAATGATGGTGCATGTTTGAATTCTGCACAGGTTTGGGACAATATCCATGTCAGATTTAGCACCAGAGAGACATAAGGTTTTTTTTTTTTGGTGTTCTAGTGAGCCACTCAAGGCTTCAGGGTGAAGTCTGTAAAAAATTACCACATCAAGGTTATTATCTCATAACCTTACAGGTTATGGATTCTCTTTGGTTTGGCTCAGGTATAAATGCTTTGAATCAGGTCTGAATCTGTTACCTTGGCAGCAATCAGATTTTGGCTTAAGTGCTTTCTAACTACAGGTTGAGTATCCCTTCTCCAAAATGCTTGGAACTAGAAGTGTTCTGCCCCCCCCCCCCCAATTTTAGAATATCTGTATTTGCATGTACATACATATCTTGGAGATGGGACCTAAATCATTTTTGTTTCATATACAAATAGCCTGAAAGTAATTTGATACCGTATTTTCAATACTTTTTGTTGGTGAAACCAAGTTTGTGTATATTGAACTATCAGAAAGCAAAGGTGGCATTATTTCACTTGTGTGGACAACTTCAGTTGTTTTGAGTATTTAGGATTTTGAGATTCAGGATAAGGGGTGCTTAGCATATACCAAATCCCTGTAGTTTTCCCATCTATTTGCTAGTCTTCCTGCTTTTAGTTCTTCCAAGGCCTGTTTGCAAAACATCCAAAATATTCCAGAATTTGAACTTGCCCACGTAGGTGAGATAGTGATGTCTTTGCTTTTCTGATGGTTCAATGTATACAATCTTTGTTTCATACACAAAAATATTAAAAATCTTGTCTCATCTATAAGATATCTCATTATGTACATACTGTATATACAAATACAAGTATTCCCATTTTGTTTTTGTTTTTTAAGTTCAAAATACTTTTGGTATTTTGTTTTTTAATTATACCTCCCTAAATCTTTCACTTCCCTAGACTTTCTGGGAGTAATTCCCCCAAAAGTAGTATTTCTAAGTTCCGGCTCACCTGACTATCCATGTTTCAGTGCCGCAATATGTAAAACAGCATAATGTCATTTTAAAATTTCATCCACAGAGCAGAAGACACAAAAAATGGACAAAAGGATGAATAAAGAGTAAGTAGACGTTAATGGAGAATACTTTTTTATTTCTTTTATATTTAAGAACTCATTATTTCTGAACCCCTGTTCCTCATTGCTTCTCCCTTTCTTCTCTTTAAAAAGCCTTTTCGATATCTCTTCTGCGCAATGGCTCAGGACGCATGGCTTGGTTGCGAAGAGGCTCACCATCATGGACGCCTTGGCTCCCACAGCTATTCCCCGCACAACTAAATACATCCCGAGTCTAGACAAACATGTAGTTTCAAGAGTGTTTGATGATGTAAGTGTCTTTTTTGTGCCTTTTCTAGGCAAACTGCAAATTAGCAACTGAATGTGTCAATTAATAATTGTATTCTCAACTGTTGCAATCACAATGTGGACTTAGGAAATGTGTGAATTGTCACTCAGTTTGATTTTGGGGGCTGGAAATAGCAGTTACAGGCTCCACAGAAAAAGTGCCTCACAAACTCTTTGTTGTAGAGGATGTCTCCCTTCCCTGCATCCATCTCAATTATAACCTTTCTTTCTTTCTTTCTTTCTTTCTTTCTTTCTTTCTTTCTTTCTTTCTTTCTTTTCTTTTCTTTTCTTTCCTGTCTTCTTCCTGGATAAGTCATGGATGGCCTTAGGCAGTGATTCCTAAATTCTAGTGTTTTGTGCTTCAACTCCCAAAAACCTCGGCTATCTTTGCCAATGATCAGGGATTCTGGGAATTGAAGTCCAAAACACCTGGAAAACTAGAGTTTAGGAAACACTGGCCTGAACCAACCGAGGACCATATATTGAATAAAATTATGTCATGGTGCTATGTAGCCAATCACATTTGACTTTGTGATTACATCATTGGGGCAAAATAAAGGCAATTGAGAGGGGAGAGGGAGATGATTCTTTTAGGCATTGCTGAAAATATATTTAAATCCTTTATGTGTGGCTGGTGAAAATATTTTTGAAAAATCAACTGAGTTTATTATGGTGGGTTTAATAAACCAAATTCTTTGAAAATGATATAATAATTCTAGAAGCCTGAAAGAGTGATATAATACATTTTTATTCTGTGCAACTATAATTTGACCCCATACTCATGGAACCATCACCTGCAGTTTCATCTACCTGCATCTGAAAAATTATGTCCTCTTTAGAAGTTTTCTAGGTCCTCTGTGCAATTCTCTGGGATGCTTATGTTGGAAGTTAGCATTGCCACCTGGAGGATATAGCAAATTTCTAAAGAGGATATGGCTCCAGGAATTTTCTTGGTCTTCTAAAGTGACTTTATAATAATTTCAGGAGAAAATAATTCATTTCAACAGGGTTTGCTGTTATCCATTGCCACAGGAATGCATTTTCTTCAGATATGGGGGCTGTATTGTACTTCTCTTTATTTGTGCATGAATGTTAAGGGTGAGATATTTAAGTAAAACTCTCCAGAGCTTTTTCTAGCTTCTCTAAGGTAATGGCTCCTATTTTGGTTTCCTAAGTATGCCCTATTAGTCCAAAACGGCATTCAACTGCAAAAATTGGCAGCCTCCATTGGCTGCCAGGAGAGCTTAAAAATTACCCATTGTAGTGGGTGGTAGGAATATTTTATTTTTTCAAACAGTAAATTGAAATTACATGGAAATTTGTTATTTTTTTGTATGCTAACTCTCCAAGTTCTGTACTTTTCAAGACTCTTTGGCATTTCACCTTTACTTGTAGTATTTAACACACACACCCATTCTGTAAAGCCTAAATGCACTAAAGGAATTGGATTTCTTCTGAACTTGGATGTTAAATAAATTCTGGCTTGGCTAGTCTTTGGAAGGAGAACTGCTAAGGAATACCAAGTGCCGTAGACTGTATTTTTGTAAAAAGGCAATGGTACATCACCTGTGAATATTCCTTGCCTATGAAAAGCCTGTGAAATTCAAGGTGACTTAAAGATACACCCACCCACACTTGTACAAATGCCATTCCATACAAATAATTGCATTTCCCACTTTGACCAGTAGCTGACAGTATATAGCTGCTGTGGGTTCAAAAATGGACAAGGTTTTTTATGAATAGCTGAAAGTGCGTTGTGGATGATCACACTAGGATGCCACAATTTGTACTCAGTAAGTACAAGAGAGAGAAAAATATAAGGTCGAAAAAATATAGGGCCACTTTCAGACTCTAAACCTCCCTCCCCCAATAATCTAGGCTAACCACTTTGCAACTCTCTATCCATCAGCAGGCAAGGGCCTTTGCATTCAGGTTGACCTTCAGCACCTGTCATACTGTTAAAGTTTTTTAAGAATGCTAGACTTTCAAGTACTTTAATGACCATCTTTTATTAATGAGGCATTTTGAAATTTTTAAAAATACAGCGGGTCTTTTACACCTACTCAAGCTTGGTTCCAAAATTCCTGGATGCTCAAGTCCCGTTATATACAATAGCACTGTACATTATGTCCCTCATATAAAATGGCAAAAGGAAGGTTTCCTTTTCAAAGGTTTTTGCGGGTGGGGATAGTTTCAAGCCATGGAAGATGGAATCCTTGGAAGCAGAATCATTTTAAAACCGCGAATGAATGCATTTAAATAACCACGAAGGACACAGTAGATGTGAAAGCTGTACCAAAACTCAATAATGCTGCTGATAAATGTATTTTGTAGATTACCCCAATTATTTGTTTACTGTATTTCGATACTAGATCCTTTCATACTGCACAGTTATAACATGATGATCCCGAATTAACTGCTATGAAGACATTTATTAGAATTCTGGGATTTGTAGTTTGGTGATGTACTAGGGTCCTCTGGCAAAGAATTCTGAGTACCCTTCCTAAACTGAAAGTCCCGGGAATTCATAGGTTGTTACCATGGCAGTTCAAATAGAACGACAGTACTATAAGTGTGTGAGGTAGGCTCACTCTTTGGATTGTATTCTCATTCATAGTGGTCTGTTGCTTAAAGTGAAGATATTACCTTCATAAGTAAAATATTAAAAGAGAAAAATACGGCGGGAATAGGAAAAAAATACATACAGATACAACTTGTGGCGTTTCTGTTATAGTGACCAAGTGGAATCACCATTGAGAGAAAATAGTTCTCAAAACAAAAAAGGGAAGAGCCAAATGGAATCCAGTTCCATCAGAACTACTGGAGGGAAGAAATTTTGGTTTTCAAATGAGACTCAAATCCCTGCCTTGCTGTGAAGGTCTCTGCATTAATGTTGGTCACCATCTCCCTCCTTTCCCTATCATGGGAAGCAATTGGCGAACACATAATAATGATGATAATAATAATAATGCTTTATTTATAACCCTCCCTATCTCTCCGAGGAGACTCGGGGTGGTTTCCAAACAAAAAGTGGTAAACATTCAATACTATAATGAAAACAAAAAACAAATCAGACCAATGAATGAAACAACATCAATATAAACTTATAATAACTAACCAAAGGTAAGTAAATTAAAACAAAATAATTAATTAAAAAGTAATTATGAAGTACTCTGTTTACTGAAATGGTTTTTCATTAAAAACAATGATTCTCACTCAATTTTGATGGAAGTACATGATTTCTTCTCATCGTGTACCTCAAGGAAAACACTAATCTTCAAGTGATTGAAGATGGTT
Source organism: Anolis sagrei (assembly GCF_037176765.1). Lineage (NCBI taxonomy): Eukaryota > Metazoa > Chordata > Lepidosauria > Squamata > Anolidae > Anolis > Anolis sagrei. Next base: position 102,080,081 of record NC_090023.1, on the reverse strand, counting down.
GTGCATTTAAAAAATATCTCCTTCAGGTATATATGAAACATATATAATTTTTGTGTTTACATTTGGGTCTTAATTCCAGGAAATCACTTTATGTACATATATGCAAATATAGGAAATTCAAAATATGAAAAAAATGAACTCAAAAACACTTTTGGTCATAAGCATTTTGTAAAAATGATATTCACCTGTAGTATGAAATAGTGGTACCATAAGATCTTTAGTAGATTATTCTAAGATCTCCTGTAAGTACTCCTCTGTCTGTGATAGAATGAGTCCACAGCCTGATAACATTACTTTTCTGAGAATAATATCCAGAAATCCTAGTGGCCATGCTAACTGGTGGGCCTTAAGAAGCTGTCTTTCCCAAAAGTAACTTTTCCAAGTGCTTGGTGGATAACTGTCAGAAGGAGATCCTTCTCAGTATTGGCATTTCCCTTTTGCTCCTTCTAGACGTGCTCAATTTTATCACCTTATCACCAGGCAAAAATTATGTTATTTTCACAATCATGTAAATTCCCATGGCTTTATTGTTCTCTTCTTCAGCTTGAATTTTACTGACTGGTTTGTTTTGATGAGTTATTATTTTCAGCTAAATAATATTTTTATTGGCTTTTAAAAATTATAAACTGTGCTAAGAATGCTATTAATGCATAGTATATATGCGTAAATAAATGTCATTTTTTGTGGGAGAAAGGAAGAAAGAGTTATTCTCACACAAAGCTTTGCTCCTCACTCAGTTTAGTTAGAGTCTGTGGTTGTGTGTGTTCAGAGTTTTACAATATTTTGAAGACTTGTTTGTTCTCTATGCTTCAGGTTCTCCCCTTTGCCCATGTGAGCAGTGATAAGAAATGTGTCACACTGATTAATCCTCAAGCAGTGGATCTGGATGCCTACAAGAAGAGGCTGCAAGAAGCAATAAAAACATATGAAAGGCAAGTCTGATCAGCAGGAATTGGATTCATCTTGAGTGGACCTAGCCATGTGGACTGCCGTTTAGCCTGTAATCTATTTCACCAGAACGTGGCTGGCTTTAGCTTTTCCTAGCATCTGAGTGTAAGCATGGCTTATAGAGACTCAATTGTGTACTCCTGGAAAAGGGAGAGTTGGCTCCATCGTGTACACCAAGGTTGGGAATCCTTTTGGGCCTCCACATGTTGTTGGATAACATTCCCCAGCAGCCATAACTAGCATAATAAAAGGTGATGCATACTGGGAATTGCATTCCAAGAACATCTGAAGGACCCACAGGTTTCTCCACCTGTTGTATGGTTTATGTATGCTGACCACTTAGGTCGGTTTTTAATAAACTTTAATAATAAACTTTATTTATATCTCACCCCTCTCCACAAGGACTAGGGGTGACTCACAACAGAATCAATCGACAATACATACATAAGTAGAAACCAAAAAGTCAAGACATCATATATAACCAATAATCATAAACAAAAATTTACAAAACGATATCACAATGAATAAATACACAGATTAAAGATTGTAGTGGGCTTAAAAACAAATTGCACCATGGAGGCAAAGCCAGTTTAAGACCAGTCAGTATTGACAAGGCTAAAAGACCATCATCATAATTAAAAGTAATCAATCATTTTCGAAAGCCAGCTTCCACATCCAGGTTTTTTAGTTCTTTCCTAAAGTTAGTTAGAGAGGGAGCCTGTCTGATTTCTTTAGGGAGAGGAGTCCAAAGTGGGGTGGGGGCACCACTGAGAGGCCCTTTCTCAGCCGTACTTGTGAGGGTGGCAGCACCGTGAGACCTTAAGGTCTGAGTTGGTTCATAACGGGAGACGTGGTCACGCAAATAGGCTGGATCCGAACCATTTTTGAATCAGTATGGCATAAACTGCTTTCTCTTTGTGGATTATTAGACTGACATGGCTGGAACAAACTTGAGGCCAGGTGGGTGATTACATTAACCACAAACCTGGCCTCAAACCATTATGTGATAATGTTTTTGTTATTTCCTGGAGAGATTCTCACCAGTGCTCTGGAGACATATGAGGTGGGGGAAAAGGGAAAATCACAGTTAGCAGTGGTGATCAATTACCCCATCAGAGGGGATCAGTTAGCCCCCTGCTGCCCAGCTATGCCCTTGAGGTGTTTTTTGACAGTTTCCCCTCCCCTATGTTCTGACTATTACAAAGCACTCCAGCACGGGGCGGGGGCAGGGGCTGGGGCTGTTGTTAAAGCACTTTGCATACTGCCAAGCTGATTTCACCATGCAGTGTCGTTTACATTTGGGACTTACTAAGGTGCTTAACTAGGACTTTCCTGCTAGTTTGCTTCATGTGCTTTATGGGCTTGATTAATGCTGCAGCTTGTTTTAGTGGTTTGTGTTTTGTTGGTGCTGCAGTTTGAAGCTGGCTTCATACAGGATTATATGGTCAATGGTAGGCATGGTGTTAGTTATACTATCTGTTTATATGGAAGGCTAACTAGGTCTAACATATTTCAAAGCAAAGTAGTCTGCCATCATTCATGAAAGACATTGAAGATGTTTCATTACTGTGCAGAGTCATGCAGAAAAAATTATGTTATGGTAAAATGAAGGACACCAGTGTTGATACCATGCTGATTGATACATTGTGGCTGTTGTGAGGACACTGTTTTAAATTATTTTGACTCATGGCTGAGAATAACAGATTAAGGCAGGAATGAAGTCAGTTCCCCCTCCAGATAGTATTGGATCTCATCTATCAATTTAGACCCTGAGGAGAGATACGGAAACCTGCAACCCCCAAACACGTAGTCGGATGCTCCAGGTTGTGGGTAGTGTGATCATCCAAAAGGAGCGGGTGATGATGATGATGATGATTATTATTATTATGATTATTATTATTGTTATTAAATCATAACTACTGGTGGCTCATATACTGGGTAGGGTGGAGAGAGGGGCATGCCACTGCTTGGACCATGGACTACTGATAGCCATCACAAATATATGAAAGGAAAAGTTTGCAGTGATGTGTTTAAACAAATACACACACAATCACAATGATAATCTGATCTGTAGCAAATTGACTTTAATATACTGATTCATCTCTAAAATGATGCCTTCTATGCTAGCTGACCTTGTCTGCATTTCCAGATTGGTTCTGGTTTCTAGGGAGGTGAAAATACTTTGCTGGTGCTTGATTGCAATATCTCCTTCCTTATTGATTCCCAGAGCCGGATTATTCCAGTTGCGTCTTGGAGAAAACTGCCTAAGTGAGGGATTTATTTTGGAGTGGGGCAGTAGAAAGGATGTGATCCTTCCCTAACCCCTGATTAAAACCAAGCAAGCCCAGTGTGCAGCAGTTAGCAAACGTGGTCTTGTGATAGTGTTTCTGCTTGCATACCATATACAAATTCAGATTCTGGTCCTATCATGTAACCTTGGATGACCACTATGTATATGAACATCATGTTAGGTGTTGTATAACCCACACAAGAGGTAAAGCTAGCCCTCAAAACTTGCAGTTTATTCGCATTAGTATTATGTCATATATTTTCTTTTTTGAGTTTTAAAAACTCATTTGTGAACCAAATAATGTTTGTAAACATTCAATGGCAAAGTCTTCGCCCAGCCATAAAACTCATGTGCCTAACCTAAATATAATTTAATATAATTTATAATTTAATATAATTTATATAAATATAAATATAACCTAAATATAACTGCTATACTTATTACTGAGTTTAGCCAAGTCTTTTTAGTGTGTGGGATAACTTTGTATTTTCAATTCCTCCAGCCTCAAAATAGCCCTGCATATTGAGAACAGTTGCTGTTTTACTCTACAAGGCCCTGCTAAGTGGAATGTCAAGAGGCCAAGTTTCAGTATGAAAGAGTTTAAAAATGACCAAGCAGCAACTCTATTTCTCTCTCTCTGCCGCATCTGTTCAGACTTGTCATATTATGCCACAAACAGAGCATTATATTTCTGGGAATTGAATTTGCGAGGGTAGCAGAAGTTGTTTCTGAATTGAAATTGGTTAAAAATTTTCTTGACATCCGCTAAATGGCACAATTTGTGTTCACGTGCCAAAGTCCTCTCTCTCTCTCTTTCTCTCTCTCACACGCATACTGCATGGCATAAACACCTGCTCTCTAGATTAATAATCTAATTGCTATTAGCATGAAATATAAATGAAGCAAAATGCGATGATGATAATTTCATGCCCAGTAAAAGGAAAATGTTTCTGCTGAGCAACAAACAATCCCCTGACAACCCACCCAAAAGAGAAACTCTAAAATTATGATGCAGAGTAATTGCAAGCATACAAAAATGAGCAGGTGCTAAACAGACAACATCTGCCTGTCAGAAATAAATAGTCCAGCACTCTTGGACTTTATGCTCGTGAATAAATTAAGGGCTTTGCGCATGTGTGACACAAATTATACTGTAGTGTTTATGCTCTAGAATGCCTGACACTTTTGGCATTCTATAGTAACTCTAACCCCAGGCTTCCAGAGGGACACACTTGTGGTTCAAAGGAAGTTGGATTTCGTCCAGATCTTCTGCCAAATTCCATTGGGCTCAGTCTTATTGCACCTGCAGGCTTTGGCACCTCACCAGAGCTGGTTTAGAGGAAAAGACCACCGGGGAAGCGTCCGTTCTGCAGGTGGTGATTCTCCGTACCTTTTAATGCTGTATCCTATAGACTGTGAAGACTTTGTTGATAAATTTATTTTGTTTGCTGCAACAGCTACTTAAAATAAAGGGGGTGGTGCGTATTAGCAGAAATGCTAGTTTACTCTCCGTGATAAAATCAAGGGTTTTACATGTTGGTCCCTCATTGGGTGTAGGCTGTTAACATGTGTACAGTTTATGGCAAAAACTTACCTACTGGCTGTTGGGACATAGATTACATAGATTTTGTGCTAGAGAGGAATGTAAATACTCAGAGCTAAGGTCATACAGGTGGGTAATAGGAAAAGCCATGTGTAACCTAGAAACAGTTCCTGGTTGTTTGGTGCCTCAAGTACACAGTGGGTTAAACCGCTGAGGTGCTGAACTTTCTGATTGAAAGGTCGCAGGCTCGAATCCAGGCAGCGGCATGAGCTCCCACTGTTAGCTCCAGCTTCTGCCAACCTTGCAGTTCAAAAACATGCTAATGTGAATAGATCAATAGGGTACCACTCCAGTGGGAAGGTAATGGCACTCCATGCAGTCATGCTGGCCACATGACCTTGGAGGTATCTATAGGTGATGCCAACTCTTTGGCTTGGAAATGAAGATGAGCACCAACCCCCAGAGTCGGACACGACTGAACTTAATATCAGGGGAAAACCTTTACCTTTAACATACAAATAGATCAGTAAGAAAGGATGCAGTTGAAAGATTTGAAATTTCCTCTTTGTTACAATGTTTATCAAATGATGTTTATCAAATAATGTACTGTTGGTACATGGTACTAGAGATATTGTCTAAGACAGAGCTTTCCAAATATTTTCTGTTGGTGACACACTATTTAGATGTGCATTATTTGGTAACACAGTAATTCAGTTTTCCTAGCAAACTGGAGATTATGAGTTAAATTTGTAAAGTGTAATTTTTAAATAAAGTAGAGAGAAATAGGTTTTAAAACTTAAAGTGCAACAACAGATTAGATAGTTTGAAGTCATATTTTTTCTTTTTATATTTTATCAATTATGGTTTTTGTTATATATCTGTGTGTAGGTGTGTGATAATTTTCATATTTCTCTTCCCCCTGTTTTTTTTTTTACAGTTTCTAGTATATTTTTGTTATATGTTTTATTTACTTTATATAGATTTTATCAATTAAAACTAACAAGAATTCAAAGGAGAAGGTGTCCATTTATTATCATTTTGTTACTTTCAAATACGATTTCACTTTATTGTCAGATGAGGACAGACCAACAATTGTAAAGTTTGGAATTAGCCTCTTTGAATGATGGGAAATTATATTTGAAAGTAACAACATGATAATTACGGTGTCAGCTCCTTTGAGTTCTTGTTTGATCATGTTTACTGAATAACATTTATAGAATTACCAAATATATAGAAGCAAAAAAGTGTTATTTTGGGATACAGATGGTTACAGTTATGTTTTAGAATAGCTACATTTTCCCCAATGCTGTTAAGCACATTGACCTCACACATGCCATTGTTGTCTTTTCATTAACAGGCGCCTTGACCAAATTGTTTGGAGAGTGTTACCACAGGAAGAAAAAGAAAAGTAAGACATTCCTTTCTTTTTCATCAGTTCTTGGTTTTAATTTGTTTCTCCTAGTATTTCTCTTCTCGGGAAGTATCCCTTCAGTATTAAGCATTCTAATTGCAGACTTTTGTGTATCTTCAATGAATTTAGCAATCTATGTGGTGTCTCAGAGTAATGTGAGGCTCTTCCCACACAGGGGTTTCTATCTCTTCTGATTGGAAATGTGGGAGCCATGGCCTTTGGATTTGTGTGGTCATTGCAGGCTCTAGAATAGTTTCAATGAGTCTGTACACAAACAGAAGCTGCGTGTATGAATGCTTAGGTTGCCATTTGAAAAATCAGTTACAGATAAGTCGCCAACCCTGACATGAAAACTTTCATGACTGACTGTTAGCCAGTGCCACCAAATTATTCTCTAGATCTAAAATAATTTTTCTTTCACTTCCATAGCTGGAAGTTGAATCATAAAAAGGTGAGGTGAATTTTGCTGTAATAGATAACACTTTAGGCTAAAAGGGAATATTGCTTCCCATGGCCGCAGTAGCAAATTAGGAACCTATGGAATATTTACCTTTTCTGAGACTGTTTTGTGTCCTTGTCTATGTTAGATGGGAGGTTCTCGGAAATGTAGTCCAAAATAAGCAACCTTTTCAAAACCCTGATCCCAAACATGTCCTTTTTTAATGAGACAACTTCTTCATTCTTGTTTTTAGAGAGTAGCACAACATAATCAGAAACACTTCTGTTTAGCCCAGTGGTGCAGTGGGTTAAACCCCTGTGCCGGCAGGACTGAAGACCGACAGGTCGCAGGTTCAAATCCGGGGAGAGGCGGATGAGCTCCCTCTATCAACTCCAGCTCCTCATGCGGGGACATGAGAGAAGCCTCCCACAAGGATGATAAAAACATCAAATTATCCGGGCATCCCCTGGGCAACGTCCTTGCAGATGGCCAATTCTCTCACACCAGAAGCGACTTGCAGTTTCTCAAGTTTTCCTGACACAACAACAACAACAACAAAAAGCCCAGTAGTTCTCAATCTGTGTTTTGGCCTACAACTCCCAGAAATCCCAGCCAGTTTAATAGCTATTAGGATTTCTGGGAGTTGAAGGCCAAAACATCTGGGGACCCACAGGCTGAGAACCACTGGTTTAGCCACTGTGGTTACAACACATGAATTGATCCCATGAATTTGTTGCTATGATGCTGTTTTGTGATGAAAACCTGGCCATTACATTTTCATCACAGGATTTCAGTGCTTTTGGTAGCAACATATCAGCCAGAGTTTTTCCAATTGGCATGGCAAACCATATTTTTAAAGATACAGAGCTACTCTGCCAAGAAGGAAAGACAGTGAACTAATTCTTAACCCAATAGGCAACATGTCTGTCTGCTACAAAAATTTCTAATTGAGACAACTCTTAGCATTTCTGTGCTTCAGGATTAAAGATTCCCTGTGAACTGTTGTGATATTTGATAAAGGCATGCAAATCACATTAAATAAAGTCAGTATTCAAGTGTTATCTTTGTTTTTAGGTTTGAACAGGACCAGCCAGTATCATATGTGGATCGTAAGGAATCATTACTAGAGGCCTTAGGAAATGCAGGTTGGCCCATCTCCTATGAGGATGTGATGCTGTTGGAAGAAGAGATTCTGATAGGATTAACATACCTACAGCAGGCCATTGAACTTCAGGAAGCTTCGAGAGAGGAACCCCAGAGAATCTGCCCACTCCGGATCAGTCCCCGTAAAGAGGTAGATGGCATTCATATTTAATTCTTACTTTTTAAAAATAAGAACTACACAAAGTGACTCACTACACAAGCACACCAGCACTTAAGGTACAAAGTAAATGTGACCTGTATTGTATCTGTACCAGTTCTTGACCTAAATCCAACTAGAATAACACTATTGATTATCCTTCTCAAAAATGAATTCTGAAATGTAATACTTGCGAGATGATAATTTCCTAAGCAGCCTTCCCAAACTTTGTATCCTCAGATAGATTGAATTGCCAGACTGGGAGTTGTAGTCCAAATGCATTGTCTGGATAAGCTGTACTTTCTGACACATCTACACCTTTCAAAGATGTAAACTTGAATACACTAAGGACGCATCTAGACAGTTCACAAAATGTGCAAGCTCTCATGTTTTTACCTGAGGCGTCCAAACGATGGCTCAGGTAAAAGCGAATGCATTTGGCACAAAGTAGGAAAACCTTCTGCATCTTGTTCCAATCATTCAAAAAGGGAGCTGCATGGCCTTATTGTTGTTTTCCTTCAAGTTGATGCCAGGTTTTCATGGCAAGATTTGTTCAGAGGGTGCTTACCTTTGCCTTCCTCTGAGGCTAAGAGAGTGTGGCTTGCTCAAGGTCATCCAGTGGGTTTCCATGGCTGAGTGGGGATTTGAATCCTAGTCTCCAGAGTTGTAGCCCAATGCTCAAATCAGTATGCCGTACTCCCATATATAATTAGGTATAAGTCAAACTCATGTATACATTGAGGGAGATTTTGGAGGCAAAATTATGGATTTTGATAATATAACCCATGGATAAACCAAGGGTCACTCCACATTTCACAAAGAAGGGAAGTCCCACCTCAAGGGCCAGCCACTCTTGGCTCCACTGTTGTTTCCCAATCAGGCATTCAAAAAGGCCAGAAGTGGCACCGTGGCAGAGAGAGCCAAGAGGGTTGGGGCTTCTTTTAGGTTCTCATGGAATGGACTACGCTCTTGCCTTTTGCTACTCTACTCAGAGGAGTGGTTCCCTTTTCTTGGTAAGAGTTAAAACACAGTACTCATACTGGCCCACGGATAGGTCAACCCAGGGTTTTGGGTTAAGTTTTGGCTAACATTTGTAGACTTATGAGGGTAGTTATCTAGGTCCTCTGAGTATATAGGGCAGTCCACTGAGAACCAGGGGCTTACCTGTGTGTAAAAAAGAACAAGCTTTAACATCATGGTTTGAACCTTACTCGGCATGGAATTCAAAATCATCCACTATATTGGAAAAATACCATGCAGTTGAAGGAATTGGGCACCTTTTACTTGGAAAAGAAGTGATAGCCCTTGCTGTGATTGACTGATGTAATTGAAATGGACAGTTGATAAATGAAAACGTTTGCCTGGAAGGATTATGCTAAACCTGCCATTCAGTCAGAGAAACAAAGAAATTATTGAGAAGAATGTTATTAAAATGCTAATAAAGCTGCTTTTAAGGGAAAAGAAGAGGCCTTAAGACACATGAAATAAAAGAGAAATGTCAAAGTTTGAGGAGGTTTCTAACTGGACATTTCTTCAGACTGCCAAAAATAAAAATCTCTTATATTTGCTAATGTGTTGAACAGTGATTGCATTTAAATGAGGAGGGATTTAAAAATGTATCTTGTACCTATTGGCCTAGAAGTTCCACCGTTTAACAAAATCTATTCAAAACTAAGTGTCTGAAGTGTGATATTTTTAAATGTGTTGCACAGAAACAACCAAACAATTAAAAGGCAATTAAAAGGCTTTAGGAACGAAGCTTTCCCCTTTAAGTTGAAAGAATATAAGGTAGTTCCATATTCTTGTTCTCCTTCTAAGTATATTGGACTAAAATTCACATAATCCCAAACCAGCATCTGGGAATTATGAAAGGACACATTGTTGGCACGGGTTTTTTAAAAAATGGCACAGAATTTGTAAAGGGTAGCATCAGACTGATGCACCTTTGAGATACTAGCCTGATCCTGCTTCTTGGCAGGGGGTTGGACTGGATGGCCCATGAGGTCTCTTCTATGATTCTATGATTCTATGACCACCACAAGTCAAGCACTATGACTTATGAAGCCCTGGGTACAGACTCTCCAAAAGATAGCACATGAAACTGCCTGGATTTTGTCATTTTTTGTGGTCAAGCACTCTTTATATCTCATCACTATCATCATCGCATCTGATAAAAACTTGAGGAGGGCCTTCTTGGTGGCTGTCCCCAATCTGTTAAGGTCCCTCTATCTCAGGTATGGGCAAACTTGGGCCCTCCTGGTGTTTTGGACTTTGACTTCCACAATTCCTAACAGCCAGTAGGCTGTTAGAACTGTGGGAGTCAAAGTCCAAAACACCTGAAAGGCCCAAGTTTGCCCATGTCTGCTCTATTTCTTCTCTCAATTACAGGTAAAGACCATTTTATTTAGGCAAGCTTTTGGCTGGTTGCTACAGAAAAGCTTTAAATGGTTGGGAGGAATGCTATATTTTCCACCTCATTTCATGCAGTTTCTTTGAGTATTGCATTGCACTTTGAGAAAAGCATGATTATTATCTATATATTTCTTCATAACTTCTCTTTGTAGGTTTAACCCCTTAGTTCAGGTGATTATCTTTCTGGTTTATTTCATAATTTCAGTACCCCTATTTTCTTGCGCATGTGTCATTTCCTACCAGGGCTTGCAGGATTTGCTTTGCCAATCTTACTATTTACATATTCTTTACATGTCTGCAGAATGAGTGGACATGGCTTAGAGGACTGGGTCCAGTTCTTCATGCTGTAAGATCCACTGTGGGTGGCACTAATCCCAGAAATTCAAGTCAAAATTGAAAGTGACAAGCTGTCCACGGCTGATTTAATTGTGGGAATTGGGGAAGATGGGGCAAACATGATGCAGGAAATGCCCTATAAGTTTCAATATAAAATTGTTGCTCCCAGACCTTCCAAGAACAGAAAATCTTCATTTTTGGGGTGAAGGTGGGGACATGCATGGGTCTAGGGGGTTTTCACAGGTATTATAGAAACAGTCCATATTTTGTCCATTCCTAGTTTAGACAGTAAGGATCTTATCCAGAAGCAGGGCACCAGAATGGATTTTCTAGAACAGGTGTGAGCACATGTCAATGTCCAAATATATCACAGTTGTTAGGATAGTTGATTATAAGTTTATGGGAGTTAGAGTCCTTTAATGTGTAGATTGGGATACAGTTGTCAAGTATTTGATATAGAGGAAATTAAAGTAAATTTAAGATTGGTCTCCCTGATTTTTTGCTGTTAAGTACTAAGGAAAAGTTCTGACTGGACAGAGAATAATGCCAGCCCTCTGTATCCACAGTTTCTGCATCCATGGATTCCACCACCTGTGGCCAGAAGTATATTCTCCCACTTTCCATTTCCCCCCAAAATCACTAAACGTTGGTTTTGCCATTTTATATGAGGACATCATTTCTCTAGGATAATGTATAAAATAGGACTTGGCATTCATGGATCGTGGTATCCATGAGGAGCCCCTGAACTAAACTACAGTGGTTACCAAGGGCCCCCAATAAGTCTATCAAAGTCTGGAACCTAAAATCGTTTTTAAAATCTAATACATACTTATCTGAACATATGAAACAAATAAGGCTGCCTCTTCTGATATCCGTTTATACTGATGTATGCTCTATTCTGGACCAGAAATATTTCGTATTTACAATCTTGCACTTGGCAGCTCTCCCTACTGACATACCAACATATGCTGTGGCCCATGATGTGATTAACACCGGGGCAATCACTTATCCTGAGACAACCTGCTTTAGCAGCCTAATCAGAGCACCAACTCCAGTAATTGCTAATCTGCAACTGTAAAGCTTTAAGAGCAAGTGGCAGAAAGGCCAGGCAGCATTTGAAATGGCCTTGAGCACCATGAAGAAATCAAATGTGTCAAAATTGTTGCGAGGTTTTTGTTCTCATAATTTCATCCTTTAAATGAGCATACATAGAGCCTCTTTGCTATTTTTATGCAATTGATGCTTTTAAAAAGCTCGATTTAAAACCAGCAATTCCTTATTGCTGCTTACAAAGAAGCAGTATGACTTATGGGATGTCCATAGTAATGGATTTTTGGTTTAAACTGGATAGTAAATTAATGCTGGTTGTTAAAAACAAATAAGAATAGTATTACTAAATCTGTTGACAGATGAAAATTACTGCTAGTGTTTGTAAACATGGCTATATATGTCTAGTAGGTATCAATTTATTCTTTTCGGTAGGAAGAAATGTGTAGGGCCATTGCTGATTTTGGAACGAACCAGATTCAGTGAAAGGAAGAGCTCATATTTCACACCAGTTAAATTGTCTAATATCACTTCATTTTTGTTGTCAAGAAAATGAATTATTCTCATAATTGCAAAAACATAATCATAAAGGCAAAAATAATGCTTAGCATTTATATAGCACATTTTCAAATGGCCAGTGCACTTCACACATATTTATTTCAGTGATGAATGGGGAGCACTGGCAAAAAGGCTGCATGAGTTGTTGTGCCATTACAGCTACAGAACAATAGCTTGAAAATAGAGTCAGATTTTCTGTTCTTCTGCACATAACATTATCCTAGCTATGCCTACCTATAAATAGGAACTCTACTGAGATACCTTTTTCCCATGGCTCACGACAATTGTGGCTAATAACTGTCTCTCCAGTCTCATATACTTTTCTCTACTCTAGTGCAACTTTGACATTCACTCCACATCTGAACAGTATTTCAATTGGGTTACTGTGAGTCATCCAGGCTATAGAAGCATTCTCTCCTGACATTTCACCCACATCTATGGTAGGCATCCTCAGAGGTCGTGAGATCTGTTGGAAACTAGGCCAGTGAGGTTTATATATCTGTGGAATCTCCGGAGTGGGAGAAAGAACTCATGTCTGATTGAGGAAGGTGTGAATGTGGCAATTGGCCACCTTGATTAGCATTTAATGGCCTTGTAGGCTCAAAGCCTGGCTGGTTGGTGCCTGGGGAAATCCTTTGTTGGGAGTTGTTAGCTGGCCCTGATTGTTTCCTGCCTGGAATTCCCCAGTTTTCTGAGTGTTGTTCTTTATTTACTGTCCTGATTTTAAAGTTTTTTCAATACTAGTAGCCAGATTTTGTTCATATTCATGGTTTCCTTCTTTCAGTTGAAATTGTTCACATGCTTGTGGATTTCAAGGGCTTCTCTGTGTAGTCTGACATGGTGGTTGTTAGAGTGGTCCAGTATTTCTGGGTTCTCAAATAATATGTAGTGTCCAGGTTGGTTCATTAGGTATTTTGCTATGGCTGACTTCTCTGGTTGAAGTAGTCTGTTGTGCCTTTCATGTTCATTGATTCATGTTTGTGCACTGCATTTGAGGATCCCTCAAACACAGCTGCATGGTATGCGGTCCTTTGCTGAACATAGTATTTGTTGGATTTTCTTTGTGGTTCTGTAGATAGTTTGTAGGTTGTATTCACACTTGCCTCAAACAGACAAGAGTTATTTCTCCCACCCTGGACATTCCACAGAGATATAAACGTCACTTGCCTAGTTTCCAATAGACCTCACATCCTCTAAGGATGCCTGCCATAGAAATATCAGTAGAGAATGCTTTTGGAACATGGCCACATAGCCCGGAAAACTTACAACAACGCAGTGATTCCAGCCATGAAAGCCTTTGACAACAATATTTCAATTCTTTTTATTTCTACAAAACAAACGAGACTGTGTTTCAGACGATACAAACATAGAGAGCTGCCAAACATCCAAATTGTCTATTTTTTTAAATTGTCTCTCTTTGTCAGATCTAAGAAAAAGGTTACTTTTATCATAGAATCATAGAATCATAGAATCAAAGAGTTGGAAGAGACCTCATGGGCCATCCAGTCCAACCCCCTGCCAGGAAGCAGTAATATTGCATTCAAATCACCCCTGACAAATGGCCATCCAGCCTCTGCTTAAAAGCTTCCAAAGAAGGAGCCTCCACCACACTCCGGGGCAGAGAGTTCCACTGCTGAACGGCTCTCACAGTCAGGAAGTTCTTCCTAATGTTCAGATGGAATCTCCTCTCTTGTAGTTTGAAGCCATTGTTCCGCGTCCTAGTCTCCAAGGAAGCAGAAAACAAGCTTGCTCCCTCCTCCCTGTGGCTTCCTCTCACATATTTATGGACTTCAATTTATGGACTTTTGTGGACTTCAAATCTCCCAAGAGCCCCAAAAAGTGACTTGCAAGCTTTTCTCCTTAGAGTTGCCAACTGAGGTCTTCCTTAAGTCTCTGTTTCCTGTTAACTAAGGTTTTGTTATTAGAAATGCTGGGTATTTTGGAGTGCAAAGATATACATCTCTATTTTGATGCAAGTTCTATTATATTCAGTAAAATTTGCTTCCAGGTAAGTGAGAAGAGGATTATGTCTCCTGCATAGAAATGATGCATGCTATAACAGAACTAGAATCCCTCTCTGACATGAGAAGAGCCCTTTAGAATAATTCGTTATTAGTGTTGAACATTGAAAATTGCTCTTTTTAGTATCCCCCTAGGCTGAAAGTGTTTGGGTTTGTGCATATTGGCTCAGGGTATTTTGTTGCTAGTGGCTAGAACACTGTTGGTTAATCCCAACTAAGGTAGAGTCATTGAACCAATTGTTGAAGGGTGAGTGAAGTCATCTCACTGTGGCAGGAACAGTTCTGATTCATTCTCTCATGTCTCACTGTTTTCAGCTAACCCTCTGAAAAAGGGGGAAATCGAGGGTAAGAAAGAAAAACCACTGTTAACATGCCCCAGTTTCTCTCTCCTTCCCACAGGGCCCTTCCACACAGCCCTATATCCTAGAATATCAAGGCAGAAAATCCCACAATATTTGCTTTGAACTGGGTTATCTGAGTCCACAGTCAGATAGTGTGGGATTATCTGCCAAAAAAAAAAAAAAATCTGCCTTGATATTCTGGAATATAGGGCAGTGTGGAAGGGCCCTCAGTTTCCTTCTTTGTTCTAGGGTTAACTTCCATTACTGAATTTAAACTGGAAAGGATAGTTTGTACTCAATAACTCAGCAGTAATATGGGATAGAGTCTTGCCTTCCCAGCCATTTCAGGCAAAAGCAAACCACTGCACCCTGTTTCTGTTTGCCTTTTTTTCTTCGTTAATAACTTTTGCCATCTTGACCATACTCTGATACTATTTACTTACACAGGCCCTAATTTTTATCCCTGGAATGCTGGAGGGTACGCAACACATGGATAAATTCAATAGCTTATGCAGCACTGCTCTAGTCAGAAATAATGACAAGACTGATGCCCTTACCTATTTATGATATGCATTTCAGTAGTAGTGGAGTCGGGGAGAATTATGTACTGTATATAACTCAGACCTTTCTATCAAATCTACAGGTAAAAAAGCAACCGAAAGGAAAAATTATTGATGTTCTCAAGGGCCGAAAAGTAATTGCAAGATCAGAAAGTACTGGATTTTACTATCCAGGTAAATATTCCCTGCATGGCGGGCAAGAATTAATTTTGTCTGAAATTCCATCTGAAGTACATCAATGCTTCAAAATACCCGGTCAGAAGATCTGGATTGTGCCAGCACTGTATCTCCAAGTATAAAAATGAATAAGTACTCTAGAGCCTTTATATGTGTACTGAAGTTGCCCCTTGTGTGAGACTTGAAAAGTGTGCAGAATGCAGAGATCCTCTTTTTTACCGTTGGAATTACCAGTCACATTTCCTTTTTCCTTAGTACTGTTCGCACATTTTTAAAGAACTTCCCTCCCACCCCCCTTGGTAAACAATTCAATCTTGCACCCTTTTAGGTACTGTCAGCACAATGTACAATCATTGGGGTTTTTGATTTTCATGGGGTCACATAACTCAGTAAAAGTAAAAAAAAGGTGCATAAAACAATTGCTGTTTTTTAAAAAATGAGAGAATAGCTCTCTAGCAATTTCTGCATCCAGAATCATGACTCTATGATCAACTTCAACTGGAAGCTGACTGTAGAATTGCACTGGAGGACCTAGAGATGCCTAGAGAGATTTTAATTGACTCATCAAAACTCAAACCTTCAAAAGACCTCCCCATAGTACTTCAAGATAGGAGCAGAACTCATGTTGGAGATATGGTTCTTCAGAAAACCAGAACTCAAAGTGTACGGGATTTGTACATCATAACCAGCACTTTGAATTATTCCCGGAAACAGTCTGCAGAACTGTTGTAATAAGGAAATGTTTTGCTTCCTATAACTAGTCAGTAGTCTGAACTTGCTTACCGAAAGGTTGCAGGTTCAAATCTGAGGAGTGGCATGAGCTACTGCTGTTAGGCCCAGATTCTACCAATCTAGCAGTTCGAAAACATGCAAATGTGAGTAGATTAATAGGTACTGCTCCAGTGGGAAGGTAACAGTGCTCCATGTACTTATGCTGGCCACATGACCTTGGAGGTGTCTACGGACAATGCCGGCTCTTCGGCTTAGAAAGGGAAATGAGCACCAACCCACAGAGTTGGACACAACTGGACTTAATGTCAGGGGAAAACCTTTACCTTAGTCTACCTTTAGCTCTTTGTGCCAGCTTGGTTTTTTAACATTCTTCAAAGACATAGAACATGTTACAGTAAAGCGAATGGGATGTAACTACAACATGTGTCTCTGTGGCCAGCTCACAGCAAACGTAAGAGCTAGGCTGTTGACCAGGACATTATATAGAATGATTATATAATAGCAGTTTTAAAGAGCTGCACAGGCTGCCCCTCTGTTTCCAGCCTGACTACTAGGTGTGGTCTTTGGCACTTGAAAGAAATTTTCAGGAGAGTCCATCCTTTGTGTCACACAGCAGGAAACCCAGTTGAGGTATTGCTCTTATTTATTAAAGCATTTGAGACTTCATGGATGTTTAGGCATGCACATGGTTTTAAAAACTCTTTTATGCCTTTTAAATTATTATTACTACTTAACTAGTTTAATGTGTTATATTCATTGCTTTCAATTTGGATTTATTAAATTGGTTTATGTCATTTTAACTGTTCTATCTGCCCTGAGCTCTTATGATAAAAGGATGGACAGAAATATATAATTGGTTTGTGTGAGAACATGAAGGAAGTCTTCGCTGTTGTGCCACCTCAGTTGTAGAACACACTGACTTTGGAAACCTGATTAGTACCAATGCTGGTGACATTTTGTTACTTAGGACCTCATCAGATGGGCAGGGGGAAAGTGGAGGGAACTATCCTCCTTCGTTCCCTACCATCTCCCTGACTTCTGTGAAGGCTGGCCATCACACTTATTTCCCATCATTTCTTGTGCTTTTCCCACTTTCTCCCCGTTTTCTGCAAGTACGAGTCAAGTAGCACCCGACTCCTCTGTTTTCTGTCTGCTCTCTGTTTTCAGGTGCTGGCAGCATGGATTCCCATGTGATAGCCATCAGAAGTGGCTGTGCATAGCGGGATGCCCCCCCCCCCTCCCCGTGGGACTCTATTTTGCCAGTACCTGAAAATGGAGAGAAGACTCAGAGACAACTGCGTCTGATAAGGTCCCAAGAAAAAACATGGCTTTAAAAATGGGTTTGGGGCCTCTGCATGTGTTATGGTTTGAAGATAATTTGGATTGATTTTAACTATCTTCATCTAACTTTTCAAATGGTTTAATATGGTTTTAATCTATTTAAATTATTTGTTACATTTTTGTATTTTAAAATATTTCTGGAAACTGAAAGACCATATAATGTACTGCTGGATATAAATACTGACTGGAAAGCATGTGACAAAGATAAGTATTTTTAATGGCAGTGTGGTCTACAGGTTTGAGTGTTGGGCTAGTTCTTAGGGTTCCTTTTGTACTGTCAGATAATCCAGGTTATCACATCAGAAAATCCACACTATCTGATTTGAACTGGGTTATCATAGCCCTCTTCTATTTTCCCCATATATCCTCAGATAATCTGGGATCAGATCCTGGGATATAGGGTAGTGTAGAAGGGACCTTAGTCTACACTACCATATAATCCAGTTCAAAGCAGATAATGTGGATTTTATACAGCTGTGTAGAAGGGGTATGAGACTGGACCCCCCCCCTTCATTTGGTCATGGAAACCCACTGGATTGCATTTGGTGCCAGCCAGCCTCCGAGAAAGGCAAAATCCATCTGAACAAATATTGACAAGAAAACTATTTGATAGGTTTGCATTATAATCCCTTTAAGTCAGAAATGACTAGAAGGCATACATTAAAACAAATAAATATATTACATCTGATTTAAATTGAGGGATATTTGGGTTTTCTTCATAAACTGTAAAACATAGCATTTAATATATGGCACCTTTTCCCTGCCTGTCTTTGTTCTAGGGACAGCAATAAGAAGTATCACTCCTTTCTATGCACTTGTTGACTTTGCTCATGGACACACTGAGATTGTTCCACTGAAATTCATTATTGCTGTGGGTGGTGCCATGCCTTGTCCTTCCTTACAGGTAAGGACATTTACTGTTTCTTAAGACATTAAATGTAAGTAATGCTTTTGTAATGCCAAGCCAGCTCTATCATGGTTGATGTTCATGTTTAATAATGGTCTTTTCTGTATCCCATTTTACTTTGATTTCTACAGCCTGAATATTGTACTTTATCATCTGAGGAAATTGATTGCAATCCCATAAAAGTGTTTGATAAAAAAAATCAGACTATATGGAACCCACTGGCACATTTGAAATTAACTGGGGAATAGAAATTTCTAGCACAAAAAAATATGTTAGAAATTTCTTCTATCCAGTCAGTCTCAAAGGTAATGCCAAATTCCTTTATTTCTTTTTATGCTAAAATAGATGGACACAGCCAGCTCTTAGATAACCAAAATCAGTTGTAAAGGTACTACAAGTCTCCTTTATTCCTTCTTTCTTTCCTTCTTTTTATGCTGAAACTAATATGGCTGTTCCTTAGAAATAAGTAATGGATGGGGATGGAAAGAATATTTGAAAAGACTTTCTCACTGTGAGAAAAAAATTACTAAAACTAGTAATTGCTTCTTTTGAGAAGCAAATTAGTGTAGAATTATATCCCCAGTAATGAAATGTGCTTTGTATTTCAATACATACCATTTTAATGATCTGTGTATGTGCAAGGGGACCATAGCAAGATAATTTTTTTTCTAGAGTTGGTGTAAAGGTATATACAATAAAATTCCTAATCAGATATTTCTTTCCTTGGTCCTAGTTGCCCTACTGTTGGTACTAGTTTCCTTTTAATGGCTAATATGAGACAGGCATTTCACTGGAACCCTATCATGTAGGGATACAGTTACTGTCACTGCTCACATGCTGCATCACCACATCTTTCCTTCCTTTAAGGAGGCATTAACCACCACCTTTACCCACTCCGTCAATCCCCCTCTGGCTTCTTTTATCAGCCAGGATGGGCAGGGGTCTAGGATGCATGTGGTAGGTCTCACTTCTCCAAGGATCCTGTCCACATCCTCAAGCTGAACCAATTGAAATGAATCCAATAAAACCAGACAAGCAGGTGTTCATGTTACTTCCTCAGACACCGCTGTTAACATGGCGTCAAAGTCAGACCGGATCAACGCAACTTTATCCGCAAAGAAATGAGCAAATGCTTCACAGCGAGCCACCGAGTCGTCAGGGATCTCGCTCTTAGGCGGATTTTATAGCCCTCTGATGACTCGGAATAGCTCAGCTG
Source organism: Anolis sagrei (assembly GCF_037176765.1). Taxonomy (NCBI): domain Eukaryota; kingdom Metazoa; phylum Chordata; class Lepidosauria; order Squamata; family Anolidae; genus Anolis; species Anolis sagrei. Next base: position 102,060,502 of record NC_090023.1, on the reverse strand, counting down.
GATGATTCTTTGCGGATGCAATATTGGCAGCAAGAAATAGTTTCTGTGCCACCGCTATTGCCATGTCGTAGGACCTTAGAAAGGTATTCAGACATGTTTGGGTTGATTTAGTAGGCCTCTGACGCCACATGGACTCTAGCCTCCTCTTTCAGATGTTTCCTCATTTGGTTCTAAATAGCTGTGGTTGAATGAAAAGCAGAAGAGCCCTGAAGTCCAACCATATTTGCATGTTATTTCCCTCCCCTCAACTTCTTCTTTCAACCTATGATCTTCCTCTTAGACCTCATTGCGTGTTCTGACCTGTTTCCAGTTTAGCACTAAAGCACTAAACTAGGAGAAAGGGGGAGTGATATTACCATGTATATAACTCAGGTAGCAACCTATCTCAAGCCCCATCTACATTGCTATAAAATGGAGTTTGAAAATTCATTATATAGCCATATAATGCAGTTCAATGCAGTTAAACTGTATTATATAACTATAATGCAGTTTCTTCTTCATGGTCTTCTGTGGCTTCATTCCTCATCACTAACCACCACAAGGACAGGACTCAGTTGGGGAGAAAATCCCCATGACTGTTTCTGTCTTATGCCATGTACAAGGTGGGTCTCCCGTCAGCTGTCAACAGCTTTTACATTGGATTGCCTCGACAATTGAAATCTGTTATGAACTCACTCACTGACCCCTCCACGGTCCAGCAATGAGGGGTCTGGCAATCTCCACAGCCTTTCTCCATGGAACCCCACTGAACTCCAATTGCAGGGCAGCAATCTGGGCCAACCCTCTAACATTTCTGTCTCACTATAGACTGGACTCGAGGTCTCACTCGGACACTGCGTTTGGCTGGTCAATTCTGTCCTCTTGCTTGTCATAAATATTGGCTGCCATCAGGCCACATAAACACACATTTTCCGTGTTATAATGACACAATAGGCAATGCACTCTACTTCTGTTTTCAAAGCCTTATTGTGCAAGAGGGTCACATGATTGCATAACAAGTATTATTTAATTTGAAAACTGTGAAGGAGTAGTTAAACTGCTGCCACCAATTGTAATGATGACCGTTTTAATGCCACCGAATGCCACCAAATGTGAAGGTGCGAGTGGTAAAACACCCACTGCCACCTAATCTATGAGGGAAGCCGGGCAACGATCAATATCAGCCTAGGAACTATTTTATAAAGGGACTGTTTCTGGCTGACTTTATTATTGCAGGCTGTTCAACTTAGAAGAAACTGTATCAGGCAAGACTTGAGGAGAACAGTAACAAGTTTATTTTAACAGCAGTATAATAAGTTTAACTGTTTCTTCAAAAGAGGCACAAATCTTGATGGATACATTGGAAAGGTTTCATGAGTAAACTCAGGCAAACACTTCATAAGGTTTCACAGCTGGCACAACAGGCTTAAACCCAGCCAAATGTTGATTCTTAATTCAGAATCAACAACCCCCTGTACCGGGTCCTTCTCTGCAACCACTTGGTCACCAATTGATTCCCTGAATCTCCACCAAGAGATTCAGTCTTTCCCTATAGCACACTGGCTACAGACACATTTCCTGAATCTCCACCAAAAGATTCAGTTCACTCAGTAGCTCGCTGGCGTACTGACTAATTCCCTGTTTCTCCCACTAGAGAAATCAGTCTCTTCCTGTAGCTCACCGGCCACAGACTGCCACTTTCAAAAAGCTGCATTGTGAAGTGATAGTTGGCTCCGCCCCCGTTGCTATGGCAACTCAGCTCAAGCCACTAGCCACCATCTCTAACAAAATATAATTTCCCATACTTACCATCCCTAAACCACTGTCCAAACTACACATAACCAAAGAATAAAACTTACACATCGTCACACCTCCCAACCCATAGGGATTATTTTTGACTTTTCTACCGACTAGAATGGTCAAAAATAATTTGGATAATATCAACATCATATAACTATATACAAACCATATATTGATCAGTTATTCAATATCATTCATATATGCAATATCAAAGTCTCACATCTCTAACATTCCTCCCATCTCCTTTGCAACATATTTGGCTAATTTCCCTGTGACTCTACTGACATACCTTCTCAATATTTTTACATATATCAGTCCTACAATATCATTAAGTCCTTTAAACTTATGAGCAAGTTTGAACAATTCAAAGAGATTTAAGTCTCTATACTTACCATCCCTAAACCACTGTCCAAACTACACATAACCAAAGAATAAAACTTACACATCATCACAAAAACTTATAGACGTGTTGATCTAAAAATATTGGGATTTTTTTCTCTCACCTTTCCTTCCTCTGGTATTATCTCTCTACCCACTTTGTCTATAGAGACTTGTTTTCTTGGTCAGCCCAACTCTAATGTGACTTCTGCTCTGTCAGAACAGGTTTATAATGTTTGATTGCACTTTCATGCTCTTGCTTTGTTTCAGTAAGATCCATGATGTTACTTTGTACCTCATTCATGCACTAATGATTATTAATACGTGCAATAAATACCTTTTTGATTCACTTAATTGGTATTGGTTTGGCATGTGTCCCACAGACCATGACTGTAGCTTGGTAGTCTCCATATGTGTGCATTCTCAGAGACCACAAAGAAGAAGGACAGGTTGCTTAGCTGTAACCATGTTTCTTTGAGTGGTCCTCTGTGAATTCATGCAAACCTGCCCGTTCCTCCCCTCAGCATTCAAATCTCCCCCTTTCTAGCTGCTACTATGGCTCTGGAACTGGGGAGCGTGGAGCCAAGGGCGCTTTTAATGCCCTGAGGAGAAGTGGGCAGGGTTAGCACCAAAATCTGAAAGATCACAGCTTGGGAAGCTTCTGTTAGAACCTGCGAAGACACAGTAAACTCCATATCTTTGAATTCACAGAAACACCATTACAAATATACAGCCTCTCCTTATAAAGTCTACTTCTGCCTCTAAATTGTCAGAATAAAGATATTATGCTAATATGAATTTTGGAATATGCTGAGTGCATGTATCACAGAATAAAATTACATTGTCATCTCACATAGTGTTAAAATTATAAGACCATGGGACATTTCAGTTTAAAACGGATGTGCACAAACCAGCTCTTTTCTCTTTTTCTATAGGTAGGAGATTATGTATTTGTCAGAATTAGGAAAACATTGGGAGAAGAGTATTATGCACCTGGTGTTGTTATAGCAACACCCCATAAAACTGCAGCAGATGATAAGCTTTATACAGTTTTGAAATATAACAACAGAAAGGTAAGCAGATAGACCAATTAACCAGTGAAATGGCTATGTATTCTACTCTTGACACTAAAGCTATTTTGCACTACTGCTTCCACAATTCCCCCTGTGACCATATTGATGTGGGGAATTCTGGAAGATCTAGATCAGTGGTTCCCAACCTTTTTTGTGAGCAGGGACCACTTGACCTGGGACCACTTGACCAGGGACCACTCTCCCAAAATTAGTTCCAAAAGGGTTACGAATCTGTTTTAGTCAACTTTAAATTTGGTTTAGTTATTTGGGATGCTGATTCAGAAATTTGCATTGGATAGACCACATCAGTAGTCGCCCTCGGCTCACCCACAGAAAACCATATTTAATAAGCCTTGGCACTATAAGAGGGTTTTGTGAGACCCGTTGCTTTTGTTGCAATGATGTAGTAACAGTGAAGTTGCGGACTATATTTCAGTTCTTGCAGACCACTGGTGGTCCATAGACCACAGGCTGGGAACCACTGATTAGATAAAATCCTTGGAAACATAAAAAGCTAGGCTAATATATTTTTCTTTTCCAGGTGATGAGAAAAATACAGCAATTAGTGTAGGAAACCTGTATCAATACAGGTTGAATATCCCTTATCCAAAATGCTTGGCATCAGAAGTATTTTGGATTTTGGGTTTTTTCCTCTGATTTTGTAATATGTGCATGTACCCAAGGAGATATCTTGGAGATGGAACCCAAATCTAAAGATGAAATCCATCTATGTTTCATATATACCTGACACTGAGTTTTTTTATACGCAATATTTTGATAATTGTCTGGATGAAACAAAGTTGAGAGCAAATATGTCATTACCTCAGCCACTCATGTGGACAATTTTGGATTTTGGAGCATTTTGGATTTCTAGATAAGAGATACTCAGCCTGTGATATGTAATTACTGTCTTCATTCAGGTCTACATCATTATTTTGTTCCTTTCCCTGTAAACCTTATTCTCCAAAAATTCTGTCAATCTACTTTTCTTTGAGTACCACAAATGTCTTTTCAGTGGCTTCTGCTGTTATAGTAAATTATTACTTTATCCACTGTGCCACTTTAACAAATTGCTTAATAAACTCAAGTTTCTTCCTCCCTCCCTCCCTCCCTCCTTCTCTCTCTCTCTCTCTCTCTCTATGTTTTGCTTGCATAATTGGTGTGGCAGTTTAAAACCTAAAAGGCTATATGACTATGACAATTTTGCTGTTGCAGGAACACTGTGTACGAAATGGACTTATTAAAATCAGTTATAGAAGGTATACCTGTTCCTGCTGCTACATAAACATGACACGAATGATGAATTATCTCATGTGAGTATGGCCAAATCCTTTTTGTTTTTATAAATATGGAGACACACATACATTTGAAGGATGAGTTATATATATCATCCTAGCCGTGGACCAGCAATAATACTGATGTTAGAATTCTGTTCCTGACAAAAAGTATCCTCTTCCCTTAATCAGAACTCTATTCATATTGGAAGGCAAACATCCAATCGGACTTTCCAAACAGAAGTCTTTGTACTTCTTCCTCTCCCTTTCCCATGTACATTAATTTTTCCACCTAGTTTGGTCCTTAACTGTAAGTACAAGCATGCAGGATTGTTGTGTGACCCACCTATCTTGCTATCCCAATGGACATAGAGATTTAAGGACATACTGGAGTGATGGCAGGAAGAGACAGATGAGATTGCAGTACTACTGTAGTGAGAATTGTTAGACTATGGACTCGTCTATACTGACCATTTAGTGCAGTTTTAAACCGGTATTGTGCAATAATTGCTGTGCAGATTATTATATAGGAAATCCTGCAACCAGTTTGAGGCCTGATGGTTAATTACACAAACCACAGAGCATTGTTGCACATTAAGGGCTTTCTTTTGCATGCTTTTGTGGGAGTTTGCTGCCTGGCCACCACAGTTTGAAGCCAACTTTGAACTGCATTAAATGGCCAGTGTAGATGGGTCTTATGTGTGGTGTATAAGTGGACTCTGTGTTACAGAGTCTAGGTGAAAAAAATAGGAATGGGAAATGGGGATAACAAGGATATTACAAGCAAATAAGATGCAGTATATCTTCCAGCCCTCATTTCAGCTTCTACTTTGAATTCTAGACCAAACGTAAAGGTTGCAAAGCACTTCCACAGAGGAGGCCCAGCTGAAGAGAGAGGGAGAAAAACAATTGCTGTAGGAGGGGATTATAAGAAAGTGAACAGAAAAGGGAGAACTACAAGCAAGAAGGAACATCTCAAAGCATGGGCTTCATCGGATTCTGATGAATTGTTTGCTCCTAGTAGGCCACTGAAGCGGAGAGAAAGTAGTTCCTCGCCACCTCCTCATATCAAAGATGCAAATGCAGGTACAATCGGTAAACCCGAGAAAGAGTTTAGTGGGGTTATGAAATCAGATTTGCCTCAGATGGAAGCAGACCTTCTTAATGTCAATTGAGCACCTGCTCTGTGTTTCCTGTTGCTCTGGCCATCTAGTACTTTTTCAGAGTCCTTTCATATTTCACAATTATACTGCTATATAGTCTAGTTTAATTACTTTGACAACATCCTATGCAAACCTGGGATGTGTCATTTTGCGAGGTATTGGAGTTTTCTGGTTGAGAATTCATTCCAAAAAGCCCTTCCATAAACTACAAATCTCAGGATTCTGTAAGGTACTAAAGTGGAATCCAGTTAAAGTGGAATCAACATCTCACTTTAAAAGAGAATTGTAGCACAATGATTATATAGTATAATAGGGCCCGAGAACGCTGTCATTTGTTTGGGTACACTGTTGCACAAGCCAAAGGTTGATTATCCTGAGAATTATTGTTGATGCTAATGTTTGGTCATATGTTCTGTTCCTTTTCATAAAGTCATATGATTAATCTCTTAACTCTTTCAAGCCCTTTACAAACGATCCCTAATAATTTATAATTATTTTGGGTTGTGGAACCCCTGGTGGCGCAGTGGGTTAAACCCTTCTGTCTGCAGGACTAGTCGATGACAGGTTGGCGGTTTGAATCTGGGAAGCAGAGTACGCTCCCATCTGTCAAGCTCTAGCTTCTCATGCAGGGACATGAGAGTAGCCTCCCACAGGATGGTAAAACATCAATCATCCGGGCGTCCCCTGGGCAGCATCCTTGCAGATGGCCAATTCTCTCACACCAGAAGTGACTCGCAGTTTCTCAAGTCACTTCTGACACAAAAAAGAAATATCTTGGGTTGTATTTTCTAACTTCTTATTTTTCAAACTTTAAAATCAATCATAAGAAGGTACCTCTGATGGGATTGAAGGGACAGCTTTAGATGATGTTGAATGTTTTTAGTCTTTGCTGTTTTTTACCAAGTTAAAGATCCTTCTACAGCAGTAGTTCTCAACCTGGGGTCCCCAGATGTTTTTGGCCTTCAACTCCCAGAAATCCTAATAGCTGGTAAACTGGCTGGGCTTTCTTGGAGTTGTAGGCCAAAAACATCTGGGGACCCCAGGTTGAGAACCACTGCTCTACAGTGACCATTTAATGCAGTTTGAAGCCAACTCAAGGCTGAAATGGTCACAAAATCCACAACAGTAATGCGCACTGCAGCACACATCTAAGGGTATACAATGCATTAAGAATAAGTCTCAATAAAGTCCAAGTTCAGCCAACAACGTATTACAGTAAATGCTAGTGTATACCCGATCCAGGGCAAAATTGGGTCCATGAAATGCAGAGTGCATTGTGGGCACCTGCCCCTGCTGAAGCACAGTGAAGAATCCAGAATGGGGGCTGTGGAAAAGGGGCTAATGGGCATTCTGGGAAGGGTAATTGATTAATTGTCACTTCCCCCTTTTTCACCTTTTTCACCTCTGGTGCACTGATGTGCATACCAGCAGAAAATGAAAAAAAAAAAAACTCCCTACAGAGTTGTTTAAGGCCAGGTTCTATGATAAATGTAGTATATATGTATAGAGTAGATAAATGCTTGGCCTCAGACCAGTTCTAACCATGCAACCTGATCATTTGTGCAGCAAAACTGGTTCCTTCCCCAACTGGTTCCAAACTGAATTATCATGTTAGTGTAAAAGTGCCCTTAATTCGCCCTGTCCTCCTTAAGACATGATTTCCCATGTTTATTATGATGAACAAACGTCACTTTTGTCAAGATAAGCAATAACTATCCTTTTTAATTATTCTGTGGAAATGCTGAGAAAGTCTGAAACCAGAAACCAATTGCGTTTTACTTAAAGTAAACTTTCCAATTAATGCGGACAGTTTCCACCTATATGAAGGATTTATCATTTTCTATTTAGGAGTAATATCTACCAAGGCTTTTGTTACAACAGTTTCCTTATATCGTACTATTTTCCTTATTCTTGTTAGTGCTGGAACAGCTATGCATCTTCCATGCTTATTTCTGTTGGTGTTAATCTTTCTTATGACTCTTCTGTTAGTGTAAATTGTATGTATTCTATATAATGTAAGACATAAGTTCAATAAAACAAATGGAAAAAAAATCCAATGTGCATCAATTGTCATGATGGATATTTGAGAGATTGAATATGTCTGTATGTGTAGCTAGGCTTAATGGAATCCATTTCCCCAACTTCCTGCTGCCCACTGTCTCTTCTGGTGCTCAGCTAATATGCCTCTGAATTATTTTGTAGACCTATTTTGAGCAATTTGTCTTTTCATGAATGCCAAGGGGAGACAAAAAGGATGGTTTAGAAGACCCCTCTCTCCCTCTCAGTGCACATATGTGTGTGCGTGTGTGTGTATAATCAGGTGCAACATATGCACATTTGGATTGCTGTGAGTTTTCTGGGCTGTATGGACATATTCCAGAAGCATTCTCTCCTGATGTTTCACCCAGATCTATGGCAGGCATCCTCAGGGGTTGTGAGGTTTGTTGGAAACTAGGCAAATTGTGTTTATATATCTGTGGAACGTCCAAGGTGGGAGAAAGAACTCTTGTCTGTTTGAGGCAAGTATGAATGTTGCAATGGCCACCTCGATTAACATTGAATAGCATTTAAGCTTCAAAGCCTAGCCGCTCCCTTCCTGGGGGAATCCTTTGTTGGGAGGCATTATCTGGCCTTGATTGTTTCATACCTAGAATTTCCCTGTTTCCTGAGTGTTGTTCTTTATTTACTGTCCAGATTTTAGAGGTTTCTAAAAATACGGGTAGCTAGACCACTCTATCAACCACCTTGTCAGACTACACAGAGAAGCCATTGAAATCCACAAGCATGTGGACAACTTCAACAGAAAGGAAGAAACCATGAAAATGAACAAAATCTGGCATTCTCTCCAACTGTACCAGTTTGGCAAGAACAATTCCAATTAATGTTCTGTCATCACACTTTTTCAACTGCTTATAAAATATCCCAGTTTCTTTCTATTTTCCTCCGTCTTTCCATTTTCATCCTTATCCTACTTCAGACTGAGTTCAATGTGCAAAAATAGAGCAGAGAAGAGAGGAGGGCCAGGGTTTTGCTCTTCCCAGTAGGGTCAGTCAAAAGCCTCTCTCAGCTTGTGTATTCTTTCTCGTTAATAACTTGTCTTTGTTTTTATTTTATCACCTTCACTCCACTATGATGCTGCTTGCCCACTTGTGCCCTGGTTTCATCTGTGAAATGTTGGAAGGCATGTCATGTGTTGAAAGAGGTTTCTCAACATTTTGATCTCTAGAGCCTTCCTTCTTACTAGCTCATGAATAGTTTTGTTAGTTGGAAACGTTTTGTAATGAAAGAAAAAAGAACAACAACATGGAATTGCACTGTGATCAGTTTCATTTCTTCTTCTTATGAGAGAGGTCTCTTAGCTTTCGAACAAGGCTGTGATCATGCTGATAACTGAACATTCTCATCTGCTGGTTTCCTAAATGGGTAGATGGTTCTGCTTTATTTAAACTTGGCTCTTGCCATTCATGGCAACTGCAATGGAGTTAATGCCTTTAGCTATTTTTTTTGCCCTAGAATAGTGGTTCTCAACCAATGGTTACCCAGATGTTTTGGCCTTCAACTCCCAGAAATCCTAACAGCTGGTAAACTGGTTGGGATTTCTGAGAGTTGTAGGCCAAAACATCTGGGGACCCACAGGTTGAGAACCACTGCCCTAGAATGAAAGCATAAAATAGGACTCTGCTTGTCTTTGATTATGTTCCCCTTTGTTAGCATGCTTTCTATATTCGCAAAAAAATTGAAAAGCAATAGTGCAGTATGTTTTTGTTGATGCTTTACTGAGGAACCAACCACTTAGAAAAGTACCAACTAGTTGAGAGCAAAGTCATCTATCTGGTCAATTCAGTTTCAACCTAGATAAGGAAGTGTAATACAATTTAAAAAATTTTCTGAGGGCCCAGGTACCTTCTGAAAAAGAGCATGCACTCAATAGAGTCTGACCAGTGATATGTTTTGCTGTTGGGATTATATTTCTGTGTTTAACTGAATGCATCAGTCAACACTTCCCAAAAAGAAATTGCTTCCACAATTTGTGTTGATTTTGAATGGAGGTAGATATTGTCACCATTTTTTATGCATGATTTTAAACCTTCATTTCTAAATCTGATATCTCTGCTCATTCTTGGCTTATTTAATATCAGGCTTGGATGTAATTTTGATTGAACTGTCTGAAAAGATGAGTGACGATTACTTTGTCTTCTAGCTGCACTGGCAGAAAGCGTAAAAGATGTACTGAATGATGATCTCTGTTGTTGCCATTTATGTGACCTTCATAATATTAGGGATGAAGAAATGTGTCTTATTTTATGTTAGTTACAATTTTACTTCATTTGGTCTTCAGTTTCAAGAAACCGAGTCTTGTTTCAGGTAAGTGTGTATATAATTGTGACCTCAATATGACTTTAAAAACTGTTGCCACATTTTGCTTTATAGCTGCTGATGTTTTCTTTTGCTTTTCCATGTGTAAAATTAGTTGTATTTGATTTCACCAAAACCCTTCACCATCTTTCCTAACTTCTTCTTTGACAGCACTTGTTTCTTGTGGTTCACCACATCGTAATTCTCAGAGAGGTAGAAAGCAGCGGTTGTCTTCAAATGCTTCTGACTATAAGCTCCTGAAGACTCTTTGCTCCTCCCATCAGAAGAGTGTCCCTCCACCGGTTAGCAAAACTTTGAGCAGCAGCAGCAGTGGTAGCCGAAGCAGCAGCAATAGCAGTGCTAGCAAGGCCTCCCTTTCCAGCATTGAGAAGGTGGAAGAGTTGGCAAGGCGGCTTCAGCAGTACCACATCGCTCAAAGGAAAGGCCACCCGACCAACTGTAAATGAGAAACTGTGCAGGGCAGTTAGGGGAGCAGCAGGGAATGGCCACTAGTTGCTAAACTGCATTATATCCATGCTAAATAAACAATTTAATTTGATATTAAACTTTTGATATTAAAATTGTGCAGCACCGCAAGATCTTTGTAAGGAGATCTTTTAAAAATAGGTTGTGTAATGAAAATGAACACCTTCTCTAGATCTAAATAGAGGCAGCATTGCATAGTGGATGGAGTGTTGAACAGTGACTCTGGATTTGAATTCCTATTCACTATAAGTTGGAAACAACTTGAAGGCATACAATGACAACAACGACAACATCCTAAATATTGTGATGCCAGCAGATACCATCTAACCTTGGAAGTGAAGCAGGGATAGTCTTAGTAATGGTACCTGGATGCTCATTTGCCAAAGAATATATTGTAGGCTGTATTTTAGAGGAAGGCAATCGCAAAACACCTGAGTACTCCTTTGCTAAGAAAATCCAATGAAATTCAAGGAATTGCCATAAACCAACAGGTGAATTGAAGGAAAATACACATACCAAGGGTAAAAAAAAATCCTGACGCACCTTTTAATTTTATTGTATTTTATTTTTATTTTATTGTTCATAGACTACAGCATACTTTTCTTTTTCTTCTGTTATGCAGTCATAGTTGTCTGTTTCAATATTATTTCAAAATGAAATTGCCAAATTAGTGAATATTTGAAACACACACAAAAGTCTCAATTCATTGGCAGTTTATGAGAAGATGATAACACTATGTAACAAAATTATTCCTACTTAATTATTTGGTACTTACTTTGAAAGTAATTGCTATACTCCAGAAACTTTTTGTGGCTACCACAAACTATGTTGAACTGGTCGAGAAATCAATGAGAGAGTCATTGAAAAACTAGAACAAAATGTGCTGCAAGATTTCATAACTCTTTCCATGATTTTTATGATAGAATCAATTAGGAAATGACATTTATAACCTAGGATCAAAAATGGCATTTTTCTATTTGCAACACTATATGTCACCAGGAAGATGTGGTGGAACTTTTATCCAGATTGGCCCTGCCATTCTATCCCATGGGCTCCCATCACTCAAATGCCCTTTTGCACCCAGGATCCCTCTTGAACCTGTTGCCTCTTTCCCTATATGGGGAATAAAGAGATGCCATGCTGCATTATAAATATTACAATTAATATTGATCTCCAAAATCTGATCTTATTATTTATTTTTATTTATTTCACTTACTTATACCCCGCCCTTCTCACCCCGGGGGGGACTCAGGGCGGCTTACAGTGGAGGTACAATTAGATGCCCAAATCAATTGACAAGCAATACAAAATACAAAACAATTCAACAATTAATTAAAACATCAGTACATAATAAAATCATAAAACAATCTCATGCTCGAGGTTCAGAGTCCATATATCCGTTCCATTCCATTTGTCCTTGTCTATCGTCAGATCCTTCAGTTAGCTGTCAGAATGACCAAAGGCTTGATCCCAGACCCAGGTCTTCAGTTTTTTCCTAAACGCCAGAAGGGAAGTCGCCGATCTAATCTCCCCAGGGAGTGGGGGGGCCACCACTGAGAAGGCCCTGCTCCTCATCCCTGCCAGCCTCACTTGTGACAGTGGCGGGGTCGAGAGCAGGGCCTCCCCAGAAGATCTTAAGCTTCGAGATGGGATGTAGAGGGAGATCCGTTCGAACAAATACACTGGGCCGGAACCGTATAGGGTTTTGTAGGTCAAAACCAGCACTTTGAATTGTGCTCGGAATTGGATCGGCAGCCAGCGGAGCTGACACAACAGGGGGGTGGTATGCTCCCTGTACGCCGCTCCGGTGAGCAATCTGGCTGCTTCTCGTTGAACTAGTTGAAGTTTCCGAGCAGTCTTCAAAGGCAACCCCATGTAGAGTGCGTTGCAGTAATCCAACCGGGATGTGACAAGAGCGTGGACCACCGTGGCCAGATCTGACTTCTCAAGGTACGGGCGCATGTGGAAGCATGTGGAACAATCTGAAACACATAACTGTTGAAACAACAAGTGTTGAAAATGTAACACAATTTGGGGGAAGTAAAGCTCTATAAGAAAAAAAAATAAAGTAATTGATCGAGTAAAAATACTTTATAGTAAGCTGGCAGTATAGTGTTGCCACTCGGCATACTTCCTTGTGATCACCACAGAAATGACATTTCCCTTCCCTAGCTAGCATAACTAGGTAGATGGGGGATTATGTGAGTTGCAGTTCAAGATCTCTTGGAAGGGCTACAGTTCTCCATCCTTGGCCTAGATAAACCACTTGAAATTATAGTAGACAGTTTCTGCTGTAGTGAAAACTGCTGATCAATTTTCAAGAACACCATGTATTATTTATCCAATGTGAAGGTTGCCAGGGAATAAGTCACCATGGCTAGACTTTGAAATCCAACTAAAGATAAATAATGGCGCTACTTGGTGATTTTGGGTCAAGGGACATCCCAAAGCTGTATGATGCCAGCTTCTTCAGGAGAGGTAAGGCGCTGCACACAATATGTAACACACCATCTCCCTGGTCCTGGGAACTACTAACCTGCAATACAACATCTGAGGATGCCAGCCATAGATGCAGGTGAAATGTCAGGAGAGAATGCTTCTAGAACATGGCCATACAGCCAGTAAAACCTACAACAACCCTGCAATATTTTCATCTTCATTTCCTTGGTCTTTATCTCATAAATCCAGTATACTGTGTCCAGGTGTGTTGTGGTATTCCAAAGCACTGCATGACTAAGAGCAAAGTGTCTTCCACATACCAATGACCCTTTACTCCAAATACAAATCCCCTGGATTACCTCACTCAGTAAATTCTTATATATGTTTAGCTAACCAGGGGGATAAAATGAACCTGTATACTCAGCTGAGAAGCAAGTAGATCTGCAGAATCTCTGGCTTATCCCCTGACCCAATACCTGACACAAACACTGACTGCAATCCTATATGTCCTGTTATGTTAGACAACTTTTCATATACCTAGTTACAGAGCAAAGGTGTTAATACTGAACTTGATTCTGAAGATGTGTAACAGGACACTGGCAAGAGTGCATAGGGACTGGTGTGCATTGGGGAGTATTACATATCAATGCATATTGTTCAGTGATGTGCATTGTGCACACACGGACTCTGTGCACCACAACATTGATATACATTGGATACTTTGCCAACTCTGCTATATAGCAACATAGCAGTAGCCCTCTATTGGAAATAGCTATTGTACAACTGCGTAATTCTAATTCCTTCAGACATAAACCCAGTTATGAAGATGCAAGGCTTTAATGTGATTCTAGCAATTCTCTATCTTCTATCACTTCATTTATGCACTGCCTTTTCCCTAAAACATGATGCACTGTGGGCTGCAAGAAAGAAAGAAAAAGAAATATCTATAAAACATGTAGCTAGGTAAAAGGTAAAGGTTGTCCCCTGACATTAAGTCCAGTCATGTCTGATTCTGGGGGTTGGTGCTCACCTCAATTTCTAAGCCGAAGAGCCGGCATTGTTCGTAAACACCTCTACAAGGTCATGTGGCCAGCATGACTGCATGGAGCACCATTACCTTCCTACCCAGAGCAGTACCTATTGATCTACTCACACTGACATTTTTTCTAACTGCTAGGTTGGCAGAAGCTGGGGCTGACAGCGGAAGCTCATGCCGGTCCCCGGATTTACAGTTTCCTCAGGCAAGAATTAGAACATAATATAAAGTATATGGAGCAACTACTGTGTGAGTAATTGTCTCCACTTAAACTGTGGGCAACACAACTAGGATGGGACTTATATTAGTACACAATGTAGGAGCTCTTCTGTTTCTATTTTCTCTGGCATCTGAGTGTCTGTGTCAACAACAGGCATTTCCATCTCCTTGTTCCACAGAGAGACCAGGACTCTTGACAGGAGTGCCAACCATCTGCTTGATCTACCTATCAATCTGTTGCTTGGACTGTTGGTTAGATTTCACACCAGGAATCTGTGAACTCATGGAAGAAGTGAGATGACAGAAACATTTGACTACTGTGTGTTACTTTGATTTCCCACAACTCATTAACATTGAAGCTTGTTACTACACAGCTGACAGCCACCCTGCTCCTTCTGAAAGGGGTTTGAAACTCAGAGCTTCAAATTATGTTAGTGAAATATGGATAGTTGAACTCCGGGCAGACTGATTTGGATTAGGTTTGTTTTTTTTTCAAATCTAGCAGATGAGAAGTTCTTGTCAGATGCACACGTGGGGGCTGCCAGGATGAGAGCACAAGGTATATCCCATGCAGAACATTTAATGGCTACTGTTTAGACTACAACTCCCAAATTCCCACCATGGCTGACATCAGTGCTGCCTAAGAGAGTTGTAGTCCATATAGTGAAGAAGAGAAGGCTGAGAGGAGATATGATAGCCATGTATAAATATGTGAGAGGAAGCCACAGGGAGGAGGGAGCAAGCTTGTTTTCTGCTTCCTTGGAGACTAGGACGCGGAACAATGGCTTCAAACTACAAGAGAGGAGATTCCATCTGAACATTAAGAAGAACTTCCTGACTGTGAGAGCCGTTCAGCAGTGGAACTCTCTGCTCCGGAGTGTGGTGGAGGCTCCTTCTTTGGAAGCTTTTAAGCAGAGGCTGGATGGCCATCTGTCAGGGGTGATTTGAATGCAATATTCCTGCTTCTTGGCAGGGGGTTGGACTGGATGGCCCATGAGGTCTCTTCCAACTCTTTGATTCTATGATTCTATGATTCTATGATTCTATGATGGTTCAAAGCCCTGACAGAAAGGTAGAAAGGCATTCCTACATGAAAACAACAAAAGAGGGAAGAGTATGATGCATTCAGTTTTTTTCCCTCTACCATCTTCACACATTCATTTGAGAAGAAATTTTAACCACTCAAGTTAACACTTTTTAAGAGCCAGGCAGAATAAACAGCATGCTCATAAAATTATAAAGTAAACAGTTTCCTGAGCATTAGCTCTTTCTCGGAGAGTGTGGTACTATAGACAGAAATAAAATGAAAAGAATAAGGATTTCTTCACCACAAAAAAGAGCAGTTGAACATATTTCGGCAAAATTTTTATCCAATATTAAACAATACGCACAAAACAGTCCAACCTTGTAATCTAGAGATCATTGGATAGTTTTTTCCAAAATCCATCTATGGATGATTTTTTTCGTTCATCAGCTTCCTTTGATTTCTGATTTCAAATTTGGTAGCCAGACTTGTAGATCTCTGTTTCTAACATGCTGAGGCAGACTAATTTGCTTTCCCTGCTTCTCCATTTTGCTATTTACAAAGGCTCAATAAGAGATCTGGAAACAGCTGTTCTTGAGCTTGCCTCATGTAGTCAAGCAGACTAGTCTGCAGTAGGGTTGGTTAGAGTGGAATCCCATTCTTTCCTTTGTTTATTGTATTGTTTTCTGTTGACACTGCTGCAATTCAACTTTTAAAGTCTCTATCTGTCAAGATCTCCTTAATGCTCTTCCCAGTGCTGCTGCTGAAGTAACTTTCAGCTATGGCCCTTCCACACAGCCCTATATCCCAGAATATCAAGGTAGGAAATCTCACATTATCTGACTGTAGACTCAGATAACCCAGTTCACAGCAGTTATTGTGGGGTTTTCTACCTTGATATTCTGGGATATGGGGCTGTGTGGAAGAGACCCTAGACAAAAAATGAGGAGGGAGAAGAAGCTGGGTGGGTGTAAAAAGGATTTGCAAAAAGGGGTTTCCTTGTCAGAAGTTTTTTTAAGTGAAGTGAGGTATGTTCGGCTGGCCATCTCATCCAACCCTTTGCTTGATGCAGGTTCTTGCAACAAAAGCATTCCTGCAAAATGATTGTCTGACAAATGAAAATCCACAGCCAATCCAATCATTCTCCTTTCACCCTAGCTGACTAGCTTTTATTATTAGGAACTTCCTCTTAGTATAGTAGGCCTACATATTACTTGAGGGATCAGTCCCATGACCCTTAACATAACACAGGTTTTGCATAGTCTAGAACCCAATTTTTCTTATAACCATTCTGGAGGTTCTACAAAATGCTTAGTGTTCTTTCTAGCCTTCACTGCAATTGTATGGTTAACTTCTCTAGGAATTTTCTAAGCTTTCCAAATGATTGTATGTTATTCAAACTCTTCATACATAAAGGAAAGTACATTCAGTGAGCTTGCATAATAAGTGGGGTATGCAGATGATACCACTTTGATAGCTGAAAGCAAGGAGGAACTGAGAAGCCTTATAAGCAAGATAAAAGGGCAAAAGCTGGATTGCAGTTAAACATAAAAAAACAACCAAGATTATGGCAACCGGACTGATTGATAACTGGCAAATAGAGGGAGAAAACGTGGAGGCAGTGACAGACTTTGTATTTCAAGGCACAAAGATTACTGCAGCGGGAGGCTGCAGCCAGGAAATCAGAAGACGTTTACTTCTTGGGAGGAGAGCAATGACCAATCTCAGTAAAATAGTGAAGAGTAGAGACATCACACTGGCAATGAAGATCTGCATAGTTAAAGCAATGATATTCCCCATAGTAACCCATGGATGTGAGAGCTGGACCATAAGGAAGGCTGAGTGAAGAAAGATAGATGTTCCTGAACTGTGGTGTTGGAAGAAAATTCTGAGAGTGCCTTGGAAGATCCAACCAGTCCATACTCCGGGAAATAATGCCCAGATGCTCATTGGAGGGAAGGATATTAGGGGCAAAGATGAAGTACTTTGGCCACATAATGAGAAGACAGGAAAGCTTGAAGAAGATAATGATGCTGGGGAAAATGGAAGGAAAAAGGAAGAGAAGCTGACCAAGGGCAGGCTTCGGCGGTGACTGGGAAGGCTTTTGCACAACTGAGACTCGTGCGCCAGCTACGTCCGTACCTCGCTAAGGCTGATCTGGCCGGGGTGGTCCATGCCTTAGTCACCTCTAGACTGGATTACTGCAATGCGCTCTACGTGGGGCTGCCCTTGAAAACGGCTCGGAAATTCCAATTGGTCCAACGGGCAGCAGCCAGGATGTTAACTGGGGCCCATTACAGAGAGAGGTCAACCCTCCTGTTTAAGGAGCTCCACTGGCTGCCGTTTATTTTCCGAGCCCAATTTAAGGTGCAGGTGCTTACCTACAAAGCCCTGAACGGTTTGGGACCACCCTACCTGCGTGACCGCATCGCTGTCTACGAACCCACACGCTCACTTCGGTCATCTGGAGAGGCCCTGCTCGTGATCCCGCCCGCGTCACAAGCGTGCTTGGTGGGGATGCGAGACAGGGCCTTCTCCGTGGTGGCCCCCCGCCTCTGGAACACCCTTCCGAAAGACCTCAGACAAGCCCCTACACTGGCAGTCTTCAGAAAGAATTTGAAAACCTGGCTGTTCCAATGTGCCTTTTCTGATTAGGAATCTCCCAGGACCAAATCCCAGAAGCACTTTAGTTACCAAGATCACCACACACTGCACACCGCACTTATATTATAATCCCATACCCCTCCGATACATCAGCACTTTTAACCCTGTACCCCTACTCCGGCCGACTCAGTTTTTAATAATGTCTTGTCTTGTTGTTATTGTTTTGTTTTTGCTTGACTGTTTTTATTTGCTAGGTACTGTATTGCTGTATTGTGTTGGGTTTCGGCCTGTTGTAAGCCGCATCGAATCCTTCGGGAGATGCTAGCGGGGTACAAATAAAGTAATAATAATAATAATAATAATAATAATAATAATAATAATAAGATGGGTGGATGGTATCCTTGAAGTGACTGGCTTGGCCTTGAAGGAGCTGGGGGTGGCTAGAGCTGACAGGGAGCTCTGGTGTGGGCTGGTCCATGAGGTCACGCAGAGACAGAAGTGACTGAATGAATAAACAACAAAACAAACACTGTATTCAGCTAGAATCCACTTGTTTGCAATTTCAACAATTAGCCCAAATGCTGCCAGAAAAGAAGTTTGGTCAATTTAGTGTACATTCCCAAAGTCACATGTACCTGCTGTGAGTCATGCTAGCCCTCCCAACAAAAATATTAGAGGCAATGAGGGGCACAAGATGTCCTTAGGTGTCCAGAAACAAACTGGGTCATGAGGTTACTGGCTCTGGTAGAAAGGCTGGTCTTCTTTTAATGCCATCCTATGTGGTATTAGTTTGAACCACAGGAGTAAAGCCTTAAAAGGAGGTAGAATCAATGGCTATATTGTTCCCTCACTGAAACAAGCAGGTGAATTTTGCCCTACCACTATTTATGTCAGAGATCATAATTAATTTTTAGGAAGGTTATGGGCAGTTTTTTCTTTGCTATGGCATATCCAAAGAAGAGTTATGGGGTTAAATTCATTTTTCCTTTTCTTGATACAAAATGTTGACATTTGCTATTCCAGAGTGGTTTATCATTTTGTTTTGTTTTATATACACTCACAATGTTGGTATAATTCTCATTTCTTGCTGAGACACACATTTTTCTATAGGAGTCCAGCAATTCTTTGCTGTGGTTATTTCACACAAGGAGAACTAGGTACAAAGAGTGAATTCTAATTAGTATCATGCAGAGTGTTCCTTTTATGACAAATGTCAGCTTATTCATTCTGTCCACGACTTTTCTGTAACCAGTTTCTTAGAATTAGCAATTGCATGGATAGATTTTAAAGCTTCATTTATTTGACTCAAGACCACTGTTCCCTGTGCCCATTATTTACAGTAGATGTTGCGGGATTTCAGCCCCCAGTATTCCTCACCATCAGCTACGCTTGCTAAGGTTGCTAAAAGTTGCGGTCCAAAAACATGATGAAGGCTGCAGAATCTGCAGGAATAAATTGCCCCAAAATGTAGTGGAGGTCTCTAAACTGACACTGAATTATCATCTTTAGGAGTGCTCTGGCTGCATATAGTTGGAGGTTGGACTAGAAGGCCCTTGTGATCCCTTCCAACTCTAAGGCTCATTCCACACAGCTGAATAAAATCCCACATTACCTGCTTTGAACTGGAATATATGTCACTGTGGACTCAGATAATCCAGAATATCAAAGCAGATATTGTGGGATTTTCTGCCTTGATATTCTGGGTTATATAGCTATGTGGAAGGGACCAGAGTCACACATGATTTTCTCATTTCCAGAATAAATTACATTAAGAATGTTTAGGCAGGTAAATGTTTCCCGATCTATTTCAAAAGGGTTGAGAAATAAACCTAAAACCATTTTACACACCTTTTAAACTACCAGGCATCATGATTAACATGAACTAAGAATTTTGTATATCTCATCTGAAGGAGATAACTTTAAGGCTTCATTTAGCTTTGTGGTCACCATTTGTGGGACTGAAAGCTAATCTGCCTGCAAAACATTTTGTCATTGCGTGACTTTGGGTGTCTAATTATTTCTTATATCTGTTTCTTAATAGTGAAATGGGGATAACAGAATTGCAAAAGGGATTTACGGTTCTCTGATTTACTACAAACAATGCTTATTGATACTTGCATTTTGCCTGCATTTTCAGAAAGAAATTTTGGGCTATAATGATCAGTTTTAAAAGAGATTACAAATGAAATGTATAATCACATTATTTGGAAAACAGAAAACTTAACAATTGATATTGTTGTCATCTGAAGGACTTTTATGAAGAAGATGGAGCAAGCTCGTTTTTCTGAATTCAAATAAGATCAAATAGGATTCTGCCAAAACATTAGGAAGAACTTTAAAAATAGATTGGCTTTGAAGGTGTTTGGCTCTCAATCACTAATGGCTTTTCAGCCAAAGTTAGAGCCATCCCACACAGCCCTATTTCTCAGAATATCAAGGCAGAAACTCCCACAATATCTGCTTTGTTCTGGGTTATCTGGGTTATCCACGCTGCCATATATCCCAGTTCAAAGCATATAATGTGGGATTTATTCAGCTGTGTGGAAGGGGCCTTTGAATCCTATTTCTCAGTGGCGGTTTAGCTATAGATTCTTGCAGTTGCATGGGGTAGGATTAGATGACTTTTAGTATCCCTTATGAATGCACCCCCTTACATTTGCAGGAACTCATAGGCTTCTCGACTGCAATGAACAATTATAAAATAAATTGCAATTTAAAAGGGTTATATACGTTTTAGGATGATAAGTACAGGGGAGGAAAATGTTCATTTTTGCTACAGTTTCCCTGGGGAGTGAGTCATGTGGAACAAACACGAATACTTCTCTGGAATGAACTTGATAAAGCAAAACAATCATATTTGAAAAATAAGTTTCTCTGTCCTTTAGGATTTCATGGGCAGTGCATTTTCCTTAAAAAGGCTGTTTGCATATCAAAACACCCATGCATACATTCTGAGACAAGGCATTTTTCCATTATTCATCCTACCTTATGGGTAATAATATTCTGTTCCATAAAAATGTGGGGTTGTACTAACGTGATGTGCTACTTTGACATAATGTAGTTAGAACGTTTTATTTCTGAGATGTATTGGGTCTGAATGTCTATTCATGAGATATATTTATGTTAATCTGCTTGTCAGCGACATTCATCAGCCTGAGAGCAATTTTCTTTTATCTTTGGAAGTGCATGCATTTATCTTGTAGGTTGCCTATGTCCCGCCTTTTTGGGTTGGGAGGGGAGGAAGATTATATTAAGTTAGATTGCGAACTCTTGCCATTGCAATAAGCATAATATATTTTCTGCTTCTTGTTTCCTTTGCAGCTCTTGTACTATTGTATCAAGGACTCATGCTTTATTATAATCACGGAACATAATTTACTGTCAGGGCAATCTATTAACTGAACACTTGTAGAGCAATGGTGCATGGAGCTACAGAGAAATTGTTTCAGAAATACTATTTTAAAATAAATACTATTTTAAAAGACAGTTTTTGCTGTCTGTCATAGTTCATTAGCTAAGCTGTACCTGTTTTTTTATTATTATGACACTAGTATCTCTATGTGCCATTGCAGGTGTCACACTATTGTCCATCTGATTCCAATTAGATTTTGTTAAAATCTATGGCCTTATTAAACAAGTACCAACCACTTCTTAATCACTGATTTTCTTCACTTTCAGAAATAAATTTTAAAGTATGTACATACTATTGTTGAAGGCTTTCATGGCTGGAATCACTGGATTGTTGTAAGTTTTTCGAGCTGTATGGCCATATTCCAGAAGCATTCTTGAACATCGCCATACAGCCCAAAAAACTCACAACAATCCTATGTACATAGTGCAAACCTATGCAGTTTTAGTCAAGAGCTTGGGCCAGTTACCCTCGGAGCTCCTAGAATCCCACAGCCATTATGGTCAACAGTCATGATTGTTGGAGGATTCTGGGAATTGTTATCCAAAAAGTTACTTTCCAAAGCTCTGGTTTTCTCAAAAGTAAGCCCTAATGAATTTATTAAGTTATAGGTTATATCTACACTGACCATTTACTGCGAAGGGCACCTGAATCTGCTCCATGGTGGCCAAACACCATATGGAGCTGATGCTGGGTAATGTGGGACGAGGCCACCTTAACACGGCCTTGACCCAGATTAACCAAAGTTGTGAATTGCTCCAATTCCTGCCCCAGAATCCTGTATGATATCATCAGAATGCACTTCTTACACCAGTGATTTTTGATATCCTGGTCACTCTGCATAGCAGCTTGATACAAAACCTGCAAATGGCGTTTGGGGTAGTTAAACCAGAATGCACTATGTAGCAATATTGTTACAGTGCTGTGTAGTATGGTATGCAATGGGTAAATAGGATTGCGGTGAAAGTCTCATTATAAAAATGTTTTAAACAAACAGCTGATTCTATTTTAAAAAGTTAAGGGGGGGGGGGCTGAGATTGTGTGTGTTTTCCTTTAAAAAACAAACACATAAAAGAAATATTGCTTCTTGGTCAGCATAGGAGTAGGGGATGTCAGCTACAGCATTTTATTCATTTTTTTCATATCCCACGTAGGGCTAATTTGCCGTAGCAGCAACTTTAATTGAAGTTAATTAGATTAATAAATCATATAGTATTTCATCTGAGGCATTATGAGGTTATCTCTAATGTTTATTATTCGGATGTTGGTGACAATGAAAAACAACTTATTTCCCACTTTAATAACAAGGGAACATGGATATTTCATGAGAGCGGTGGAATTCAATCTGTTTTGATCATTAATTAATTACAATTCTATCCTGCACGTTCCTCCTAGGCCCCTTTCACACAGTTGAAGAAAATCTTACATTATTTGCTTTGAAATGGAATATATAGCAGTGTGGACTCAGATAACCCAGTTCAAAGCAGATATTGTGGGGGTTTCTGCTTTGATATTCTGGGATATGGGGCGGTGTGGAATGGCCCCTAGAAGCTAAGGAAGTTATACAGTTTTGTTCTCACAACAACTGGATGACATTTCCACACAGCTGAATAAAATCCCACATTATCTGCTTTGAACTGGGTTATATGGCAGTGTGGAGTCAGGTAACACAATTCAAAACCGATATTGTGGATTATCTGCCTTGATATTCTGGGTTATATGGCTGTGTGGAAGGGCCCATACTAAGGCCCCTTACACACAGCTGTATAAAATCCACATTGAACTGGATTATATGGCAGTATGGACTCAGATAATCTGGTTCAAAGCAGATATTGATTTGGGCCTTGATATTCTGGGATATAGAGCTGTATGGAAGAGCCCTAAGACTGTTTCTCAAACTGTGTTCCTCCAGGAGTTTTGTACTTCGCGCTCTCAGAAATCCCAGCCATTTTACCAGCTGTTAGGAATTGTGGGAGCTGAAGTCCAAACCATCTGGAGGAGCACTGTTTGAGAAACTCTGTACTGAGAGATAGCAACTGCCTCGGGGTCATCCAGTGGGCATAATGTCTGAGCAGGGAAAAGGCTTGCTCTTCCTTAATCAGTATTTTTCTACATCAGGGCTGGTTTGACCTCAAATTTGCAGAATTTATCCAAAGAGAGAGTGAGAGAGTTTCCCTGCAGTGCAAAGGTTTTCTGTAACATTGGGTTGTTGTAGGTTTTTCGGGCTGTATGGCCATGTTCTTGAAGCATTCTCTCCTGACGTTTCACCTGCATCTATGACAGGCATCCTCAGAGGTTTTGAGTTCACAACCTCTGAGGAGGTTGTGACTATTTCCATGTTGCTATGTACATTTGCAGTATCTTTGCAAAGACGGTGTTTAGAAATAGCAAACAACTCCAAAAGTAATTAGCTCACAAATCCTAAATTCTTATTTGCAGTAATAAAAAGCAGCTACTTTACTTTAGCAAAACGAAAACCATGTCAGATATATTTTGACACTAATGTGATAAAGGTGTTGTGGTGTTGTGGTGAACATATTTTTGCTATCAGAATCAATAAATTCATGTTAAATGTGTGAGATCCTGTAACTGTCAATAATTTAAATACATAATGATTTTTTACATAGCATTTATAATTAATCCTTTATTCACCATTTACCTATATTAGGTTGAACACCTAGCACACTTACTACTGAATCAATCCTAAATAATTTTACTAGGGCATAAGATCCTTTGATCACAGTGCAGCCTGCTACTCAACAAACATATTTAGGATTGGATTGATATTTTTGTGAATGGTTAATGGTGATAAAATTAGTAAAAATGAAACTGAAACTTGTGTCTGAATAAGTAAGTATGGGATTGTAGTGAAGCTGTGGACAATGATAAGTATCTATTTCATTTTCAGCAATACAGTACTCATATCTTATGGCAATTTTATTCTGAATTAGATTGAGTTTGCATGTAAAGGCATGATTCATCTCTCTAAATCAGAAAGAGTGTTTTCCAGTCATGTCCGTCACAGGCTTGAGGTCAATGAATTTGGCACAGCATTGACTGACTGAAGTACATGGTGAAGATGCTGAAATGTAGTCAGCTTTCACACTAGCTCTTTGTTTTTCATTTGGTGTTTTCTTATTGAGAAAATAATGAATTATGGAAGGTTCTCATACATGGATAGATTTGCCATATTGTGAAACAGAATCTACAGCAAAGACCACTGCATTCATCTTATAGTAAAACCTCTGAATTTAGCATTTAGCTGCTTCTGGCTATGGCCTTGGCTCCACCAACACCTTTCACAGTTTAGTCTGTTGGAAAGTCCATAATCTATTGGAAATTCCAGTACAATAAACTTATTTCAAAGGTAAAAATCATGTCACCTCAGTTTGGCAAAATATGAATCTCCATGAACATAGATACCGCTTGAAAACCACAAGTCAAGAATGGTGTGACCTTGCTGGAAGTCAAACCTTAAGACAAGTGATATACATAAAGTATTAATGTAATAGCACCACAGATAGATCAGCTGTTAAACTGAGGAACCATATCTTTAAACGGGCAAGAATAAAGACAGGCTACTAAAAAAATATATCTGGTTAGCAGGGGATGGTTGTTTGAAGTAGAATTTGCAGTTGCCCAAAAGATATATGCTCCCTTAAAATCATGCACTCAAGAGACAAAAAAAGGAGTTGTCTCCTTGTTTACTAACAAACATGTATATATATTCAGTATACAGGCACATAGTTTTTTAAAATGCCTTTAATGTTATCTGTACTCACTAAAGTCTATGAGCACAAACATCCATCCCCATTGAAGTGCTAAGCAAACTTACTACACTGAAGTCCATGAACATACATCTACCTCAAAAGTAAACTGAGCACACAAATGGAGTCCTGAGTTTGCACATGCTCAGTACAATCACATCTATAACTCCTCCCACATCAAAGAGATAAGTCAAACTGGCAAATCAACATACACATAGAATACAGGCTAACAATTGTATTAACAAACAGCTAGTGGAGGCTTGGAAGGCTGCTATTTCCAACAGAATCAGGTCAACAATCCTCACAAAACCAGAAATAAAACAGCAAAGCATTCAACCATTCTGACTCTATAGCAATAAGAAGTACTGCAGAGAATCAAGAATTCTCAGCCTCTGAATCAGAAATGTGTAATAATTTCCAGAACAGATTAAAATTCAAAGATCCAGCTTAAACTAGCTGCTAGACAAATTTATTTAAATTCAGTTTGATTTCAGACCAGATTTGTCTGACTTTATTTTGGACTAAATGAAGAAATTTCAACATTTATGGCACCAAGCATCATTTTAAAAACTGTCTCACTATATACAAAACCTGACACCCAACATCATTACATAAAAGTCAGCTTGATCATTGATCACATCTACTTTCCTTACTTAAATCCCCGATCCATTTCTAACTTTTGATACCACCCTCAGTAAAACATTCTCCGATTCTGCATACAGAAGGAAAAACAGGGAGCATTTTAAAATATATTTTTATTAAGCATTTTACAGCGAAGGTTAAAAAAAAAGGGGGGGGGGTAAGTTAGATTTGTGTAGGAGAGAGTGAGGGTTGGAAAGGGGAGGTATCGGGGGTGGGAGTAGGGTATTGGGAAGAAGGGGGTAGTCCAGGGAGGGGGAAGGGTGAGGGGTTGGGGATAGAAGGGGGTAGTTTCAACTTTCAGTTGTCTCTGTATCTGGCCTCACAGTCTCTTTTGTTGATGTTTGAAAAGGGCGGCAAACCCTCTTACTTCTTTTCCGGTTGTTTTAAGTTGTAATTATGTATTTATCATCCATTTGTAATTTTCCTGAATTAAATAGTTTTTAACCGGGGACCAATCTCTTTTTATTATCTTCATAATAAAGCAGCCTTCATCTGCTGTGTTAGTCTATCCATATTCATGTCTGTTATCTTAGTCAACCACTGTTCTTGTGTTGGGATTTTCTTGGATCTCCAAAACCTCGCGTAGCAGATTCTGGCTGCTGTTGTAAGATAATTGGAAAGTTTTCTTTATTAATTTCCAGATCTATCTCTGATATTCCTGATAAGAAAATTTTTTGGGGGGGGGGAGAGCAAGGGAAGGGGAGGGGAGGGAGCAAGGAGGAAAAGGTCTAATTCTCCATTAGGAACCCGCCTCCTACCTCAGGCTGAAGCAAAGAGCACAGCAGCCTTAAATAGCCTGCAGCTCCACCCCACCAAATCTGGTCTCCTTCCTTAGGACCGTCAAATCCCCCCTGCCCCTGCCCCTGCCCCAGCCCCATGCCTTAGGCTTTGCCTGCCAGTTAGGGGGTGGGCCAACTTGGTTGCATCCACTATATTTGCTATTGCTGCAAGTAATGACAGTGTGAATAATTTGTCAACATTTGCTTGAGAAAGTGCTTGCAGTTCTGGAGGGCCTTATTTAATTTATAAATAATAATAAATCTTCATTTGTATCCTGCTTTTCTCCCTAAATGGCACACAAAGCATCTCACAACATTTTAAAAACAATACAGTTCAAACATACATATAACAATAACCTATAAAACCAGGTTTACAATAAGGCATAAATAAACATATATACAAACATTTAGCAAATAGAGTTATTGCAGGAGACTCATCGATGCAGGTGGTAAACTTTGCAGAACTCGCTGAACATTAATGTTCGGGCAGGTTGGCACGAGGAGGTGCAGTCAAATAGGTAAGTGGGACCTGAGCCATTTAAGGCTTTAAAGGTTAAAACCAACACCTTGAATCGGGCCCGGAAACAGATTGGCAGCCAGTACGGGTGCTTTAAGGAGTGGTGGTGGTGGTGGATCCAGCACCTATCAATAATCTGGCTGCAGATTTCTGAACTAATTGAAGTTTCCAAACACTCTTCAGGCATGGACCAACATGGCCAAGTCTGGCTTCTCAAGGCACAGTTACAGCTGGTGTAGAAGTTTTAATTGTGCGAATTGTGCAAAGGCCCTCCTGGCCACCGCTGACACCTGGGTCTCCAGACTTATCAATGAGTCCAGGAGGACCCTCAGACTCTGGACCTGTGTCTTCAGAGGAAGTGTGACCACATCTAACACAGGTTGCCACTCTATACCCTTATCTGCCTTATGACTGAACCAGAAAGATATCAATCTTGTCTGGATTCAATTTCAATGTGTTTGTCCTCATCCAGTCCACAATAGTTGACAGGCACCTGTTCAGGGTCTGCGTTGCTTTCTTGGCGTTTGGTGGAAATGAGTAGTAGAGTTGAGTTTGCTTCTTATAGACTTAGCATGAGGATTTGGTTAACCAGTTAAAATGCATGAATAAACCAAGCATTTTAACCTCAAAAATTGTAGGGGGGGTTGAACTCATACCCCCCCCCCCCCCAGCTACAGGTCTGGGTGGAGCTGACCTGCGTGTCTTTAATTTTTTTGTAGATTTACATAATTTCTAGCCAGGCATCCAATAATATCAGGAGGGCCTTGGTTTTCCCAGGCATCTTCTCTAAAAATTAGCTGTTGTCTAAACACTAATAATAACAGCAATAATGATAACTTTATTTTTATACCCTGCCTCCATCTCCCCAAAGGGACTTGGGGCAGCTTACATGGAACCAAGCCCAAATAACAGAGTTAAAACATAGCACATTAGAGTGCATCACAGCAATTTAAAACAACATAAAACAACATTATACAAAATATAAAACAAGCATCAACAAAGTAATCCAAATACTCCAAAACTGAGTTGCCTATGGCATCTCAATAAAGCATGAAGAACAGAAAAGAACTGCTAAGTATCTGAGCCACTCCTAACTTGAAAAAGAATGGTGTCCAAGAAAGAACGTGGGGAGAAATTCAGCATCATATTGACTCTGAGTACATTTCCATTTTTCAAGGTAACAAAAACAGTTTCCCTCCTAGTGCTCTGATCACAAGTCACATCTTTCACAGCAGTCTGGTGTAGCACCACTTTTAAATACTTCTGAAAGATCTGGCGAGGAGCTCTGCACACTTCAGAAGAAGGAAAATCAAATATATGACACAGATACTGTTGGGATTTAGAATAAAGACTTCTGACCTGCTGGCCAAAAATAGCTTACTAGAGTGTGTTTATCTCTAGTGCTTTTCTAGCCTCCTTCACTCAGCACCTGCAGCGGCTTTTTAATTTAGGACACGTGAGCCTGAGAGCCCCATGGGCAACCAGAAATGTGAAGAGAGCGACACTGGTGTCAGCACTGAGTTACTATGTCGCCTGGAGTCATGAACGGATGTGAGTACAACAAAGATCAGCACAAATACAAAAGAAGCAAGAGAATAATAACAAGCTATTATCTTGGGGAGAAAGCCAACTGCCCCTCAAAGGACTACCAAAGCATTTGAAAGAGGGGTCTGCAATCCTTGCAAGAAGGTTAAGTAGCTTGTGCTTCAGGTTTGCTTTAGAAGCGTATTTCCTTTACTAGTATTGGGCCTTAGGTTTTCAGTGATATGGTGCTGAGTTGTTTGAATCATGGAGTGGGAGGTAATTTTAAAGGACAAAATCAAAGCCATCTCAAAGAAGGCAATAAGTCCTTTTGTGTGTGTGTACCCTGGCCCTTGAAATGGAAGGCAACTCCATTGTCAGCCACATGGTAACTGTAGGGGACTACAAAGGGCAATGAGAAAAGACTGGGTCACCCTGCCATGCTACACCTCCCAAATGATGTTATTTCCTAACATTATTCTTTAAAGATCTTTATAGATGGGTGTCTGCTGGTGAATACCAACTGCTGTTGGCTACATTTCAGAGGAAGAAATTAACAAAATCACTTCTAAGTGTGCCTTGCCTAAGAAAACCCTATGAAATTGGTGAGGCCACCATAAATCAACGAGCTACTTAAAAACACATATATACACACACTTTCCTGACTCTAACTGGAGAATTCAATTGTTGGGGGGTCTGCTGTCCATGTACTAAGCAGGCTTGGTTGTGTTTAGCTCTGTGGTATAAATATGAACAAATAGAACTAGAAGAAAGCTGAACTGTTTCAAACTGGCCTTTTTTTCTGGGGTGCAGGAAACAGGAAACTTGCAACCACCACCAACCTGGTTGCTGGAATTTTGAGGCAAGACAGCTTTCCATTCAGGGATAACTATGGCACCTCCCAATCAACTGCTGATGCAAAGGAAAATAAATGAAGGATTGGTTCACAATTACACTATGAAAGTGTACGCAAAGAGGATTTCAAGTGAGCACCTTAAAATGCCTGTATATTTTAAAAATATGACTGCCTAGGGCAATAAATAAATAGAATCCAGTGTTTGCAAATATAGCACTATTCAGGTCATCCCCAGGAAACATGCTTGGGGACACTTTCTAGTTGAGTAGTAAACTTTTGGTGACACATCTATAAGCTGGTTTTCCTCCACAATGTGTGGAATGGCCTTTTTCTATTTGGAAAATGCACCTCCCTTCTGCCTCATTCCTATGAATTACTGATGCAATGGGACAAATGTCGTGTGATAGAATCCATTTAGAGCTGTGTTTAAAAAGTATCAGAAGTGAAATACAGGCAGCCCCCAAGTTACAAACAAGATAGACTCTGTAGATTTGATTTTAAATCGAATTTGTTTGTAAGTTGAAACAGGTACATTATATATATCAGCTTAAAGAAAATATAATTGAAGCATGTGAATATATATATATATATATATATATATCTTATTTGAAACACCACAAGATGAGTCCACAGCAGACAAGATCACTCTGCTGGCTGTTGTATTGGATCACAGGTTGGACATTTCCCAAGTATCTACGATGTGTGATGTATTGGCGAATGTTGTGTGCAGATCCCAGCAAGGTGGCCTTCTGCAGCTGGCAGATGGGAATTTTGTCAGTGCCAATTGTGTTTAAGTGCAGGCCAAGGTCTTTAGGGACTGCATCCTGTGTGCTGATCACCACTGGGACCACCTTTACAGGCTTGTGCCAGTAAAGGTAAATAATAATAATAATAATAATAATAATAATAATTTGTCTGAAGTAGGTGTGAATGTTTCAATTGGCCACCTTGATTAGCATGTAATGGCCTAGCAGGTTCAAGGTCTGGCTTCTTACTGCCTGGGGGAATCCTTTGTTGGGAGGTGATTCGCCGAGGACTGTTTGTATGTCTCAGTGTGCTTTAAAATTCTCTCCCGGAGAGCTCTAGCCTTTCAATCAGTGAATCTGAATTGAAATGGGACGAAAAGGCTATAATTGTGTGAGAGAGACTCTTGCCAATGCCAACTTTCCCCCCAGTTCGACGTGGGAGCTTCCAGCCTGTGGTGGTGATGGTGGCAGCAGCAGCAGCCGGGAAGGCTCAATGGGTTTGGTTTCCTGACTCTGGGGGAGGCTGAGGAGCTCTGTAGAGCCTCTGCTCAGGTCGCCTTGAGGCAGATTAAGGGCGGGAGAAGCGAGAGGCGGGAGGGAGGGGTGCGAAGGAAGGAAGGAAGGAAGGAAAGCAAGAAAGAAGGGAGGAAGGAGGAGGAGGAGGAGGAGAGGAGAAGAGACGGACGGAGCGCGCTTCTGCCTTCTGCCTTCGGCTGCTGCTGAGCCCCCGCTCTCCCTGCTGGAGCTGTCCGCCGCCTTTGGTGCTGAATTCACCTCGAGGAAGAGCGCGGTCCTTCTCGGTCCTGAAGGAGGGGCTCCTCTGCGAAGGGGACTGGGAAGGCGGCCCTCGGATGGGTCGGGAAGGACGCGCCTGAACTGGATTACAGTTGGGGACTCCCTTCTCTGGGGACTTGGGCGTTTTTCTCCCTCCGAGGCCATGGTCACGCTCCCCCCGCAGTCCGGCCCACCCAGCACGAGCAGGTAGGGAACCTCGACCCCTAGAGTGGTCCCAGGCTCTTTGCTCAGCCCCATTCTGACAATCCCAGATCTCCACGCAGATGGCCCACAAAGCCTGGGCTTCAGAACTTGCTCTCAACTCTTCCTTCAAAGTGTGGAGAATTGGCAATGCGCATTTAAACAGACCAGGGTCTCTTGGCTGCAGGACAGAGGGGCAAGCACAGGAGTTGGGATTTTTTGTATGTCATGAGCAACTTTTGAAACTACAAGTCGCTTCTGGTGTGAGAGAATTGGCCATCTGCAAGGACGTTGCCCCGGGGGATGCCCGGATATTTTGATGTTTTTACCACCCTTGTGGGAGGCTTCTCTCATGTCCCCATATGGGGAGCTGGAGCTGACAGAGGGAGCTCATCCATGCTCTCCTCGGATTTGAACCTCCGACCTGTTGGTCTTCAGTCCTGCCAGCACAAGGGTTTAACCCACTGCGCCACTGGGGGTTGGGCTGAATGCTTCCTCCAGTCCCAAAGGATGAAAAAATAATATGGCTCAGGAGTGTATGTGGTGAGATGAGCTTAGGTGGTGCCTATGCTAGGGCATAGCATTAGAGTTCACTGCAAAAATGGAAAAGTTGTCTTTGAGCATATGTAAATGTCCCTTTACTGGGGAGAGAAAGGTCCAATTACATATGCTCAAAGACAACCATTTCTATTCTTGCAGTGAGCTCTAGTGTTGAACCCTGGTTTCAGGGGTAGAATCAGCCCCCAAACCTGTAATAATAGGAAAACAAAAAGTCGTATAAGACCATTCTCAGGAGCTTGAGTATCAGGAGCTTGTGTGAATGAGGCTGCCTTTTGAAGTCATTTGTGGCATAAAACTTTCCCATGATTTTCACTGAATTTTCCTCAGGCATAGAATACTAAAACTGGAGTGACACTGGCAAATAATGCACTATATGGTCAGTGTAGACCCATATATTGTGATTTGAACTGCACCCAACTGTATTATATGGGGCTACACTGACCATATAGGAACCCCCAGTGAGTTGCTGAACTTGTTGATCAAAAAGTTGGCAGTTCGAATCCAGGGAGCGGGGTGAGCTCCCACTGTTAGCCCCAGCTTCTGCCAACCTAGCAGTTTGAAAACATGCAAATGTGACTAGATCATTAGGTACTGCTTCTGCAGGAAGGGAATGGTGCTCCATGCAGTCATGCTGGCCACATGACCTTGGAAATGTCTATGGACAACGCCCGCTCTTTGGCTTAGAAATGGAGATTAGCACTACCCCCCAGAGTCCAACTCAACTAGATTTAATGTCAAGGGGAAACCTTTACATTTATCTTACTGACCATATAATGCAGTTCAAACTACATTACTTGGCATGTAGACCCAGCCTTAGAGGGTGTGTGTGTGTGCATGCAATTGACTCCCTATGAACTATAGCCTATAGCATTGGGTATTCCTTGACAGTCCCTGATCCAAGTGTAAACCAGACCTCACTGTGCTCAGTTTCCAAAAGCAGACAGGAACAAGTGATTTCAGGGTATTTAGGTATGCCTCCTCCTTTTCCCCCTTTTCATTTATATTTGAAGGCTAAAAAGTCCTGTAAACAACAGAGTGCTGCTCGAAGAGTCTGAGCCAAGTGCCTAAGCTCACTGCTTTGGTGTGCCCAGAAATTTGCCCAGAGCAAGCCAATTGCTTGACATCTTGATCCTTGCAAAGACTTTAACAGGATAGCAAGAGCCTAGAGCTTCTTTTCCTTTTAGCCGGTTTTACTCTGAGTCGCTCTCTCTGTAATCTTAATGCGGCAGGCGCTGGGCCTGTCATGCACAGCCTGGGGCAGCTTCCTCTGCTTCCTCCGCTTCTCTCCAGGGAGGGGGGCCTTGGTCCTCAGCGTTGCTCAGCCAGGATGGGGGGCTGTGCTTCTAGCTCAGGCATGGGCTAATCTGGGCTTCCAGGTGTTTTGGACTCCAACTCCCACCATTCCTAACAGCGTCAAGCTTGCTTAAGCAGCTGAGGGGGGAAAGGAAGGGGCTTGTGGCTGTTAGGAATGGTGGGAGTTGAAGTCCAAAACACCTGGAGGGCTGAAGTTCACCCATGTCTGAGCTAGCGTCACACCCCAAGGCTGCTTTTTCTTCTTTTTTTAACTTTTTAGTGGCACTGTTCTCTTCTTGTTGTGGAGAAATTTCACAATTTGTGCATGCTTTTGTGGGAACAGACTTATGAATTCATGGTCTGTTCTGATGTTCCTTTTACAGGTATGAATTAGAAAGCATTTGTTTAAAAGTAAAAAGGCACAAATAAACAAGAATGGGCAGCATTTTATTTATTTACTTTATTTTTTTGTCCTACCTTTTCCCTGATATGGGGACTCAAAGTGGCTAAATACAGAACCAATGCATTACAATAAGAATATAAAATTAAAAAACAATTACATCTTTTTGTATCATGAAGCATAAAAATGAAAATGCAATAAAAATGCAAAATAAATACATTTAAAACTACATTCTAAACCTCACAACCTCTGAGGATGCCTGCCACAATAATAATAATAATAATAATAATAATAATAATAATAATATCTCACCACCATCTCCCAGAGGGACTCAGAACAGCTCACAAAACACTCAAGGTGTGACATGCAAAATACAAAAAGTGCAAAACATATATGTAGTCAATAAACATCAACACAACATCATACATTCATAGTACTACCTGGTAAAAACAATAAAATACAGGCATAGATGTGGGCAAAATGTCAGGAGAGAATGCTTTTGGAATATGGCCATACAGCCCAGAAAACTCACAGCAACCCATTTAAAACTACATTTAAAAATTACACAGCACTCCAAAGTCCCACCCACAGCATCCCCAGCAGCCTCATATCCCCTAAATGCCTGATGGTAGAGGTATGTTTTCATCTGCCTGCAAAAGGCAAGCACGAACGGGTCCCTCTTGTGAGGGAGTTCCAGAGTTTGGGAGCAGTTACCGAAAAGACCTCCAAACACACTTGAGAGAGTGGTGGGACAAAGAGAAGGCCCTCTCCAGCAGATCACGGATTTCCAACAGCCTCACACAGAGAGACACAGTCCTTCAAAAAACCTGGACCCAAGCTGCACAGAATGCATGAAAGGGGGCAATTCATCTCTGTGACCCATCAACCCAATGGGTTCCTGAAGTTTTTTCCTATCTCCCTTATCATCTCTTAAAGCCACTCTTATCGGTAATTTAAAAGAAAATATGGATAAGATGATGATTCAGTTGTATATAACTCCAAATCAATAGTCAAAAATCTCTAAGAATGTTTCAAATCGGTCTTGGAGTTGTCAAGATAAGGCATGAAAGACAACAAAAAGTTTTTGGTTTAAAATTCAAAAGGTTTTAAAGGTACTGTTTACAATGACACTATACACGTTGTTGTTGTTGTTGAGTATTATGGATAAAGAATTAGACAAAAATTATGATCAGCTTCTTAGATTAAAGGGGGACAGTGTGGTGTCAAAAGCTTTAATGGCCAGAATCACTGGGTTGCTGTGAGTTTTCAAGGCTGTATGGCCATGTTCCAGAAGCATTCTCTCCTGATGTTTCACCCACATCTGTGGCAGGCATCCTCAGAGGTTGTGAGGTCTGTTGGAAATAGGCACGTGCGGTTTCTATATCTGTGGAATAATGTCCAGGGTGGGAGAAAGAACTCTTGTCTGCTTGAAGCAAATGGGAATGCTGCAATTGGCCACCTTGTTTAGCATTGAATCCACAATATTGCTATCCACAGGAAGTCCTGGAACTAAACCCTAGCAGATACCAAGGGTCCACTGCAATGATCTGTGGTTATGGTTATTACCATAATAATCTTAGTAAGTGTATTTGGTTGAATCTGTAATGGTAGAACAGTATTTTTTCTTTCAGTTTTTGTTTCTAAATATTGTTTGGAATGGGAGATCAGAGTTCTCTTGTGTTTGCCATGTAGATTGTAAAGTAGATTTTTTAAATTAAAATCAATAAAAGTCATCTATCTATCTATCTATCTATCTATCTATCTATCTATCTATCTATCTATCTATCTATCTATGAATGAGGCATAAAATAAATGGTGCAACAAATCTTAGGAAATGGGAAATTAATTTTAGGCATGTTCCCACTATTTAGCAGCAGCATGGTTTTAAGGTCTTATTTTAAAAGTACACTATTATTGTGTAGGAAATGGAACCAAGGTAAGGTTAAGCAGATAAATGGATATAGATATGTAGGCAGACACTGACCTCTTTCCCCAATGACTTCCATTGGGTTCTATTGAACATAACAAAGAAAGTGCCATTGTGATGAAAAGTAGGCAAGCACAAGCTCAAGACTATACTTCACATGGCCTCAGCAAGACTTTCTGACATCTTTCAAAATAGCAAATATCTCACCTGTGCATATAAATATCTTCAGTGTGTTTCTCAATTGCAGGCGTGAGGGGGAGTGGGTGGGAGGTGGGGGGTGGAGCGTAGCTATGAAAGGGCCTTCCCTATTTGCTTTCACCACTCACATCTTTGCAGGAGAAGATCCCAGAATAGTTAGGGCTAAAATTCCTTGAATTTTTAGGAAGTCGTAATCCACTAATAAAATAATACATCTTTTTATTAGGGCTGCTTCCAATGGTCATAATTTCCAACCCCACAGTCTTTCCTATTCTTTCCTCTTTATTGAATTGGAAGTTAAGGAGGAAGAGAACATGGCTGGCTTCCAGCTTGCTCCCCAGTAGCCTTCACTGTATCCATTATTGACTCAACAAGGCTGTGGTTCCTTGCCTTTCCTAGGCACCACCTTCACAAAAGCTGGTGCAAATTGAGCACTGAATAAGAAGCCAGAATATACACTTCTACTTTCCAATGATAGAAAATATAACTTCCTATATTCCCCTTCTCCCAGTGTTTGATCCAGATTGAAGAAGAGGTTGATAATGCTTGTGCCAGCTCTGCCTCCACCATACACAGAGAGAGGTGGAAATAAAGTATCTGGTTGGATTCTGTGAGGGCATTGGTGAACACCAATGGAGCTAGTAACAGTTAATTTTCATATTGTCCAATGAAGATTTTTAAAGAAGAAAATTGAGGAACACGTGTGCCTTCAAATGTTGTTGGACTCTCATCAGTTTCAGCCAGCATAGTCAATGGTCAAGATCATGGGAGTTCAAGTCCAAGAACAGCTAAAGAAATGAATGGTTTCCCACTGGTATTTTAGAAGACACGCTAAGGAGAAATAGCTTTAGCTAAGGATAGCATATCTCCTCTAAATGAATGTCTGGAGGAGGTAATGGGCTGGATGAAGAAAACAAACTGAAACTGAATTCAGACAGGACAGAGGTGCTTGCAATTAATGGTCCTAATCTGGGGATAGAGGTGTGTCAACCAGTTCTGGATGGGGTTACACTTCCCCTGAAAGACTCTGTATGCAACTTGGGAGTGGTCCTGGATGTGTCCCTCCAAAATGTCAGCCCAGGTAGATGCGGCAGGCAGGAGTGCCTTCAATCAGCTTTGAATGATATGCCAGCTCCACCCCTTCCTAGATTTGGAGGACCTAAAGATGGTAGTGCGTGTGCTGGTCACCTCAAGATTGGACTTCTGCAATGCGTGTGCTGGTCACCTCAAGATTGGACTTCTGCAATGCACTTTACATCGGGATAATTCTGTACCAAGTTTGGAAAATCCAGTTAGTTCAAAATACAGTAGCCAGACTACAGTAGCCACAGTAGCCAGTTACAGGAACATCTAGGAGTTGGCATATTAAACAAATACTAAAGTCCCAGAATCTCAGAGTTTGGCCATTCAGGTTGAGGCTTCTAAGAGCTGAAGTCCAAAATTATCAGAGGACTCAAGGCTGGGACTCACTGATCTAGGTGTAGATTTGTAGCTATTCTCTGAAAAGATTGAAACAAATACACATTATGTTTTGAGATTTGCCACTTGCCATCCAACTGAAGAAGGTTTGTCACAATGTACAAAATAGTGTTTTGTTTTTATGACAAATGGGTGTCATGGTTGGTACACTATATGCACATATTGTGCAAGACTGCAAATGAACGAATCTACCATGAATGAGTGAACTGATTTTACACAGAGAGCCACCCCCAGGTTCAGAGCATGTACTACTATCTGAATTAGAAGCACTTTGGTCTATTTCCAAGTATATGGTGGCCAGTTGTGGCTATTTGAGGGATTGGATCCAGAATTAAGCACATGCACTTATGCTGGTGGCAGTGAAATTCCCCTTTCCCCAGCAGCTCTGCAGTCACCTGAAAGTGCCAAGGACATTGCTGAATGGGGTGAACTATGACATAGCACGAGAACCTTAAAATTGGGCACTGGTCACCTCTGCAAACAGAGCCCTTATGTCTATGGGAAGCAAATCCTAAATCAATGAATCATAGAATCATAGAGTTGGAAGAGACCTCGTGGGTCATCCAGTCCAATCTCCTTTCAAGAAGCAGGAAAATCACATTTAAAGCACCTCTGACAGATGGCCATCCAGCCACTATTTTAAAGCCTCCAAAGAAGGTGCCTCCCTCCACCACACTCTGGGATGAAGAAGCAGTACTCTGCATGTTTAAAATGGCTCTGTTTCAAAATTATTACTCCTAGAGCTGGCCAGGCCCGTAGCCAGGATTTCGATTCGGGGCGGGAGGGGGGGGTGAGTTTGTTTTTTTTGGGGGGGGGGCTGAGTCTGAGTGAAAGAGGGTCTACGCTAGCAAACCTTTTGTATTGTTACCCCAATACCCCCATGCATGGGATATATTGAGTATGGTGATCAGATCATGATATGAATAAACATAACAGTTTAAATAATGCACCAGTAAGGCCTTTTCGCGAACCACCATGAGAATTTGGGGGGGGGGGCTGAAGCCCCTCAAGCCCCCCACCCCCACCCCCCCGGCTACATGCCTGGAGCTGGCCATTCCATCGGGCAAAGTGAAGTAGCTGACTCAGGCAGCAGGTTTAGAGAATCACAAAAGGTATTTATTTATTTACTTAATTTCTACCCTGCCTTTCTTGGCCCCAGAGGGGACTCAAGGCTACTTACAAATCAGGTAATTTTTTAATGTCACACAGATAAACAATAAAATGTATCTTATAAAAATATAAAACAATCTAAACATATAAGTAATTAAAATACCAATCAATCAATCGAACAGATTAAAAACCATCTAAAATGCCGAATCATGATCTCCTATCTATTACTGTTTCCAAAAAGAATTATGTTATTTAGTTTATTATTCTAGATATTCTTGTGGGACTTTCTTACATGAGAATCTAAATATCATCTCCAGGAATTGTTATTGTGAACTTTGATAGGAGACCTTGGGTGAAGGCAACATCTGATGACCTGCCTCATGTGAGGCAGTCAAATGCTTGAGGCCAGTCCTGATTACTCCATAAAGACTAGGGAGAGACCTGGAATTAAAATGAATTCCTGTGCTATCTGAGATCAGATTAAGCCACCCATGATTCAGATGCTCCATTTTAGAACACTTGTAACCAAACTCTTCTATTCAAATTTGAATGGAGCGGCAGATGCATGCCTTGAAAGTCAAGAACATTATGAATTGGTAGTATCCATACCTACCTTGTGCCTCTGCCACCCCTTTCTCCCTTTCTTACTTGCCATTGGTAAAGAAACCCAGTTGAAGAAGGATGAACTTGCTCAGGTATTTTGAAATGAAGGCCATGAAACCAGACCTTAGATCACCCACCCATGCTTAATGGCATGAACAACATTCGTGTGCATTGAAAACAAAAGCTCCACTAGGCCTTGCCTAAAAAAGAGGCTTGGCGGCCAGGCTGTCATTGATTGCCTTAATGGGATTTTAGTATTTTAGCGAACATGCCTTAACTAATGGTAGCCCTTTAGTTCCCACATTTACATGTACTGCATGGAGGGTGGGTATTTTTCTGGATTGTAAAATGCCTAAGTTATAGAGTCTCCCTGTATTTGTCAGATTTTTTCAGAGAATTCTTATGTTGAAACTGTCAGCAATAGTTAGGCTAAGGGATTGAAATGGCAGTCAGATTTTCTGTCAAGTGCTATGTAGAGAGTGAGGTTGGTCTTTCTAGAGCTGCATTGTTATTCTATTAGCTGCAAAATATATACAAACTACACCATGCGAAAACATAATCCAGCAGCACAAATATAGTATTATATCTACACCATAGAGCCCATAGAGAGTATAGAGCACCTTTATCACAGCAATTCACAGCAGGCTCAGCAATATACAGCAATATGTACAGATGGCTCCAAGACCTAGAAGCCATGAATCAGTACAACTTATTTGACAATATGATAATGCTCTGTAAAGTGGCCAATAGTAAAGCTGTGTTACAGATTGAAATAGACCAATAATAAAGCTGTGTTACAGACTGATTGATTCACTAAGAGAAGTAATGGCCCTGAGTCTAATAGACCTGAGCAGGGCTGTTGATGACTGGAGTGTTGGAGGGTCATTCATTCATAGGGTTGTCACCAGTCAAAGTTGACTTGATGACAAACAACAACAACCAAATAACCAATCCTACATATGAACTGAGATTCCTACCTCTTACCCCGAGAGCTGGAGAAAAGGGAACAGGCCCTGAGATGCAGGGCAAGGCTTTGGAATCAGGGAACCATATTTTGGGCAGATCTGGACTGGATCTGAAGCAGGTTCTGATCAGATCTGCTTTAGGTTATTTCAGATGTTCTTGTAAACTTACCATACTGCTATTTCCCTACATAGGAAAACAGAGAGAAAGAAAGGAAGAAAGGTACACACAACACAGAGAGATAATAATAGGTTTAGTAGAGGAGGATTTTTTCATGAGGAAGAGTGGTCTTTGAAAATGGCCTGAAGCTCACAGATTTGTTTACATAGTATGTGTCTGCCACATAGTTCAGCTAAACCCACTCTATCTTGAGAGAAAAGAAATGTGAGGCAAAAAAATCACTATCTGGACAACGTTGCTTGCTAGACTCAAAAGTTTACTATTGAAAAAGCTGTCATCTGGAGCAATGTAATACACTCACCTTCCAGCTGGACTGTAATCAGGTACAGGCAATGTATTAATCACTGCTTTGAATCACTTTCTATTACAGCAACTCCCTGCGTACAGATATGGGATCTAGGTTCCCATCAACAAAAATTAGGTTCTATACAGGGCATGTAAGATGCTAGGAATGCACACAAACAATACTTCTCCATTTGTCAGTGTTCTCAGACATGTCAGTCTGCTGACTAACCAAATTCATGACATTATTTTCATGAGTTACTTCCACCACTGTCCCAAGTATAGGTGTCCTGGAAAGATTGCAGCAGTAGCACAGAACATATGTCACAAAATAGGAAGAAGCTGAAAGTAACAGAGATGAATCCAAGCATCTCCTCTATCGTATTTAGACTGTCCTTTAAAGGGAGACTTTGTTCTGTGACAATAGTACTCAAGCAAGCCATGTGCGTGATATTCTATTCAGAGAAAATTGCACTTCCTCTAATGCCAATTTAAAACAAAGATACGTAATTTTGTAAAGAATTCTCATTCAGTTTAAAACAGGCAGTATACATTCTGATTCATGCCCGTGTGTACAGTGAAATATCCTAATGCCTGCTCCAAGTACATGTTTTGGGTAAGCCCCACCAAATTTGATAGAACTTTCTCCCACTACATATCTGTAATCCAAAACCCTTTTGGGTCTTCCTCAAATTTTAGCTGCAGTTTTGTTACTCACCCTCCCCATTGGTAAGACACCCTCTATTCCTGAAATAGAGGGTGTGTAACCAATGGCTATGAGTTTTTCATGGCTGAAATCACTGGGTTGCTGTGAGTTTTTTGGGTTGTATGGCCATGTTCCAGAAGCATTCTCTCCAGATGTTTCACCCATGTTTTCACCCATGGGTGAAACATCTGGAGAGAATGCTTCTGGAACATGGCCATACAATGTCAAGCAACCATACAGCCCGGAAAAATTCACAGCAACACACTCTCTGTATTTGGTAATCTACTAAGATGTAGTAATTTTAAAAGTAACGTTCCAAGTCCTGAGCATATATGTTGTGGTTGCCTTCTGCATTCCAGATATTGCCTACATGTGTTTAGGAGCAGGGAAAGCACAGCTCAAAGGCCACATGTTTTCCCCAAGGCCTGTTTCGAAGCTCCCAGGTCCTCCAAGACTTTCCCAGAAAAGGAAATCAAATAATAAGTGCATGAAAAATGCCCAGACTGCACAAACACCTCTTAAAGTCACTACTTGGCACCATCCATATTCAGAACTATGGACCAAGCTTGGTGTAGTGCAGTGGTATTCAACCTGTGGGTTCCCAGGTGTTTTGGCCTATAACTCCCAGAAATCCTAACAGCTGGTAAACTGGGATTTCTGGGAGTTATAGGCCAAAACACCTGGGAACCCACAGGTTGAATACCACTGCACTAGAAGGCCAAAACACCTGAAGACCCACAGGTAGAGAACCACTGGTGTAGTGGTTCGAGCATTGGACTAGGACTCTGTACAAATCCTATTTGGCCATGGAACCCACTGGGTGATTTGGGGCAAGTCACATCTTCTCAGTGTCACAGAAATGCAATAGTTAACCTCTTCTGAACAAATATTGTCAAGAAAAACTTGTGCTAGGTTCCCCTTAAGAGTTGTTAAAACTCACAAATGACTTGAAGGCATACAACAACAACAAATATTTGCAACTCCCTAGCTTGCAAGGAACCCTGCAAAAACTAGAAGGTCTTCTAATTGCTTCTGGATACTATTATGGCTTCTTTTCAGCTGAAAATTGTTAGTGTAGTTAGGTGTGTGGAGGGTACAGAATAAAAGCTGCCCGTCCACCCCAAAAGGTCCTTCCAATGCTGTGATTCCAAAACCGCATGTACTTAGTCAGAAAGGAATGGAAATGCTGTACGACTGTGTGAGTGACAAAAGCAGCTTCTGAACAGTAACTTAATAAGAGCCGGTAATAACAACTTGAACTGAGGCAGCTTTTTACATTTTGATCCTTTGATTTGAAGGCAAAGAGTTTTGCCTTCAAAAAGGTTGGAGGGGATCTCTCTGCATAACAATGCCAACCTCTAAAACTGCCCTGTTGGTTATGAGCATGATGAGAAATATAAAAGGAAACCAGCTTTGTTCCTCTTTAGAAGAGATGCATGTGGATCACACCTGCTGCTAAGCTTTCAAAGTACCAAATGTACCAGTGTAATACATTTGCACTTTCTCTCTCTGTCACATTACAGAAAAGCTGAGCAGGAAGTAAACTACATGAAAAAGAGTGACCTAAAAGCATTTGACCCCTAGAACTGTTCCATTCTGCATAGGGTGGTCCTGTTTTAGATGTCCATGATAGTGGTCCAATTCTCAGCTACAAATTGCTGGCACCAGTCTCAGCCTTGGGTTGTTAAATCTCTACTGTAAGTCCTTTATTACTTTGCCATTTGACCCTTTGTTTAATCACCCTTATTACAACGTCACCTTTTCCTAATACCTTTTCATCTGGGCCATGCCAGTTATGATCCAAGTATCTGTGAGACCTTCTACATGAGAATTTGATTCTCTTGCAGATGATTTCTTCCACTTTCCTTTGCTCTGTATACTCTCTAACTGTCCTGATTTGGCAGGATCGGTTCTGATTAATCCTTACTTTTTAAAACACCCCTAGAATGCTCCGTTTCTGTCTCCTCCTCCCACTTTCCCCCCTTAATCCTTGGTTTATTTCAATTGCTGTAAATTGTTGCTTTAGTTAAGTTTCTTTGATAAGTGATGAAATAAACTTAATTAAAGTTTGGGGATAATTTGGATGGCTTCCAACCATGTGCTCAATTCTGTACTAGAAGCTGTGCATTTTCAGAGTTGGTGTGAAAGTGAACTTCCACACAGTTTTCTTTGTGCAAGAAGTTACAAAATAGCTTTGATTGCTGCTTTCTAGCATTTTCTTAGTTACTGTTAGCATCCCCCCTTCTGTATCCTAACTAAAACATTTGAAACTGCACTATAATTTTATTTCTTCATTTGAAGTACATGTGGCTTGCACTACTATTAGCAAAATGCCTGGTATAAGGAACTTTTATTCTTCTTAGGAATTCAATTCCTTGTTCTTACAATCTTTGATTTCATGTATTTTTCTCTCCCTGCTACCAGCAACTTCTAGCTAAACATCATCATCTTCTGCCTCCATGCTGTTCTCCTTCTCTCCCCAACAATATTTCTACCTACAATCTTTTCATCTTTCATTCCATTATTTCACCTTTCTTGTGCTCTTCTCTCTCCTCACTTCAAAATTCCTGGCTAAATGGCTGTTTCATGCCTTTCTCACATACAACTTCCCACATTTCCGAGCTGCATTGATCTTCCTCTTTTCTTATTCCCATTGCTTCCCTCTTGTGCATTTTTTTCTCCTTCCCCTACAATTCTCTTGACTACATTTGTTATTATTCCTGTTTCCCTTCTTTTGCTTTCTCATAGGGCCCTTCCACACAGCCATGTAACCCAGACTATCAAGGCAGATAATCCACAATATCGGCTTTGAACTGGAGTATCTGAATCCACATTGCCATATCATCCAGTTTAATTAGAGTTTTATAAAGCTGTTTGGAAGGGGCCACACTCATCTTCTATCACTCAACCTACTAGCAACATATTATTAGTAATTAGAAAAATATCCCACTTTGGCTTCTGTTGTAGATTTTAGGGTGAAAAAGGATTCCACATCATGAATAAAAAGGAGAGGGGGTGGGGAGGGAGATAGACAGACAAGGGAAGCTTTGTCCCTTTTCGTATCCTGACTTTAATTGGGGCTCCCGATCTGTTTTTTTTTTTTTTTGTAAGCTTCCCAAAATTGGGAGGATTGTTTTCAGTTCTTTCATTTCAAGGCCTGAAAATAGAATCATTGGGGGAGGGGCTTCCCTGGCTCCCCATCCCAGTGTGCATTCTTCTTACCTGGCACCCGTTGTTTCTACTCTAGAGTAATAGGCACTCGGCTGTAGGTACTGGCAAGCGTGCATGCTTTCTGGACCTGCCTGCACACCCTGCCACACAATCACTTTATTTGGAAAGAGAGAGCCAAATGCCTCTTATTCTAGAGTAAGAGGTACTTGGCTGCAGGCGCCCTTTGGGCTTGCCTGCACACCTCACCACACATGCCCCACCACATTCTCTGAG
Source organism: Anolis sagrei (assembly GCF_037176765.1). Taxonomy (NCBI): domain Eukaryota; kingdom Metazoa; phylum Chordata; class Lepidosauria; order Squamata; family Anolidae; genus Anolis; species Anolis sagrei. Next base: position 102,016,313 of record NC_090023.1, on the reverse strand, counting down.
AGTGCGTGCATGGCGGGGTGTGCAGGCAGGCCCAGAGCGTGCCTGCAGCTGAGCTCCAGGCCTGCCTTCCTGCACGGCCCGCCACACACACATTCTCTTTCCAAGGCAAAGAAGCAAGCTTGGATGCACACGAAAGTAGGCTTTTGTGTTGAGCAGATTTTCATGTGGGGAGGGGGCTTCCTGTTTCGTGCTTCTGAAGAAATGGAAGAGATGAAAGAAATCGTAGAAATTGTAGGAATGAATTTTGTGCACACGTCTAAAGGGAGGCCAGTGGCAAGCATTGGTTAATGGAAAAAATCCTTCAGCAGATAAAGTAAAAAACCTATTTTTTCTGAAAAAGTATCATTGATTAGACTACAATTTCTACACGTTACGAAAAGCAGTGTTTGGTAAAGTCTTAAAAAAATAACAGAAAAGTTTGTTTTTCTTCTTCTCTGCAGAGCTTGGAAAACTTTTACAGCAGAAGGCAAACTCATTTGGTTTATATGCAATCTCTCCTACCCTCTCTCTTACACACATTTCTCTGTAACCACATCTACACTAACCATTTAATGCCATTTCTACACCACCACCCCACAAAAAAAAGAGAAAAGAAATAGTTTTACTGTTCAGATAATCACATTGGAAATCCTGGAGCCAGTTTGAAGCCTGGATGGCAATGACACAAACCACAGAGCACTGCTTAACATTAAGGGCTTTCTTTCGCACACTTTTGTGGGAGGTTGTTGTCTGGCTGTTGCAGTTTGAGACTGAACTGCAATAAATAGGCAGTGTAGATGTGGTCTGTGAGTGGCTTAACTCACTGCCTGGTTAAGAAAAACATATAAGCTAAAACAATGCTTTGAGATGTACGGTACAGAATAAATGCTAGCACTTGACTTTTTAAAACCTTGTTAATATTGCTCATTTATCTTGATTTTGGTTGCATTGCAGCATATAATAAATTATACAATCTATTGTATAATGCTTACCTTTAGCTGCTTTTTTTGACCATTGAATTATTTTAAATGATAAAATGATCCTCAATCCATCCAAATCATCTTAAAATGCCCCAAGTAATGTTACAGAGGAGAGAAAAAAGACACATCATTATTGCTTTACAAAAGGTCTGCTGTGTTCCATTTTATGGTGGTGCAAGGGAGGCCATGGAAAGTCTTGCCCACTTGAATAAGCCTACTCATTCAAATTTACATCTTATATATTTCTGAATTTTAATCAGATCTTATTTTTTTTAAAAAATGAACCAAATGGAAAACTTTACTCCTTTCTAGATGAAAATTTTTGCATATAAACTATTCCAGTCAAGAAACAATTCAAGTGTTTGAACCGTTAAGGTAAAAGCTTGGACAGCCTTCACAAGCATTCTGTACTAGTCTTTTGAATTGCCCCTACTTCACACATTTAATCATTCACAGGAACCCTGTGAGAATGGAATGAGAGGTTGTGGTGCGAATTGTAGTAGTGGCTGACATGTGTAGTTATGTGTAGTCTCTTTTTTGATACAAGAAGTATTTAGTAGGTCCTGACAATTTTTTATGAACATGGGGTCATCAAGACAGTGCTGGACGGGAACTCTCTTCAGCTCTCACTATTGGTGATCCTGGCTAAGGCAGGTGAGAACTGCAGCCCATTATCTGCAGTTCCTGAACCCTGCTTAGAGCATGCAACTTTAAGACAGAGAACTACATTGTTGTTCTTTTGTGTCTTCAAGTTTTTCCCAGCTTATGGTGACCCTAAGGCAAACGCATAATGAGTTTTTTTGGCAAGATTTGTACAGTTGAGGTTTGTTTATCCCTATCTCAAAGACTCATAGTGTGACTTATACAATGTCACCTTTTAGGTTTTTGTAACTGTGCAGGGATTCAAATCCTGGTCTCCAGCCATATTCCCACTCAACCCACTACAGATTACACCATGCTGTTACAGGGAGCCACGTAGTTATTTTAAAAGAAGCCTAAATTTAATTGCTAATCCTTGCTATACTAGACTTTCTGAAACAGTGATCTTTCAAATGTGCTCCCATTGTTTCAGTGGGTTTATTCAACTTTGGGCTGAGGCCAATTACATTAAATTTGATAATTTTAATATTATATCACCTTCTCTCAATTCCTACCCAGAATACAGAATTTTCAGCAGGTATACCATAATATCATAGAAGTCACGTTGGGAGGTGTAGATGTTTGATGGCAGGGTTTATTCAGACTGGATGATATCACCTGTAGTCATTGCAAATTTACATCTGGACTAAGTCAAGTGACAGAGTCACAGGCCTACATTTTGTTATTTCTATTGTCAATTAAGATGGTCTAGAATAGGCATAGGCAAACTTTGGCCCTCCAGGTGTTTTGGACTTCAACTCCCACAATTCCTAAGGATCGACTCTGTAACAAGAGAGACTATGTCAAGCATTGCCATCAAATTTGGGACTCTGGAACATTTCTCTGTCCATTCAAGATACTATAATCTTTTTATGTTGTTTAAATATTGTTGAGTGGAATGAGGGTTTCAGTGACAGTAATCATGCTTAGTTTTCCTCCTTTTTTCCTTCTTGACTTTTACAAAAGTTATTTTGAATGTCCTCTTTTGATGGAGAATTTGCAGATTTCCCCCCCTTGTATTTCAGGTACCGTTTGGTGGCTGATATGTAAAGCAAAATGGCTAAAGTGGACACTTATCACTCCTGCCCGGCCATCCATAGGCTGTCTCTAACATCCATTGACAATGAACCTGATAGACTTGGAAATGGATTTGTCAGGTAAGAATAATTACTATAGAAATATTTAGTATCCCCAAATGCAACAAAATAAACCAGACTTAATTATTGAAACAATATGGGGGTATAGTTTATAATGGAGCAATTCAATACATATCTACTCACTATATGTTGCACTGAATTTGATACAGGTTAATTCCAGGTAGGTGTGTTTGGTTGAATTACAAACTAACTCAAATGTGGGCAACTATGGTAGGTACAGACTCTATTTTCTGTCTGGGACTATCTAAGGGTCACATACACTGCAGTAAATCCCTCCATGGGAAAAGCACACAGGCAGATGAGTCTTTACCTGCTCATGTGCCTTCCAGGAAGAGCTAGAAGGCTTTGTTTATCTGCTGCCAGCCAAAGGAGGCCTTCTAGTTTTGGCTGGCAAGAGCTATGGGGCCTCCCTCAGCTGCCAGCCTCCTAGGTCTCACCTGCCACCATGCATGGGCTATGGAGCTTCCTTTGGCTGCCAGTAGGTCTTGTTTGCCCTGTGTGCCAGCAGGCAAAGTGTGTGGGGCCTTATTTGTCTGCCAAGCCAGGGAGGCCCTGCATTTCCCTGCATAATAGTTGCACCTCCCTTTTTTTGAAGGGTGACTATTATGCAGTGAAATGCAGTACTTAATATACCATGAAAGGCATAGACTCCCACTATTCTCATTTGTTAGCGACAGTCACAATTAATCTCCTTCCCCCCCTTCTCCCACCCCCTTTCTCTCTCTGTCCACATTTTCATTCAGTTGCTGTAAACTGAGTTCAAAATTTAAAAAGTAGTTTTCACTTAATTAACTCAACAGCAGAGTCATGACCTTCACAATTATTTTATTTATTTATTTACACTATTTCTATCCTGCCCATATCAGCCCGAAGGTGACTCAGGGTGGCAAAATTCTGCTGCGTCTCCTAGTTTGTGTCTTCTTCCTCACTAATAACATTTGCTATCTTGGCTACACTCTGATGTTGTTTGGTTAGACCTGTCCTGATTTTCATCTGTTAAATCTTAAAGGGTGTATAAAAATAACTAGAAGTGATATGACATCATTTCCGGTGAACCACAATCGTAGCCATGGAGGAGCCTAAACCAGCATGATGTGTTTTTACCCATCACTGCTTTAAGAAGTTTGTGGTAATTCCATAAAGAACACTGCTTTTTTAGTGTGAATGTTAATCTCTATATTATGCTATAACCTGTTGTACACAGATAGTTTTTCACTCAAAAATTTTCTTTCAACAAAGAAAAAAATAAATTCAACGGGTTACTTAGTCACATCAAGCCTCTGAGATTGGGAGAGGGGAATGTAACTTTACTGTAGACCTCACATTTGGTGATATACTGACTTTCACAAGTTAAAACACATCTTATGTTCTCAATAATCTTTGCATTAACTCTTTAGGGTGCCATTCACATTTTATTGATTGAATCAATATTGTTGTTACAGGTTGAGTATCCCTTATCCAAAATGCTTGTGACCAGAAGCATGAGTTTTGGAATTCCCTATTTTTCTTGTACTTACCTAATGAGATATTTAGGAGATGGTCTCCAAGTCTAAACATAACATTCATTTATGTTTCTGCATAAAACAAAGTCTGCGTACACTGAACTACCAGTATTTTAGCCACCCATGTGGACAATTTCAGATTTTGTGGTATTTCGGAATTCCAAATAAGGGATACTCATCTTAACCAGAAGTATAGCTCAGTTTATCATTTGCAGAGGAGCAAAAACTAACAAATGCTGTTTGACTCATTCTGAAAAGCTTCTCATAAACATCTACTATATATACTAATGTACAAGTTGGAGGCATAGCCATTCCTTTCACAGAAGGCAGATCCTAGACCCAAGCCATGCATTTTAAGATCATTTGTTGTGGTTACTTATTATCTCTCAGATGTTTCCCATGCCATGGGTGCAAAGAGATCTATGAAGAAGAGGGCCAAATAAACTCCTTTGCTTACAAGAGAATTTGCTTCCAAGAGGAAGTCATACATTGATAGATAAGGATAGGCTAAGCTATAGAGATCAGTACACACGGATAGAATAATGTAGCATAGTTGGAGGGAATCTGGAAATTGTATATGCATTCAACTATAGATGTGATTATTTACTGTTATTCACTACCTATAAAATGGGAAAAAACAGTTGATTTTCATATGCTTGCACCCACAACTCTAGAATCTTAGCACTTATAAAAATCCCCCAAATGAACCTCAATTTTGCCATTTTATACAAGGGCCGCCATTTTATATAATGGAACTTGAACATTTCTGGATTTTGGGGTCCTGCAACCAAATTCCAGCAGACACCAAAGTCCCACTGTACCAGTGACCTATCTCAATGGGTAACAGTGAAAACAAAACAAGACGAAGAATATTAAATGTACTATGTGCACTCGATGCCCAAATGCTAGCCTACTAGCATATGTCTTAGGCAAGGAAGGGCATTTTACCTTGTACTTCCTTTCTTGGGTGGATTGGAGTATCTGCTGAGCTTCTTGACTGGAATGCTAATTTCAGGGGACATTTGAATTTCATTCACCTCTTATGCACTGCTTTAGCCATCTCAAATGGATCTAGTGGAAAAAAAATCTAATAAACATGTAGATGATGTATCTGTCAGAAATCATTTCTCACAAAATCTTTCCATGACACCACTCACAGATGGATAACTCAAGCAGAAGATGATTAATGCTTGGTGATTTCTGCAACATCACTCATGACAGTAGTACTATCCATGATTGAGCAACACATGCATGTTCTTCCACAGTTGCCTGACTGGAAAGGGCTTCAAGAATACAATACAAATCTCAAAAGAGATTCAATGCTTTTTCTTCTTCTTCTTCTTTTACTATTTGGCTCTGAAGGACCCACTCGCTGTGTGAGGAGGACACCTCTTCAGAATTGCAGAAAGTCATTTCCATGGAGACCGGTGGCCTGCCTGAATCTCGAAGGAATTCCTTCACCGGCAGTGGAGCAATGGCTAGGTAAGCATCATTTTCATAGCGTCAGCACAGTGACCTTACAAGAGATTGAGATTTGTACTGGAAACAAGTTGTTGCAGCAAAGATAAGCAACAATATTGCCTATGAAACAAGCTTAGCTCATGTTGAACTATTAGAAATGAAACGAAGGGTAAGTTGGTCTGTACCCTTTGGTCTTCTAGTTTCAGTATGTTCCCTTGTATTGGATAGTTTAAAAATGGCATGAAAGCTCATTCTTCTCTGTATTGTCGAAGGCTTTCATGGCTGGAATTATGGGTTGTTGTAGGTTTTTCCGGGCTATATGGCCATGTAGAACATGGCCTCTAGAACATGGCCATATAGCCCGGAAAAACCTACAACAACCCACTCATTCTTCTCTGTTTAATGAGAGGTCATTAAAGGGACCGTGAAAACTTGTTCTTGGCTAAATTTCTTTTGGCTTTCTGGCTGAGCCATACGGTCATATTTTATATTTAGCTATGCTAAACTCTCACTTGAAGACAGTGGTAAACCAGAATCTTTACAGATAGAAAAGCAAGACAGAGACTGATGGATCAGCAAGTTTGGCAGTCCACACAGTATAGTTTGTTCTCTTAAACATTGCTTTTGTTGTGGGTAAAACTCATTCATGGAAGTTCGTGCATGTAGATTTTATTAAAATTGTTATGACTTCATTTCCAGAGCTTCAATAGCAATATTAATAATAACTGGTAAATGCTGAAACTGAGATGGTGATGGTGGTGATTATGATGATGGCAGCCATGCTGACTGGGAAATTCTCTGAGCTGTAATAATCCAAAAAAGTAACTTTCCCAAACTCTGATTATTCTGTTGGCAAAATATTAAAATAGCCCTTTCATATCCCTACTGAAGATTCATTTCTGCGCAACAGTAGTTGGACAAAAGTAAATTATAGCTCATATGATCTTATCCTGTGAGGAGTTTAAGATCTTGTGAATAGGACAGTTTTGATAAAGCGTGGATAATTTGGTTAGCCACAAAATACCTTTAGCCTAGATTTAATCTGATTCCAGAGTGATCAAACACCTTTCCCTTCCATTCCTCCTTGTCACCCTTGGAGATACTGCAAAGAGAACTCCAAAGGTTTCTCCTTCTCTGTGAAAGAAGTTTCTTGGCTATGGGGCTCCAAGGGAAAGGAAGATCACTGGTTCCAGGTGGATTCTCTCCCCCCCCCCCAAATTAATTGCAAAAATGATGGTGCTTGCTGATTTGTGGTTAGATCAAATGAAAAGAGAGGTATGAACCACTCCCAAAAGTTGCAGGTGGGACTATGGTGACATAACTGTACTGATATCTGTAGGGAATTCAGAGTGCCACCTTTGTGAAGCACTCTATGCAGTTGTTAACTAAGTCAAATTCACTTTGCAATAATTCTTTGTCCCTCTTGTCTTTCAGATTATCATGGCTTGTATTGTCGCTGAGATCCTGGGCCAGGAGAAACCTGCACCATGAAGACCAAAGGCCGGATTCTTTCCTTGAACGTATCCGAGGGCCTGAGCTCAAAGATTTTTCAAGCAGAGATAGCATCTCTCAGTTGAACTATGAAGATGCAGATGGATTGAAAAAGTAAGCGGGTCAAGCACTGATTTTGAATGTTGCATTTAGAAAACATGAATGTTGTCATTGACTTTGATTGAATGTTGTACTGGACCCAAAGCCTGGAAAGGGTTACTTTTTTTTGACAACAGCTCTAAACTAGAGTTAGTCCAAAATGCTGTATTTCAGACAAGAGCCCATCTCAAACTGATGGTCCTTCATTTACATTTGAGTGGCTTAATGTTTATACTGATAACTTTCAGTGACTGTGCAGAAGTGTAAAGAGTGAAATGGGGAATGTGAAGAGACAAAAGATAGGCTTCAAGGGCCCATACACTGGAAGGGGCAGAGCAGAGCAGTGTTATGTATTAACATTGAAACCCTCCCCAGCCTCTGGTCTCTTAATTTTCCCCAGATATTTCACATTAGGCAAGATCTGGACATATATATTATGTATAACTTATTTCTCAGGTTCCATTCTACTGAAGAAGAAATTTAAAAATTCAACTGAGATCTCTTTGGTGCAGATAATTAGATTTGAGGAACTGTGTCACAACACGCCACCATCAGGAATGAGGATTGGGTTGCGAGTGGCATTTGGGGTGAGAGTGGTGGAGTTCTGTAGTTTTTAAATGTAGTTTTAATCATTTTTGCTGTATTTTAATTGAATATATTGTCATTATACTTAATGACAAAAGATTTGATTGCTTTTTAATTTTTATATTCATATTGCAATGCATTGGCTCTCTTTTGAATTTGTATTGTGTCATGTTGGTTGTTAGCCACCTTGGGAGAAAGAAGGGATAAAAAAAAAGTAAATAAATAAATAAATAAAAATATCTCAAAAGCATCTCTTTACTTTTTCTGTTCATGTGAACAGGGCATCTTTAGATCACACAAGGGCCTTTTAAAATTTTGTATTTATTTCATTTTTATTGTCTTTTCCATTGTTGGGTAACTTAGAAAGAGGGACAAATCGATGTGTGTGCATTCATATATATCAGTGATAATAACAAGGAATTTCCTGGCTTCATTAGGTTAGTTAAACTGTTCTCTTGTTTTAGTCTTTTTTTTTTTAAGTAGGGCTGATACAGAAATCCATACATTGCAGGTCTTTGCTTCTTCTGTGTTAACTTATGCCTGGAGAAAGAATCACAGCTTGGAATTATGAAGCTCTATTATGTCTGTTTCATCAGATACAGGATACCAAACTAACCCATTACTCATTGCTTTTAAAACTCCCCACAAACAGCAAATATATCCCCTCTCAATACTTTTATTATTATTATGGATTTGCAGCATTGGAGCCATGTTTCTCACTGGCTGTGGGCTTTGTAGCAAGAGGAGGCATTTCTTGCCAATGTTGCTTTTAGGGTCGTGGGAAAAGCTTGGGGAACATTTAGGAGCTGTAGCCAAACAGAGGCTATAAATAGCCAGATCCTCAACTGTCAAGCATTAATACGCCTGAGACCAGGCTAAAGTGCTTCAGACACCAGGCATGAACACAACGTGTGTAGGCAGCACGTGACTGGGGGCAAATGGGTGCCCTGGATGGTTATGCAAAGGAGCTTAGTGCTGCGGTCAAGGTTGACCTCCTTAATCTTTTCAGCATATGGGAGAAGGACTAACAGTTCAGCCAGTGATTGTGTGGTGATGATCCCTGCTAATATCGTGACTGAGATATTTGTTTGTGTTGTTTTTCATATTGCTCCTTCGTTCATTCATTCATTTATTCATTCATTTCTTTATCCACTCATTTGTTTTAACTCATGATAGTCAATGGGCTTTGGCCAGATTTAACATCAACTACTCCAACAACACTAATGAAGAGTAAGTACAACACGGACAATCTGGTTTTGCCTTGTCTCTCCTAATCCTTACCCTCCCTTTAATAAAATGTGAAAACCAGTAGGGTAGCTTTCTTGTTCATTTCCTTCCCTTCAAACTAAACTTCAGCAAAAAATAAAAGCTTTCACAATAGCATTTTTTTCCTCTGTAGAAGACAAGCACTCCATTTTCTTCTTAAAGCATTTCTCAATTTCTTCAATAATTGGAGTTTTTTGGACTTTCTCCAATAACTTCTCCAATTATTGGGTATGTGTGTATATATGTGGAGGGGACATACCATGTAATCCTTATGCTCTTTTAAGTCTGTGCCTGACATCCTATAAGGAATATATGATAGTATCAGTGGGGAAAGCTCCACTTATGCCCTGACACTCCCCGCTCGAATCTCAGCTATTACCCATGAGACGCTGCTCAACACAACTCTTTAGTTGTCATTGGAGAAGAGGATATACTATTTTTAAAAAACTGTTGTGTCCCTGTAGTTGCATGCAAAATGATGACATCTTTCTCCTGGACTTCTGGAGAACTTCCAGGGGTCCTCAGCTATTGCCCTGGTCATTTTGTGATTGATTATCAGGGCATACCAAGCTGTTCCTTCACATGCACACTTTACCTTCCACTGGCTACTAAATGGCTGTGGACCCTGAAGACAAGTCTTGCAGGAGTGGAGAAAAATGTTATATTTATTTATCTACAGTGCAGGATTTCAGACCGTCTGTATATCACACTCTCTCTGTGTGCATCTTCAATTTGCCTGTCACCATATCTATTATTTTTATATTTTAACATCCTGCAAGGTATTTTCCCCCAAAGGAACACATTTCAAGCTGTTTGTTCATCTACTCTTCAAACAGCAACAATTTATTTCCACCTTGATTTACATCCTAAACTCCTTTACTTCGCTTCGTAGCTTGTGGTGTTATTTCCTTGGGGATTAAACAACAGCTGTTCTTTAATTCCTGCCTTCCTTATTTACTTGTATGGGGCAGAGGGAAAGCTGCATTAGGGTTAGCTCCTCACTCTATGTTCTCCCAAGGGTCTGTGTTGTCTAACAACATTTTCTCACTAAGCCCATGAAACTCTACCCTCCTTGCAGTACCACCAAAGGAACTGAGCTGGCCACGATTCACAGCACAGAAAATTCTGGACATTGTGATTATAGCAGTGAGAATGAGGGTTTTTCCATTTTTGTCAAATTTTAAGCTTTCCATAGCTGTGCTCCCAGGTCAGCTAACAGCTGTCAAAAGTAACAAATTGTAATAAATTGCTGGGTAAGGAAAGACTAAGTGCAGTCGTTTCCAAAGAGATGGCTAGGTTATTCTGTGGTAGCATAAAAAGCCTGACAGTTCTGTATAATCCTACAGAAGATTTACAGCCATGTCACAAATTACATATTTCTGTATCCTATTATGCTATCCATGTAGCTTTAATATTAATTCCATCAGTGTATCTGGAATAGTTGCTTGAAATCCCATAAAGCTTATGTTAGAACAGGTCAGTCATAAAGGTACTGCTGGATCCTCCTCCTCTTCCTTTTTCCCTCTCAAGTGCAGTGCAAATCTGTGCAGAGTTACCGTATATACTCAAGTATAAGCCTATACAAATATAAGCCGAGGCACCTAATTTTACCACAAGAAACTTGGAAAATGTATTGACTTGAGTATAAGCCAAGGGTGAAAAAATGCAGCTGCTACTGAAAATCATAAGTAGGTTAAATGTTTTTGTGTATTTGCATAAAACTGTAATTTAAGATAAGACTATCCAGCTCTGATGAAACCATTATTCTAATCTTCTTCAATGTTAATGTGCTTACGTATCCTTCCAATAATAATAAAGAGAGTAAAATAATAAATGCAACAACAACAACAACAATAGTAATAGAGTAAAATAATAAATGTAATAATAATATATAGAGTAAAATAATAAATGTAATAAAATAATAGTACAGTAAAATAATGTAAAGGTAATAATAATAAATAGAGTAAAATAATAAATGTAACAAAAAATACTAATAACAGAGTAAAATAATAAATAACCTTGACTCGAGTATAAGCCTAGGAGAACTTTTTTAGCCTAAAAAAAGGGCTGAAAAACTAGGCTTAGACTCGAGTATATACAGTACTTAGAAATAATTCAATGGCATTTAATTAAGACAGGATTTCACAGTTTGATCAGGAAATAAGGCTAAATGCCCGAGTGTTTCACTTGGGATTAATCCAGTGCTCATGCTGGAATTGATTCCAAAATAAAATCAGAGAAGTAGGATTTTAAAAAGCGAAAAGAATCAAATATCTAAAAGGCCGTTGCAGCAGTGGACTTCATTCAGGGTCTGAATTAGGGTATCTCTGAAGTTCTTTCCAACTCTGAATTACCAAACCTGGTTTAGGTTTGGAAGTATAGACTTGGAAATGTATACATAACTAACAAGTTCCTAAAGAGTGAGCAAGTCTCTTATCAAATCAGCCACCTCTTTTCCCTGTGTAGCTAGCTGATTTCCCAGTATGTGTCAATACTATCAATATATGTAATCCAGATTTTTCTGCATGAATTGCACTTTTGGTGATTTTAGGCTGGCTTCTTCAAATCTATCTGATATCCAATATACTGCATTAAGACTAGGTGTTGGTAAACTCTGAATTTTGCTAAGTTTATTACACTGTATTATGCAGAAAGAAGGAAGAGAAGAAAGAGGTTAAGGAGGAGAAAAAGGAGGAGAAAAAGGAGGAGAAAAAGGAGGAGAAAAAGGAGGAGGAGAAAAAGGAGGAGAAAAAGGAGGAGGAAAAGAAAGAGGAGAAAAAAGAGGAGAAAAAAGAGGAGAAAAAAGATGTCAAAAAGGATGACAAAAAGAAGGAAGAAGAGTAAGTATACTGGAAAGGCTGTATCTTTGCAACAAACTTCCTGCCCAATAGGACTCTCAGCAGGGCATGACTAATCAACATCAAGCCCACTTTTGATACAAGACTGAGCAAATGGAAACACGTGGATATTATTCCTAACCAAATTATTGCCCTCTGCACTATCAACCTTTCTATGTTAGCTGGGAAGTAAACACCACTGAATTCAATGGGACTTAGAATTGTATGTGTATTAGATTGATGTTCACCACGCGACCCATGTTTACATAGGAATGTTTCTTGAATTCAGAGGAATATACATCTTTTTTAATCTCCTTAGAATCACAACAGTATTTGTGAATTCTTAAAAGCATGCTCATTCATGAGGATTTGTTTCTTTACAATGTCATGACAAGAAGATGTTTAATGAAATGGTGTGCATTGAAGGCAAAGTGAAGTCTGATTCCAGGACGTATGTTGCAAAGATTACACCCCAAGTGTGTTTTGTACACTCTGCTGCTAGACAAACCATCAAACAATAGTATTAGTAGTGTACTTTACACACTGGTAGTAAGCTTGTAGTAATAGATATGTTGTGATAGTAGTCAGCTCTCTAGTAGCTAACTTGCTTAAGAAAATTCTTCAGGTTACTTCTGTCCTTATTTGTTTATGAATGTGATATCTGTCTGTCTATCTATAGTGACATAGTACTATGTTCATGGTAAAATACATAAGGCCATACATACATAAATACATAATGCCCCTAAAATCACGAGGACTAGCCAAAATTCCTCTTCTTTTTGGTCTGGTGTGGTTTTATGTAGCCCAACTTGAAGAAGACTGTATTTGGTAATTTGACGGGAAAGGTTTTTACATCTGTATGGACATTACTGGCCTTCTATCCGTTTAAGTTTCATCAATTCAAGCCTCATGGTCCAGAGAACACTTTGGATTGAAGTGTATAATTAAGTACATTCCAGTGTATTTAGACAAAAGCATACCACCAGTTTTGCTGATGAATGAGGATATCACTTCTGTAGGTGTTGAACTGCCCTGGTGCCATGGGTTCTTATCAGTCCTAAATTAAATTATCTTTTGACGCTGCAATCATAGAAGTGTTCTGCTGAAAGAGTGAGCAATGATACATGGAGAGTTGGTGTCAGTGATGGCTTACATGTCTGTGGGAGTCATGAGTTGTTCTGGGTTTTAATCTGAACTTTAAAGGCAGTGAAGCTGTTTGGGGAAATGGGATTCAGCGCTTTGGATAGCTCTTTAAAAGTTTGGTATGTGCACAAAACAAACTGCTGGGCAGACAGGAAACCACCAGCTGCCCCTGGTCCTATGACATTTCATGTTTATTTACATACCGGTATGTTTCCATTTTCCAGAAAGAAGAAAGAAGTCTTTGTGATGGATCCTTCCAGCAACCTGTATTACAGGTGGCTAACCATAATTGCAACACCAGTCTTCTATAACTGGTGTTTGTTAGTTTGTAGGTAAGGATAAGTCTTTTATGTTTGTTTTTGTTGTTGCAATTATTTTTCTTTCTCCTGCTTTTGGTTTCAGCTTTTGATTAGGTTTCTACAACACTTCTTAGATTTGCTAGGATGGGGCCAGGAGTGTATCTAATTCAGTACTTCTTACGCTTTTCGATGTGGGGGACTAGCACGCTCTTGGCATGTATCTAATTCAGTACTTCTTACGCTTTCCGATGTGGGGGACTAGCATGCTCTTTTCATAGTCATATTTGTGCCCATTGCCTATGCCTGTTTTTTTCTTTCCTGGAACCATTCCAGGGATTGGCAGCTGAGGGCTCATGACTAACAATGGTCCATGGACTACCACTTTAAGTAGCACAACTCTAATATTCATTGCTGGGTTGTGGTTTCCCTTTCCTCGCTCCATCATGGTTTCATTTTTTAAACAAGAAGATTTTTATTCACTTGCATTATCTCACTGCAGAAATTATCTCACACCAGAAGTGACTTGCAGTTTCTCAAATCGCTCCTGACACAACCCCCCCAACCCCCCCCAAAACAAACTGCAGAAATAATGTAGGAATTTATTGAGAAAAACAATCTCCAAGACTACTTTCCCCCCTTTAAAGCATGTTAGGAGCTGCCTGTACAATAGAGATTCCTTACTCTCCTTGACAAGCTTTCTCCATATGTGCCATCCTTCTGTCCAGGCTGACTGGAGGTCATGGGGCTTGTAGTTCAACATATCTGCCAAACTATCAGATCAATATAAGACCACTTGCCCTTCAACTCATTAGGCCTTTTATCTCTCTCTCTGTCCATCTATTTATTTTGGGCAAGTCCTTTAAGACAGTGGTTCATATACCTTAATGTTCTTTCCCCATTTGCTCTGTGTAAACACAGATCTTTTTGAAGCATCTCGGAAAACATCCCAGATCTGTGGAAGCAATATCCATACTTTCTGTGGCCTGTGGGCGCCATCTCGTGGGTTCAGGAGAGCTGCATTCCTTAGGCACAGCTTTGCAACCAGTGGCCATCGCCTTCCTCTCCACCTCATTACTCGCTTAATGCCGTGCACATAAACATGTCATTTTTCTTGGTTTTCTTATCCCTTCTACACTAGGAGGACACACTTAGGAAAATAGCCAGCTTCATCATTTCAGTTGAAGAAAAGTGAGAAAGAGGAAAAGAAAGAAAAAAAAAAGAAGGGGGGTGAGGAAGGGAAAAGGAAGAGAGGGAAGGAAGGATGTTATTTTATTCACTGACATCTACTGGGTTCAGGGGTGTGTGTAGGTATGTGGCTAAAATTGCCTGTTGGCTTGTGGTGACCCCATGCATTTCACAGATTTTTCTTAGGCAATGAATACTTAAAGATGGCGCTGCTAGTTCTTTCCTTTCAAAGATAACACAATTAATTTGTGGTCTCCCATCTAGTACTTCTGAAGGTTGGCCCTGCTTAGAATAGGCTCTAGTGACTTTTGCGGTATTTATATTCCCTGGACAAGAAGCTAGTTCTGATCAAATTTCCTGTTCTTTCTAGAGCCTGCTTTGATGAGCTCCAAATGGAAAACCTTACACTCTGGATGATTTTGGATTATTCCTCTGATGCCATCTACATCATGGACACATTTGTCAGATTTAGGACAGGTATGCTCTTTCATTCTCGGCATTTTCCCACCACAGAAATGTAGTAATGGCTCCTTTTAAAAAAAGTGTTGGTGAGACTGGATTAAAACAGAAGAATCAGAAAGGCAGAGGCAGACATCTGAGCTCATACAGTGCAGCAGTGCAGAAACTTGGACCCCCTCCTCCCACCCATGCTTGAGTTTTCATTCCCACAGCCCTTTATTGTTGATAATGCTATGTGGCACAGGTGGGAATTGTCTGAAAACCTTAGAGAAAATGAAGATTGCTGCTTGGAAGGAAAAAAAAGTGTTGCTCATTTATTTGTGGATAGCAATTCCATGGATCTTTCAGTAATCTTTTACCTAAAAACAAACTTTTCAGAATTCTGACCTCTTTATTCAATTATTATTTACTTACTGATGGGATTGCCAGCATGATCTCCTCAGGGAGATAGGACAGATTATAAATAAAGTATTATTATTATTATTATTTTACTGACACAAAAACACAGTACATGACAGCAAATGTGATATATATGCTGGATTTTGTATCACAAAATCACAAGTTGAACACTTCCCAAGTGTCTAGGACTTTGTATTTTCGAATGATGCAAGCAGATCCAAGTAAGATGGCGTTTGTAGTTGACAGATCATGATTTTGTAAATGTTTATTATTTCCAAATGCCGGCTGAGATCTTTTGGCACGGCACCCAGTGTGCCGATGACCACTGGGACCACCTGGACTGGTTGATGCCAGAGCCTTTGCAGTTTTTGAGGTCCTGATAATTGCTGAGTTTTTCCTGTTGTTTTTCCTCAATGCCATTGTCACCTGGAATGGCGACATCAATAATCCATTTTTTCTATTATTATTATTATTATTATTATTATTATTATTATTATTACTATTATGCAGAGATTGGAGTGTTGGATTAAGACATTGGGAGACCAGGGTTTGTTATCAGTGTTTAGCTATAGAAACCCAATGTATGACAAGTCTGGGCAAGTCACACTCTCTCAACTTCAAAGGTAGGCAATGACAAACTTCCTCTGAATAAACATTTTTGAGTGAACTGTAGGATAGGTCCTCTTCTGCCTCTGAGTTGCTATGAGGTTGGATTGTAATGTTCATTTGTGGGATTAACATAACTCAAAAACCACTGGACGAATTCACACAAAATTTGGGCACAATACACCTATCAGGCCAATGAGTGCCCATCACTCATAAAAACACTGGAAAACACAACAGAAGGGACTTAAAAAGGCCAAAAAAAGCAAAAAGATTCTACAGTACATGTGGAAAAACAACTCCCCCTGACAAACAAAACATACAAAAGCATATCCACACTCTCTTCCGGACTTCAGCTCCCAGCATCCCCTAGACCAGGTCCTTTAGGAGAGGAGGATGATCCAAATGCAATGTTTCCAAGCTGAAAGCTTTCTTCTCCTTGGATTTCTTTGAGAGCATCTTAATCCCTGCATATTTCCAATTTCCTATTTCTGGACTGCAACTCCCAGCAATCCTACAGATAGATAGATTGGATAGAGTTAGATAGGTAGGTAGATAGATCCATCAATCAGGAGGACTGCTGGGAGTTGCAGTCCAAGAATAGGTAGAGAAGGAAGAAAGGGGAGAAAGGGAAAGAGAAAGAAAAGGGGGGGAGGAAGGGAAAAGGAAGAGAAGGAAGGAAGGACAGAATGAAAGAAAAAAAAAGGAAGGAAGGAAGAGGAAAGGAAGGAAGGAGAGAAAGAAAGGAAGAGAGAAAGAATGAGGGAAGGTTGGCCACAGCAATGCATGAGTAGAGTACAGCTAGTGTAAAGTAAAACAACATTTCATTGAAACAAACTGAATTTCCTTTCTCTAGTTGCCACTGAAAAGTCTTTGTGAAAAGGAAATCCTATTATTTATTTATTTACTTTCTGTATTTATATTCCACCCTTCTCACTCCGAAGGGGACTCAGGGCGGATCACAATGCACATATACAAGGCAAACATTCAATGCCGTTTTTGACATACAAGACATACATACAGACAGACAGATAGAGGCCATTCAGCAGTTCTTCCACTTTATATCCTGGAGGTTCCTCAATTCAGCCACAGGGGGAGCTATCGCTTCGTCCATTATGACGCTGAGCCTTTTTGATCGTATTTCCTCCTTGCTCTCTGGTATTTAAGCTTCTGCTGCCCTGTTCTTAAACTCAAAATGTGACTGTCGTTGTTTTACTATATAGATATTAGATATGACTACTACTACTTTACTATCTATGCCACAATATCACTATCTATATCTTACTTCTATCTATATAACTATAACTATCTAACTATCTATTTATCTCCGACTGGCTGTGAATTTCTGTGCACTTTCTATCCCTCTGTTTCCTTCCACACCTTGACTCCAACTGATCTGCCTAACTGTAAAATAACTTTCCCCTCCCATATCCTTAAAGGCACAGGCATTAAATTCTAACTTCTGTCTCTGGAGACAGGACAGCTCCAATATACATTGGAGTCAACTTGAAGACACACAGCAATCACAAAGATTTATAGGGCAGGAGAATAATTTAGTCAGAGTATGGCAACATATTTTGCATTTACAGATATCTGAGAAGCATTCTGATGTATGTATGCATTTCTCTACTAAACCACTCGTTCTTCTTGTTCATTTCTCTAACTTGTTAAGGTTTCCTTGAACAAGGGCTGCTGGTTCGTGATGAGAAGAAGCTAAGACAAAATTACCAATCCACTAGACAATTCAAGTTGGATCTACTTTCCCTTTTTCCAACCGACTTGGCATACTTAAAACTTGGAATGAACTATCCTGAATTACGATTTAACCGGATCCTGAGGATTGCCAGGTTGTTTGAGTTTTTTGACCGTACAGAAACGAGAACAAACTACCCAAACATGTTTCGTATTGGGAACCTTGTCTTGTACATTCTGATCATTATCCACTGGAATGCGTGTATATTTTTTGCCATTTCAAAGCAAATAGGATTTGGAAGCGATACCTGGGTGTATCCCAATGTGTCACATCCAGAACATGGGCGTCTAGCCAGAAAGTATATTTACAGTTTGTATTGGTCGACATTGACATTAACCACCATTGGAGAAACTCCGCCTCCTGTGAGAGATATAGAGTATCTGTTTGTAGTAATTGACTTTCTGGTGGGTGTGCTTATCTTTGCTACCATTGTCGGTAACGTGGGCTCTATGATTTCTAACATGAATGCTTCCCGGGCAGAGTTCCAGGCCAAAGTTGATTCTATCAAGCAGTATTTGCATTTCCGAAAAGTCACAAAAGACTTGGAAGCCCGAGTTATTAAATGGTTTGATTACCTGTGGACCAATAAGAAAACAGTGGAAGAGAAAGAAGTTCTCAAATACCTTCCTGATAAACTGAAGGCTGAGATTGCCATTAACGTTCACTTGGATACACTGAGGAAGGTCCGTATCTTCCAAGACTGTGAAGCTGGGCTGCTTATTGAGCTGGTGTTAAAGTTACGACCGACTGTCTTTAGTCCTGGAGATTATATCTGCAAGAAAGGGGACATAGGCAGAGAAATGTATATCATCAAAGAAGGGAAATTGGCTGTTGTTGCTGATGACGGCATAACCCAGTTTGTGGTCCTAAGTGATGGAAGTTACTTCGGAGAAATCAGCATCTTAAACATCAAAGGTAGCAAATCTGGTAACAGAAGGACAGCCAACATAAAGAGCATAGGTTATTCTGATCTTTTTTGCTTGTCCAAAGATGATCTAATGGAAGCTCTCACAGAGTACCCAGATGCCAAAAAAGCTCTGGAAGAAAAAGGACGTCAAATTTTGATGAAAGATAATTTAATTGATGAGGAAGCAGCAAAAGCAGGAGCAGATCCCAAAGATCTGGAAGAAAAAATAGTGAAACTTGAATCGGCTTTGGACATTCTCCAGACCAGGTTTGCTAGACTCCTAGCAGAATACACGGCAGGTCAGGCCAAAGTCAAGCAGAGACTTGTAAAAGTAGAGACCAAGGTGAAGAAATATGGAAGCGACACCTTATCAGGAGACGAGGCCGACAAACCAGCAGAAGCGAAACCAAATTGAGTTGCACAGAGTGTGACACCGTGGAAAAAGAATATACATGAAAATATGTAAACATTATTATTTTTATATGGACCCAAAGCATTGAGTTTGTAGAGTTTTTAATAGATGCAATTGTCTTGTATATAGGAAATTATTACGTTTTATGATATTATTAGGAACAGATCTTTAGTACTTTGATTATTTTTATATTGATTACTGGTTTCTAATGAGCCCTGAGCACACCTTCCTGTTTGCAACTTGAACAAGTGTGAAAAAAATCTGTACTTTTCACAGTGTGTTTGGCATGGAAAGGAGTCTTGTATAACTTAAGAGTGAGTGGAGAGATGAAACAGATGCACACACACATGTATATCTAACAATGCTACTTGCACATTTTATAACCTGATAATAATCATCGAAGCTTCTCAATTATTATAATCAATACATTTCCTCAGTCATTTGATTGATTTTCAGGAAATAGATACATATTGTTTTAATCTACTGCTGTAAACCGCTCTGAGCCAAATTGGGAGTGGCGGTATACAAGCCAAATACATAAATAAATAAATAAATAAATAAATAAATAAATAAATAAAATAGCTTTAGTACCTGCAAATTGTTGCACTGTGAATGAACTAATTTTATACTTATATGTCAAAGTTGTAACTTTCTTCTTTACTATCTCTGGTCACTTGAAAGGATACCAGAGGGATGCTATACCACACTTTTGCCTTGAAAAATATACAAATATATATACCTGGAATAGCAGGGCTACTGCGGTCAATCCTTTCTTTCAAGATTGAGTTCAAAGAAACCGGTTTGACAGTTTGCAGCAGTAGCAGCTGACTGTACACATCCACCAATTGGTGGATGTGAAGGGCATTATTAATTTGCTACATCCTTCTCCTCTCTAGAGCACTGTTTCAACTGTTTAAAATTGTTGTGATTTTTATGGTTATTATTGCTGAATGAAGTTTTAATTGTACAAAGAAGTGTTTGAAAATTAAAATAGGCAGGCATCTGGCCTCAAAATATGGGTTTCAGAACAAGATGAAATCAATTTTCAAGCTGGCTAAAACCTGATGTTGTAGGGTGAAGACTAAGGACCTCATCACATGGAAGTCCTTAACCCCAGGGGACCATGGGGTTAGTGTGGTGAATCAGTTGAGTAGTGCCCTGACCCGCATTGCCCTCTTGCCATTCTACACTGGTATTCGTCTGGCTCTGGATTTCTCCCACACTGTCCTATGAGAACACAGGTAGCCACCTATTTTGTCAGGACTGCCGCTTAGTATGCTGCCAAGACGCAGTGGGCATGGAGCCCTGCTGGAAGTAGCCCTGCGTCATGTGATGTGCTCCATTGGGCTCTATCCTGGCTGCATCTCAGCAGAGTCCTAGGATGAGGCTGAAAGCCCATGTGATGAGGTCGTAACAGAACATACAAACTGACCATCTTAACTCCATTTTATGTGGTTCCCTAGTTGTTTCAAAATGCAGTATGATGCTTATATCTGCAGGGGATACAATCCCAGACTTTGTATGGATATGTCAAACTGTGGATAATAGCTAACCCTATCGAAATGAAGGACTTCCAGCCCAAGTGTACCATAGAATCATGCTGGAGGATGTATAAAATAACCATAGAATGCATATTGTGTTGGACAGGAATAAGTCAAACTACAAAAAATGGTCCAATGCATAAGGGGTTGTACTGTATGAGACACCTCTGAATTAAAAAAACTGAGTTATGCATCAGAAAATCAGGTTCGAATGTCACTGATGGCATAAGCCTACTTATTTAAGCCTCTCCTCCCATCCCTTCTACTTCAATCTTCCTATCTGCTTATGGGGCATGACAATTTTCTCTTACCGTGAAGGTTTCTTGTAACAGTTAACAGCATCATAATGCATAATGTGAAACTCTTTGGACACTTAAAAGTGATATGTACTTGTTAGGTATTATCTAAATGATGCAAAAGATCATTTATGTTAATATTATTCTGATTTTGTTTTAAAGAGAAATTCGAAAAATCCAAAATTGCCCACATGGGTGGCTGGAAAGTGACACCTTTGCTTCTGATGGTTCCTCACATGCAGACTTGTTGTATACAATTACCTTAAGGCTATATCTACAAGGTGTAGAGGAAACATCAATGAATTTTGTGCTTAAACTTGGGTTCATCCTTCAGAATAACTTATTATGGACATATATGCAAAACACCCCTGATCCCAAGCATTTTGGGTAAAGGATAATTACCCTGCATGTGTCTGGGACTGCAGTCATTTCACTTCAGACTAATGTGAAATAGAAGACCTATTAGATTAATGATCATTATCTGTCTGATGATTCCATGCATGAAAAAGCAACCCACAGGTTCATGTGGCATGGACTGTGATCTTGTTTTCAATAGACGCAAGAACATGAACATGTTGGCTGCCTTTCTCACTGAAATGGATGAGTCATCACAGTCTCTAGTATTGGCTGAATCATTGGATTCTGAGAATTTGAGCTTTGATAGCAGCTTAATAGGATTCTAAGAACCTCAGCTTTCTTTTAAAGGCAGGCAATCAAGCTTCAAGGATACATTCGAAAAGAGCCTGAAATGTTACCGTTCTGGACAACAGCTGCCAGGCAACATGGCCAAGGCTAAGAAATTCTGGAAATTGTAGTCAAAAGAAAAAAATGATATTGCCTTGGGAATGGGAGCTTAGGAAGCTGTTCATTTGGGCAACCTTCCTCTTTAAAGTGAGTGGATACTATGAATTACATGACAGTACATGATTCATATAATTTATCCAGATTGCACACTTAATACTATGAAAATAGGAGAATCAAAATGTGTTTAGCAAAGAGCACACACAGTTTTAATTAAATACTAATATTTGCAGGAAAAAAAGTTAAATAAAAAGGTTGCACAGATCCCTTTACTAGATACAGCAAAAGAGACAGTGTGATATTGTTATATTGTGTGTTGAGGCCTTGGCCTTTGTAAGCCGCATCGAGTCCTTCGGGAGATGCTAGTGGGGTACAAATAAAGTTTAATAATAAGTAATAATAAAAAAAGACACTCCTCAGTTTATAATATATAACAGTTGTCTTCAATTTGGTTCCCACCAGAGTTGCTATGTGTTAACTGTCTCATGGCTATTGGCCTTCAACTTGTGTATAATGGGAATTGTAGCCCGACATATCTGGGAGTGTCAGTTTGGGAAAAGCTAGGGAAAAAGTATAGTTTTTTTATTTATACAATAATATCACTTAACTCCTGTTAAAGAAAAAACCGCATTGCAATGAAACAGGATAGAGATCAGACTGACTTAATAGCCAAAGAAACTAGAAATTAAATCCAGCCCCTCATTAATAGCTTCTCATGTATGGTATACTTGGTTTTCTGGCAAATCTGTAAAAATATAATTCAAGCACTGAATAAAGTCTTAGATTCATGGCTGATCTGCACAGCACAACTATTCACATTGAAGGGAGTCACCCCACCTTTCCAGTTGTACAGGTTATAACCAGTTGTACAGGTTATACCCAGTATGGCCAACCACAAGTCAGTTGCCATTCCAGCACCAGTGCAAGCTATCGTTAGTGATGACCAGAAGTGAAACTGAAATTCAGTGTGTAGTACAGGCATGGGAAAACTTCACCCCTCCAGGTGTTTTGAACTCCAAAACACCTGGAGGGCTGAAGTTTGCTCATGCATGGTGTAGTAAGATTTCTGCATATGTTCCTGTAGTCTTGGAGAGCCTGCGCTCCTCCCAGATATTTTAAACATCTTTGTCTAGAAGCCATAGCCAGCATAGCCAAAGGATCATGGGAGTTGGAGTATAATATATCTGGAAGACAGGTTCTTTAGTTCTGCTTTATGGTTATTTGATAGAACAGTTATGCCATAGAAGAAATCATTTCATGTGGTTACTGTAACATACATTTCCAGTTTTAAGAGGTCACCACTGAAAAAAATGATATTGGAAAGTTCTGTAATTTAAACATTCTGTTTTTAATTGTTCTGTTTCATGATCCAAGATTCCTCTCCCTTGTTTTCAGTGCAACAGATTGGCCTTTTCTTCAAAATCCTTTCAAATTCTTCAAATTGTAGGATGCTGGCAAATAAACCATCAGTTTGAAATCAAGAGACTCTAGTTTCTTTATTTAGCTCCTCAGCTTTAACGTGTGATGGGCAGAAACTCTGGTTCTTAATGCTTCTGAAACATGAAAGAGACAAGGTATAAGCTGGAAAAAAACAGACTTGGTTTTGTTCCTGAGGGGAGAATTGATCTCTTGCATAATATGTTCATTCTAGTCTCTACCTCTCAAAAAGAATGGGATAAAGAAGGTACTCAACAGAGAGAAAGTGGCTGGGTAGGCCAAGTCTCATCCTATAAGGGAAGACAATGGCAGAAACCTTGTATTGTAGAATAAGTGTAGTATAAGGTCCAGATGTGGAATTGTAGTAAAACTATCCACATAATACTCCTGCTGGTATTTTCACCGTAACCTTTCTGTAGCTAATGGAGAGTGCTAATAAGAGATGCTTATGGCTTGTCCCCTTTGTGTATAATAGATATGTGTCACCAGGTTGCCTGAAGACTTATGGTGACCCCATGAATTTCATAGGATCCTCAGAGGTGGTTTTGCCAGCTCTTTCTTCTGAAATATAGCTTACAGCACCTGGTATTCATTGCTCGTCTAACGAGGGCTGACCTTACTTAGCCTCCAAACTCAGATTGGTTCTGCAGCTTTCAGGGTATTTGGATTCTGTAGCCAGATACAAAATGATTGCTTCATCCACAGGGATCTTCCAGAGGCCTCAGTTGATAAAGTAATAATTCTGTATCTGCTTATGGACAGATACCTCCCTCAGTCCTCCTGCTCTCCACCAGACATGAAAAAGTGGGACTGAGTTTGGGGTGTATGTGTTTTAATTGTCGTTGGAAAATAATACCAACTCCACAATGACTGGAGAAAAAGACATATTCAGGCATAAGGTGGACTTACATCTATGCAACTAACAGGTTGCAACCTTTATTTGTTTATATGCATTTTGTTTTAAATGGCAATCATGGAAGGACGTGGTCATCTGGTACCAAATAACTGAGGATCTGTTGGATAAAATGGGCTTCATAAGTGGATCACTTCCCCCTTAATTCCTGCTGTTAATTCCCTTGTTCTATTTTCCCCAAGTTCCACAGATCCCTTGGAGAACAGCAAAATGCTATTTTAGGTTTCGCTTTTAGACATGTATGTTTGCCCCTATAGAACAGATGAGCCACCCATAACAATGTGTAACAGCTCCAGGGGCAAGAGACTCCAGGCTTGTAGGTCATGTAGGGCTTTACTAACTGCCCAATCTGTTAACCTCTAAGTCTTTTCCTTCATGAAAAAATGAACTACTTGGCATACAGTGCAAAAGGTGGAGCAGAGAACATTTGAATCTGGGATCCTAGTGGCTTTGGAGGACTTTAGTTATGGTTTTCCAAACTTCAAACACATAAAACACATTGCAGTGAGGAAGAGCTTACAAGCTGTACTTCAGCTGTCAAATTTGACAGCTGCAGAGAAATCACTTTCTTTTGCTGTCTGAATATCCAGAGAACGTGCTGTACCTTGGAAACATGATGGAAAAATTATAATATTTTGGGAGAGGCAGAAAAAAGTGAAGGCACTTTTGAGAATATTGACTTTACTCTTTCCAGTATGTTTTTTTAGCAACATGATTCCTGAATGTGAGAACCAGAATGGTGGTGATGACTGCTTATCAATGAATAGCAGCTCATGCACATCACACACCCAAAAGTGCAGCATAAAGCAGCTGTGATATACAACCAAGAAGATTGTTTTGTTTATGTGCAATTCTATGATGGTATGGAGGGTGTGTGCACCCTGATGACTGTAAACTTAAATTTGAGAGGGAAATTCAATGATAGCTTGGGGAGGATTTTAGTGTAGTAAATTCAACTGCTAGTTCCACCAAGTGCTGGCCCATTTAATCAATTGATGAATGACATGGTAATTCTACACTTAGGGCCCTTCCATATAGCCCTATATCCCAGAATATCAAGGCAGGAAATCCCACATTATCTGAGTGTGGACTCAGATAACCCAGTTCAAAGCAGATATTGTGGGATTTTCTGCCTTGACATTCTGGGATATAGGGCTGTGTGGAAGGGCCCTTCGATAAATTCTACTATGAGGGGTATTCTAGATGGGACAAACAATTGGATTTACCTCTTTCTTACTCAATATAAAACAATTTTGTCTAGGGACCAGTGGCAGGGTTCCATGTCTATGTACAAACATGAATACTTTCCCCAACATTCTCATTTTGAGTGTAAAGTTGTAACATAAAAGAATCACTGAACAAATTATATGGCAGCTTATGAGAAAAAGTAACATAATGGAGAAAATAGTGAATTCACTCTGATAATTTCAACTGGAATAGACCCATTACATCAGTAAACATATGTGTTATCTTACCATCCCACAATTTATTCAGGAAGTCCTCTCTAGTTGGGAATAACAATTGGATTTAACCCATGATATCTTAAACCAGTGGCAAGAATAATACAGTACTCTAGATGTTGCTCAACTGCAACTCCCAGGATTCATCACTATTGGTTGTGCATGATCAGGTTGCTGGGACTTCCTCTGTCCCCGCCCCTGACCTAAACAAAAGTAAGACTGAATTCTCCCCAAAAGAGTGGTTATTTCTTAGCAATACTCTTTGAGGTGAATTAGGACAGAGCTTATTCTTCTTTGCAGTAATTATTAGCTCCACATTTGCATATTTGATTATTTGTGGATGCATTTAATATATTCTATGAGTCACCAGACCATGCTGACCATAGCATGACTCTATGGTCAGCATCAGCTAGATGTTGACAATAGTGTTGCTCTAGAGAACCTAAAGATTCCTTCATAGACAAGTGTTATCTCAGGTTTAATTGGCTGTTTATTTGTGTGGTAACCCTAAGTCCGTAATCTTTATGATTTAGACTTTCCCATATAATTTAGACTTTGTACTAATAATAATAGGAGTCCCCGGTGATGCAGCAGGTTAAACAACTGAGTTGCTGAATTTGCTGACTGAAAAGTCAGCGGTTCAAATCCAGGGAATGGGGTGAACTGTTAGCCCCAGCTTCTGCCAACCTAGCAGTTCAATAACATGCAAATGTGAGATCAATAGGTACTGCTTCAGTGGGAAGGTAATGGTACTCCATGCAGTCATGCTGGCCACATGACCTTGAAAGCATAATTTGCCCTGAACTTTTGTCCTGCACAAGGGCTCCCTTTCAGTTTTTAGCAGGCATGATTTACAAAATTCAACAGTTTTTTTGGAAGTGGTCAAAATTACTATTGCACTCCAACATTTTTTTCTATACAAAAGAAAACCCCTTTGAGTTTAATGGGACTTACATACAGCTTAGTATCTATTATCACTATTAGGTTATGTTTCTACAAAACCGAAGTTGGGAGTGTAGCTACAGAGCTCTGCTTCACCAAATGAAATGGTCTTTGTCTCAAACTTTCATTACAAATCATTCATACCTAGAACTGTTAGTTGTTGTGTTGGAATTCCCTTTGTACCCTTTCTTGCCCCCTTTCTTTGGATGCCTAAATTGTATTTCTAAATGTTCAAATGAAATTTTACTGCAATGCAAGAAATTTGTGGGTTGAAGAAAAATTTAATTGGGAGGAGGCAGTGAAATTATTTGGGATGATACATTTTCCTCCTCCAGTTTTTTTTTTGGTCATGTTAGGAGTGACTTGAGAAACTGCAAGTTGCTTCTGGTGTGAGAGAATTGGCCGTCTGCAAGGATGTTGCTCAGGGGACGCCCGGATGATTTGATGTTTTTATCATCCTTGTGGGAGGCTTCTCTCATGTCCTCGTATGAGGAGCTGGAGCTGATAGAGGGAGCTCATCCGCCTCTCCCTGGATTCGAACCTGTGACCTGTCGGTCTTCAGTCCTGCCGGCACAGGGGTTTAACCCACTGCGCCACTGGGGGCTCCTCCTCCTCCAATGATGGCACATGATGAAAATACGATGAGTATTTGTTGTGGTGGAGTCTCTTACCATCTTATACATGGAAGATATACTTAGCTAGTAATGCTTTTTAACTGGCAGGAAGTTAAATAATGGCACATTACTTACCTCCTCGCTAACATACGCTCATGGGAACCGTCTCTTCAATCCATGATGCCCAAGCTCACAAATGGTATTAAACAAAAGTGTCAGCAGTAATAGGTGAAATCCATTGTGGGTGCAAATGGGTTTGATTAACATACTGGCACATGTAGAGAAGGCTCAATAAAATCTGTATGATTGCCATTTTAACTAAATTAGATTTCACCACTATCTCTAGAACGGCTTGAAGTGTAATTATGTTTTATCTAAACTTTAAAACATCATTGCTTGCAAACTTGGAAATACCACTAAGAGAAATGCAATGTTTACTTAAACATATGTTATTTAATAGGCCTTGACAAGGCAAATGGCAACTTATTCATTAATAAAATGTTTATGTTGTGTGCCTTTGAGTAGTTTCTTACTTAAGGTTACCCCAAGATGAACCTATCACAGCACTTTCTTGGCAAGATTTGGGGGGGAGGGAGGCGGCAGCTTGCCTTTGCTTTTCTCTTGAGGCTGAGAGAACATAATTTACCCAATGTGATCCAGAGGGTTTCCATGTTCAACCCTGGCCTCCCAGTGTCTTTCTAAGACACAAGTCACAACACGACTCTTCAAAAGGCCTTTGCTTTGCATCATTGGCTTCTTTAGCAATCTAGTGTTTATAGTCACTGTAGCATTCTGCAATATGTATTTGTATAGTTGAAGGTGACCATTCATGACAAGCAAACTAATAAAGGTACCACCCAAGATGACTCCCATCTTTAAATAGAAGGGCATTCATTTTTTTGCTTCCTTGACAACGCAGATGAGGAAACAAGCTTATCAACAAACCGATCATTGTTAGTGTAGCATTTCAAGCAATTCTTCATGTAAATCTTGTCACTTCATCAATAGAAACTATTAAAACTAAATATGATCCATTACAGGGAGGAGTCAGAAAGCAATGAAAATCTAAGCATGTACCTTTCCATTTTAAACTGCAGCCCTCACTTTCACAATGGGTGAAAGAACTAAACTCAAGGATGGAGAGAAATCCCCACTGGCTTTGTCTTGCAATGCAAAAGAAGAGATCCTGTTAAACAAAAAACTACGAGTCCTGGAATTGATGAAGAAGCAGGCAGAAAACTCCCACACACTTGATCAAAGGGTCTTGTACAACAGATTCGCCACAAAGCTCAGGAAGTCAGAGGTTGCTCATGCAAAGCTGGTTGGCAATCAAGAGCTTGTCAAACGTCTCTCATGGAGTCTCTTTCCAACGCCGCACACGGTTGTGACAGATACCGACAAGGCTGTGAGAATTATATTACAGAATGCAGAAACCTCCAGAACTATGTCAGCTCCATGCAGAATTCAGACCCATCTGGCTCCAATCTCAGCCGGCAATAATCAAGGAAGGAAAGGTGAGATTAAGGATCAACAGAAATCTATTAGAGCCTGTGCACAGAAATGGGACCAGGAGGAGAAAACGTCTGCTGAAGGGCAAACTGGCTTTAGTCAACCTGTCAATGCTTCCAGTAGGCCTGTGCGGTTTCGTTCGTTAATTCGTTAAACATTCGTTAATTTTTGCATATACGAAACGATAACAAAACATATTTTCAAACCCGGAAGGTTTTTAAATATCGAAACGGCAACCCCCACAGTTTTAACGAGCTTTCGTTCGTTTCGTAAATGGGGCGGGCAGGGGCGAAGGGGCGGCGCGAGCGCGCACCCAGTGAGCCAAACCCCGCGCCTGCCTGTTGGGCGCGAGTGCGGCTCCCGATTGGCCGGCCCGCGCGCGCTCGCCCTTAGGCTGAGGCCCTCTTTGGCAGGAGCTTCCCCCTCAGCGGCAGCAGCTTCCCCCTCGCCCCTTTGGTGCTCCGTGCTCCTTCTTCCCCAGGCTGGGCGCCAGGCTTGGGAGCCCAGCCCCGGGAAGGAAGGGAATTTTTAGCCACGGAGCAGCAGAAGGGCGAGGAGGAGGCTGCTGGCGAAGAGGGCCTCAGCGGCGGCAGCTTCCCCCTCGCCCTTCTGCTGCTCCGTGGCTAAAAGTTTCCTTCCTCCCCGGGCTGGGCTCCCAAGCCTGGCGCCCAGCTTGGGGAAGAAGGAGGACGGAGGAGCAAAGGGGCGAGGGGGAAGCTGCCGCCGCTGAGGCCCCCTTCGCCAGTAGCCTCCTCCTCGCCCTCAGCGGCAGCAGGCTTGGGAGCATTTCCAGAGGGCATTTCCATTTTAAAATAATTTTTTAATATTATTTTAATATTATTCTTAAAAAATACAAAAAATATTCTAAAAATTTGTTAATATTTACAAAATTTCGTAAATACCGAACTTTTTTTTTGGAAAATTTTGTAATTATTTTAAATATCGAAACAAAAAAACACCCCAATTACAAATCGATTTTAGAAACAAATTTTTTCTTGATCAAACAGGCCTAGCTTCCAGACGTAAAAGGCCATGCACCACACATCACCAGTTATATGAAAAGCTGTCCAATATGAATGAAGCATATCAGGAAATCTTCATGGAAATCCCTTCACAGCCACAACACACAGCACCTCGGACTACTGAAGCCAGTATTTCTTTGTCCCCTGAAAGACTTGTAAATAAAGTACTGAAGGAAGACTTTCTGGAACCAAAATGTATGAGCAGCCAGAGCAGAAGTCACAAATGGTTCCTTAATTCTAAGAATCTTTTCTTGGGCCTGGAAAACACACCATTGGAATTTTGCCCTAATATGAACAATCACATGAATGGAAACAGTCACAATCTTTTAGATGAGAAAGTCAAACACTTTATCCAGATGATCACAACTTTGAAACGAGAACAAAACCCTCCTTTGCTGGATTATTATTCAAAGAGATTGCAGGAAACCCTGGCAAGGAAAGGTAAGGCAAGGCAGGACACTTTGTGGAATACAGAAAAGGAGCAGAGCAAATGGATGCTGGTTGGCCCTGAACCTTATCACCAAAGCATTACCATAAAGAAATTGGACAGAAACTTTATGAGAGAAGACAGCTCTTTGGAGATACTTGTATGGAAATACTACAATGAGATACTTACCAAAGAGAATCTACTGGAAAGAAATTGGCTGAACAATAACCCATACCAACCAATCACAAATTAAGGTTAGGAAAATTGGCTGAACAATAACCTATACCAACCAATCACAAATTAAGGTTAGGAAAAATTTTCTTTCCACTGTTTCCAAACCTAAGACCTGAGCAAGACGTTAGGTTTTTATAGCAATTCTGTAGTTTTCAAGTATTTTTGAGTATAATCCACTATGATTTAGGGGTATCTTGCAACCTTTTTCTCCTCTCTCTACCCTGGTGCTTGCTAATATTAAGGAGCAAAAGCAGAGAAACTCCTCACATGGTGATCTTGACTCACAAAGCAAGTTCCAAACCAGCAGTTGCTAATCCTGTCTCCCTCTAGATTAGTGCTTCCCAGAGTGTATGTTTCTGATCCCTGGAAGGTACTGGAATGGTCTAGGAGAGAACAGTAGCCTGGAGTGCAATTGGGGGGCAATGAACAAAAATATAGGGCAGTGGAAACAAAAAGAGAGGGAAAAAAAAAAAGAAAAACCATTCATTTTTTATCTGTTGTGTAACCTAAGAATTTAAATTGTAGTGAAAACCTTATTTTCCAAATGAACACACAGAATGCAAGTTATAACCAGCCAGTTTCTCCAAAAGGTCTTCACAAGCAAGTGTTGTCAGGCAAATGTGTTGCTCACTGTTGGGATGTCCAGGATGCATCAGCAGGTATATGTGCATGTATTGATGTGATCACAATATAATAGCATAAAAAGGGGCCATATATGAATTCTCATTTATATTGTTTCTGAGTTACAAGCAGGTAACAATACTGCAAGGGCAATAAGCATTTAAATTTTTAATTCATGCTGCTGGTAGAGTTGAACATTAATAAATTGATAGCAGCGCAGCAGGTTCATCCTTCCCATTTAGGATTATTTTTAATGTTATTTGTAATTTTTTTTATTTTAGTATTATCATTCATTATCTTTATTTTTCTGTGTATGAGAATGTTACTATAGATGAGTTAAATAAATAATTTTATAATTTCAAGCTTCAAAGTGTCTTGTTTACATCTTTCTTTACCATGTTGTAGGATGTAGATAGAAATAGATATATAAAATAACTAGCCGTCCCCTGCCACATGTTGCTGTGGCCCAGTCTGTGTATATGTGTATACATTACGTTTTTATTTATATAGATGTGAACATGTCACTCCATCTTTCTGATTGCTCACTTAAAGGTACATTTCCAGGGGGAGACTGAGCAATTATTTCTGAAATGGGCCGAAAAACCAAATAAATCTGGGAACCTCTGCTCATCTGTTCTACATGTTGAAAGTGCAGTTCCCAATACCCATGACCATTGGCAAAACTGATTAGAACTGCTGGGTCTGACAATCCAACAAGTGGAATTTTCAAAAATAATAATAATGAGGTATTGAATTGAGAACTAGTACAGGCATGAAGTTAGAATTCCACAACAGCTGATCATGTCTAGCCTAGCTCCAAATTAACCAAACTGTGATGTACTTCTGATAGTGGCTTTGCCATGTTTAGAGATGTTTCTTAAATGTTGTACTGTGATTCATTTTTTCAAAAAAGTCATCTTGCTACATGTTTAGAAATTGCCGTCTGGATATGCGGTTCATCAATGGGAAAGATTTCACTTACTGTATGCATGCAAAAAGAAAAAAAAAAGCCAAACCAAAGTCCAGATGAATTAGCATTCTTTTCTGGTGGAAATTTGGAACACAGAGATAACTACAAATATATGATTTAAAAAAAATCACCAAATCCACTAATTGCAATTTTTCAAAGCAATATACTGTAAATACATTTGAAGTAAAAATGCTTACAAGAAGTTATGCAAGTAAGTCAGCTGATGAATAGGAATATCATCTCAGCCTTGGTAGTGTGGGTTCTTGGGCATCCACTTGGGTGTTTCCAGGACTCCATGTGGATACCAAAATCAGTTAATGGTGTCACTTACATAAATGGCAAAGTCAAGGTTTGATTGGAGGATTTTAACATATATTTTCAAGCCATGGATGATTAATTCCACGAATACGAAAGGTCAACCATATTAATTATATTGGAGTACAGTGGCCAGCTTTTTTTCCCTTCCTTTCCATCCTTTCTTTCCAGCTGTTTTACTCAATGTCTCCCAGGACCCTTCCACACAGCCCTATATCCCAGAATATAAAGGCAGAAAATCCCACAATACCTGCTTTGAACTGGGTTATCTGAGTCCACACTCAGATGTGGGATTTCCTGCCTTGATATTTGCTCTTTTATAGGGCTAGGCCATTTTATGAGCATCTGGACCCAATGCTAACATGCTTGCCACTACGATGTGTGTGTGTGTGTGCAAAAAATAAGTTGAGACCTTTCGGCTTTAATTAACAAATGGAAATGTTTTAGAAATCCTTGTATCTGGGAGAATCTTTGTTTTGTTTTGTTTTTTTAACTCCAGATTACACTCAAACATTGTGCTAAAAGATGTCATGTCTCTGTCATGAGAGAACTCCATGGAATCCTCAACCTGTATCTACTTCAGATTACAAGAACAAAACATCTAAATCAGGGGTCCTCAAACTAAGGCCCGGGGGCCGGATACGGCCCTCCAAGGTCATTTACCCAGCCCTCGCTCAGATCAACCTAAGTCTGAAACTACTTGAAAGCACACAACAACAACCCCATCTTATCAGCCAAAAGCAAGTCCACTCTTCCCATTGAAATACTAATAAGTTTATATTCTTCGTTTTAATTATTGTACTGCATTTAAGTGTTTTTTGCACTACAATATATTATATGTTCAGTGTGCATAGGAATTGATTAATGTTTTTTTCAAATTATAATCCGCCCCTCCAACAGTTTGAGGGACTGTGACCTGGCCCTCGGTTTAAAATGTTTGTGGACCCCTGATCTAAATCCTTTCATTGGTAGGTTGAATATGCACCGTACATTGCAAATGGATAAGGGAAACTGAGCCAAAGGGGCCTTCTTGTGTCTTTATAGTAAAATATTCCAGAACTTCTATCTATAGCTTTTGCTATCAAATGAATTCTCTTTAAAAATAATTCCAGCACTAAGAGGGGGAAAAGCTGGAATGTGTTCAGATTATGATCAAGGAGGTAACAGATTTGGAAACTAAACCCCATGAAGAATAGCTGAGGAAGATGGGTATATTCAGCCAGGATAAGAGATATTTTGAGGAGTGATATGGTAGTCATCTTTAAATATCTCAAGAGCGGACAGGTATGATGGAGGAACTGATTAACCAATTGATTCAAATTACAAGAGGGTCTGAGTAAATACTAGAAAGAACTTTGTCAGGGCAAGAATTACTTGCCAGTGGAAGAGCCTACATTAGAAGGTGGTGGACTCCTTCTCATTCATTTTCCACAGAAGTTAGCCTTAGGGATTTCTCATACTGCACAATTATAGCACCATGGTACCACTCTAACTGCTGCAAGCCACCTTATGGTGACCCAATTCTAGAATGAGCAGTTTAGGGAATATGTTGGAATTGTCAACTAGAGAATTCTAGTGCCAAATCAAATTACAAAACCTAGGATTGCACATGATGCAACTAAGTCAGTTAAAGTGGAATTGTAGCGTTGTAATTGCATAGTGTGAAAGGGTCCCTAATTATGGATTCTGGCACTGCAGGGGGCTGAATTAGATGTTCTTCGATCCCTTTCAACTGAAATGATTTGTGATCCATTTACACCTGATCCATATTAGTGCAGGTCAAGTCTGAGCAAGTACAAATGTTAACCTCATTTCTTCACTTGTAAGACACCATCAATTGTAAGATGCACTTTAATTTCAGTACCACCACCTCCAACAAAAATGCATAAGATCCACCTGTGATTCTAAGGCCCTTTTAGAGATGCTTATATAGAAAAAAATGTGTCTTAGAATTGAATAAATACAAAACAAAATCCGGTTTTCAAAAGAAGAGCCTATGCTTTCATCAATATATTTAGGTTTGTATAATTCTATAATAAATTTAGCCCAAACTATAGGCTTTTTTTATCAATGTGATACTAATATAAAAAAGAGTGCTCTTTGAAAGCTGAAAAGTCAAGTGCTGTATATGTTGTGGGCTATGTGTCAGAGAAAGAAACTGGCAAAAACTATCTTATTAAAAAAGCCCCATGAAATGCATGGGATCACCGTAAGTTGATAGGTGACTTGAAGGCAGATATACGCGCACACACCTGATACTGGAAAAAGGTCTAAAGACTTCATTCTAAAATAAAAGACTTGGCTGGGAAGAGAGACATTAATTAAACCTGAACAGGATTGTTCTGTTAGGAAGAAAAAGAGTCAACCAGAAACACCTTATCTCTACAATGCAGTCTTCATTACCTCACAACACAAAAATAATTACAATACTCTTTACTGGGACAGTGATTCAACTATTCAAAGTTCCCCAGCTCCCTATTTCAAAATTGTACACGTTTCACAGTTATGAGCGAATACTTCGCTTGTCCAGCTCTGAACTATGAGATAATTCAGATCAATTTCAACAAATGGTTGAATGGTAAAATAAAATAGTTAAGCAAGCCTTTATATGACAGTCATCATACAGCAGAGCCTAAACAGAGTTCCTCATCAAGAAATACCATTGCTTTTAAAGTTAATATCAAACTAAGGAAACCACTTTTCTTATTTGTCATTGGACCATGGTGGAAAACCATCAATGCTTTATTTAGCATTACAGTTACATAACAGATGCCTATTTTCTATTACCAAAATGAATTTAATAAAGTCATTCTGAAAGACATTGTTTCCCCCTTCAGTGATGTAAAAATTTTGCCTTTTGAATAAGAATCAATTTTTCCCAAATGATGCTGATTTTGCCATATACAAACCAGACAGAGCAATCACCAAGGCACAAGCTCAGTTCTGCACATCAGTTGTCACTTGCGGTAAGAAGAGGTATGCCAATTACAGTGTTTTGGTTAAAAATGTACAGTTCCTTTATTTCTTATTTTAACAGCAGCGATTACCAGCGTGCAGGGACAGTCTGTCAGACGCTGAGGTATCCCCCCCTCCTTGCGCGGGATCAAGATATACATTCCAAACTTATGGTGTGTGATGTAAAAAGATCACGGAAGTGATCTAAGGATATAGGTTCTACACATACAAAGAATGAATATTTGGGAGTATTACAATGCAAACTTGTTCTTAAAATGTTAAATTATTTTCCTTCTATTGCTAGACGAGGAGCAGAAAAAGGCATCCCTTTGCTACAGCACTGATCGTATGCCTTGATAATAGACACAATTAGTTAAGATAGCTTGCAGGGAAGACTGGATTGTCTATTTAAAATGTCAACCTATTAGGCAATTAAAATGTCATTTTAAGTGCACTTCACATGCTTGCTGATAGACCCACTGTTTTAATTCCTCTCACAATACAATTCATTCTATTCTAATGTAGTTTGGCTGAAAATGCACTTTTCCCAGTAAACCTTTTTTTAAAAGCAAAAATCCCACGTTTATACTTCCACACAGCTAAAAATCCCTGCTAATTAAAAACACGGTATGCTACAAGACAAGACATGTGAAAGACAACATGTATAGTGAAATGAGTTGTTTTTAATTGTTGTGCTGTGACTAAAGTAAAGTTCTCAAAGGCTGCAGTTTAACATTCCAAGTTCTCCCTTCCATCTTTATTGATTCTAAAGACTTTCCACAAATTTCTTTGGGGGCTAGAACAGCAGTCATTGCATCACACCATTTTGTTTTCCAAGACTTCAAGTTTCAAAAGCAAAACTGTTCAAAAAAGTACAGTTCCTGATTTTGATTCGATAACTGGGACAAAAATGTAGCACATACGTAAAGATTACACAATCTACAAATGATGGCAATATTTTCCTTGGGAGAGTACAGTTTCGTTTTCTGGTAAATACTCAAAAAGGCTCAACTTCAAGCAGTAATAAACACAAGCAAAGTGATTTAACCCTTTAAAATAAATATTCAGGAAAACCTCTCTGTACATACAAGTGAAAGAATATGTAACACTTTCACGCTAAAAGAAAATAATTTGTTCATAGAAGCAGCTGAAATCTGCTGTTCCAGCCCAAAGTCCCCAAGTGAAGAAGGGAGGCACAAACACAGGTGACTACGGTAGCTCACTATTATCTTATGGCCTTTGTGGGGTATTCTTTTATTCTTTTCTTTATTTTTTGGACAGGGACACCATCACCACCAATTTCTTTATCCCTTTTGTTATTTTATTGATTTCATTATAGCATGCCAAATCCTTTGGCATACGTGATGGCCTTCAACAATCTCTCCTTAAGTTTTTCTTTGCTGGAGTATTCCGGCAACAAGAGGACATTAAAGCATGTGTGAGATGTGGGTAACCTATAGGGAAAAAACAGAGAAGAAGAAAGTCCCATGAATAGAGACCAAAGATCACAAACCTCACTGACCTAAAATATCCTTCTATGCCAATATTCCCATTGCTATTCTATGATTCCTACAAAGGTGGCTTGAGATAATAAGACTGAGTGAATTTCCTCTTTGAGGAGCAGGAATCCAACTCTGGATGACCCTCCCACCAATCCTTGGGAAAAACTCCCCAAATATATCACTGGCAGATCTGAGGAAGGCTTTGTGGGCAAGGTCTATCTTCAATCCCTAATGCTCCCAACAGAAAGAGTAAGAATTTCTCTTTCAAAGGTTTGATCGTGGAGAGAGATGCTGTAGAATAAGGGGGGAAAAACACAAAAGGGGGCAGACTTTCATTTACTACTTTCACCCCCCTTTCTGCTTGCATAAATCTAGCAAGATTCTGGATACAGCCATTTTTCTGCCTTCATATCATTCTCTTGTATGTTGTTTTTTGGACTCTGCACTATTTTATTGAAGTAACAAAAATATTTAAGATGTAAACACCAAATCTGCATACAGGATGAAAATGCAGTTGCTTAGTTATACTTCCAAATTACCATATTTCTGTTTTTTAAAATGTGGAAAATGTACAAAACAGTAGTTTACCGTTCTGTGTCAGGGCCATTTTTGGCTATAATCATCTTTAGTTTTCCAAGTCCTCCTACTGGTGCTCTGTCTGTGCCTGTTGTAAACTGAAGGAACAACCTTTTTTGCTCATCCGTAAATGCGTGGACAATTTCCCAAAATTCTCTATTGAAAGGAAAATTAAACAACATTATAAAGTTGTCAAGATTAAACCTGTCAGAGTACTGGTGCAAGTGACATCTCATATTACCTACTGATAACCTGGATCAAACTGTATTGTCACTCACCTCAGAACTACCAAACACAAGCACTATGTAGAAATATCTTCTCTGTTTTCTCTTCAAATGAACAAACACTAGCATATCCAATAGAGAAGGCACATGAATGCATGCTTCTAGATCAGATATGGGCAAACTTCGACCCTCCAGGTGTTTTGGAGTTGTGGGAGTTGAAGTCCAAAACACCTGGAGGGTCGAAATTTGCCCATGCCTGTTCTAGGTGCTTTTGAATATGTATTTATAGTTGAATAATGCATGTGAGTACAATCTTCAATAGCTATAAAACTCATGAGGGTAAGAGGCATTCAAAGGTGGATAAAGGGTAAGGGGGTAAGAGGTGTTCAAGAGTGGCCATATGGCTGGACATCTCTTGCAATGTAAATTTAGGTCTGCTGACAGACTAGATATGCATGTAAAGATATTAAGTACATCACTTGACCAAAGGCTTAGAGTTTAATGTTGTAGAGTCTTATTTGTAAAAAAATCCCGCAAAACATTAAACAAGGGGGATAGTATTTCTGAATTCACAGAAGGTTGGGCTTGAACAGATATCCAGATCTCTCCAAACACAGGAGAGAATACTTATAGGGCAAAATGGTATTTTTCTAGACTACTGGAGGAAGACCTTCAAATCACACATGTCTAGCTTCTCAGAAGGGCAGGTTAGTGGCAGCAGAATCAGTGCTAATTGTTCCATTCCAAGTCAAAGGAAAACTGCATATCTTGGATCATATTTGACATTAATATAATTTGTTTTGAGTTATTCTCTTTCTTTATCAACCCATAAAAACACACACTCCATACCTAATAATAAGAGAATCTCTGGTATAGCCACCATCATACTCTGTAGTTTCTTCTAGGGCTTGAAAGTCTAGATTCTGTAAATAAAAGACACACTGTCAACATACCATGCTGGGAGTAAGCAACAAGAGCAATTAGTTGTTGTTTGCAAATTTATGCTGCCTTACCCTACTTCCGCAAATAAGCAATTCAATCTCCTCAGGTCTAAATAAATATTTTAGGGGAGACTCGTTGGTTACCATGTGGAATCCTCTCCGAAAGGCCTTAAATTGCTTTTCCACTGATTTGTTGAGAATGTAGTCAGAATACAAATTGACAAATTCCTGTTAAATGAAAAGCAAACAATATCAAACTGTATAAACCTTTGTTTCAAGCACATCATGAAACTCACCCCACAAAACAGGTATTGACTTTTCATTGTTTAATAAACAAAACATTTAAAGAGTTGTATGAGATTAGGCAACAGGTATTTTAATAATTCAGGTTTAGCAATACTTTTGAAATATGAATGAACTTATTTTTTTCATTCTTTCATAAAATTAAATGACTAAACAAGCAAGTTGAAAATTTACGTTTACCAAAATTTCTACAATATTGGAATTAATTAAAAACCTAGCCAAATTAGAACTTCTCAAAATTACCAGTCATTTTCCCCGTAAACTGTTTTCATGCTTTGAATTCCTTTCTAATGAAGTCCAATCTAGCCCTCTTCAATGACTGACTGATTGCTAGCAGAGATATCTGAATTCAAACACACCTTGGGTTTTATACATTTATTTATTTATTTATGACATAAATGGACTTTTATGACAACTGTATTTTTTTCTGAATTTAATTCTCTAAATGTATATATTAATATGTTGTACTGGTGTGCTCTCCTTAACTTGATTTTAGTTTTGGTTTGTGGTTGTCCTGAAACTAGAGTTTTGAGTGGCAACATTTATCAGCCTGATATTCCACATATTGTTCTGCAATAGGAAAGTAAAACTATTTGCAGATTTCTCATTCTCATTGAGACAGTCTACCTGAAAACATCTAAACATTTTGTAGAGAAAATAACAACTGCCAAGAGATAACATTGCCTCCCATTTGAGAGTGAGACAATGAACACTTTTTAAACCCAAGGTTTCCAAAATTCCACAAACTTTTCTTCTAGTTGTGAGGCACACGGATACACACTAAGCATAAAGGGACAGGAATGCAAGCAAACAGTCCACTGCTACTATTTTAAAAAGTCCATTAAACTATGTAGAAGGCAATCATAAACGGCATAAAACTGTATGTACAGTTTTGCAGAAATAATCATACAAGTGCAAATATTATTTAAAATATGAAAAAATTCCTTTCACTGTAACCCGCTACAAAGAGAAACCATTAAGATATCTCATTTTATAATTAGGGCAAAACTACCTCGATTTATCTCTCTATTTTGAAGTTTTTAAAAAGTGCCCCACTAATCACAGCACAACTGGAAACACGCCCTATTAAATTACCTTTCTGTTCTCATTTGTAATAGGGATTGTATCTCCATTTTCCTTCAAATCATGCATCATTGGATTACCAAAGAGATCTGTATGAGATATTTGGAAAGTTATCATCATATCATCTTCTACACTTCCTTCGTACTGCAACAAATCTCTTAAGCTTTGATAGAGAACCTAAAATGAAAAAAGATATTTTATATAATTATT
Organism: Anolis sagrei; assembly: GCF_037176765.1. Classification (NCBI taxonomy): domain Eukaryota; kingdom Metazoa; phylum Chordata; class Lepidosauria; order Squamata; family Anolidae; genus Anolis; species Anolis sagrei. The sequence continues at coordinate 101,976,261 of NC_090023.1, read as the reverse complement.
GAAAGCAAAGGAGCCAAGTCCATAGAAACACACTATGGATAAACCTATTCCAGTAATGGCCTGTTTTAAAATGAAATGCAACTATAGGAGGCTGTGAGTTTGTTCAAAGAAGAAGCAGAGGGGGACAGAGTGTCTTCCTACTGTTTCTTTAACTATTGCTTTTTATCAAATTAATTTTTCATAAACTACCTTTATCTTTTTCCAATTAAAGAACCATGTTGTAAGACTACTAAATGCTATGACATATGTAACATTTAGTTCAGCTCTGACTGTCCAAAGTTGCATTCAACTTATTCAGAGTTCTATGCGATCAAACTCAGGAAATAATAAAACCACTGTCTAAAAGTTGTAAGCAGCAGGAGGTAATTTCTCTTAGAAAAACACAGGAAAGAAATTCTGTTTATTTTAATAAACATTGCAAATAAAAGGTATTATGTAACAGAAAAGAAAACTTTTGAATGGATAAAGATTTCTATCTTGGTAACATTTCACTGAAAATATTGCTGCTCTTAATTATCCTCAATCACAGCCAACTCTGAATCTTTTATTATCATCTTCTATATATTTTAGCTATAAATCTGTAATGTTATTTTAAACATTTGAGCTTAATTCCACATATTATCTACATATTTAACATTCATACTTGAGTGTCTAGCTGACTGCTTCTAAAACTGCATTTCAACCGCAAATGGGATCGCCTTAACTTAATGTTGGGGTCACAAAAATTTGGCAGCAGCAGAAACTTTATGACTGCCACCCATTTACACAAATCTGTTAGCAACATATCTGTCAGCTGTACTCCCCAAAAAGGAAAATCAGCCGTTTAGCAAGTGCTGATTTATCAGTATATGTTTGATTTTAATAGCCATTTTATATACCTGTATATCTGAGGTCACCTAATTTTTTCTCAGAATGGATTGGTAAGTGGAAAATGTAAGAGACCCTAGTTTAGACACAGATTAAATCACTCAGGCTTCTTATGTCTATCCACGTTTCTCTGTACTGATCAATGTACTGAATTTGGGCTTCAGAGCCTGATAGGTAACTTAATAGTGCAGAAACAATATAAAGGTCTAGTAGCGAGATTAGCATTTTTTTGGGACACAAAACCATTCTGTTTTCTTCAGTATTTGTCACTGTGTACAACATTACACTTTACAGGCAAACACAAGTGTTTCTCAGTGCTGATATTCTAAAGTCCATATTACATGAACTTTCACAGAACTGAGCTACTATTAGCAGAGTAGCCAATAACAGCATGAGCTGTAAAGTTGCCAGTTAAACTTCGTCACAGTCAAGAGGCTATAATATTTATAGGGCTGAAATCACTGAGAAAACATGTGTTTTAGCATTCAGAAGCTGCTTTGTTGTCAACAGAAAAATAAATAAAACTGAAATAAAAGATTCCAAGTTAGAAAAAAAATTACAACTTACAGGGTGGGAGTCTGCCAGATCACGGAAAGTTCCTTTTTTGCCCATTAATTTCCTGTAGACCACCATTGGAAAATGGACATCCAGAATGCAGTTATTATAAATGGCCAGACCCAATACAATCCCAATCAGTGTAAACTGTCCCTCAGTTTCAAAAGAGGATGGGTTAAACCAAAACAATTTTGTAGCTTCATCATATGTGAACATTCCTATAAAAATGGATATAATTCATTATTGATTTAAGAAAAATCCAGCAAAACAGTTTCGAATTACGAAAGCTTCAGTTGAGAAATCTATGAAATTGGTCAAACAATTCAGAGAAAACATTCTGTAGCTTCATCTGTACTTCACAAAGAAGCCACATGTTATTAAATCACCACCTTCCTCTGAAATTCATTTTAAATTAACAGGGCTTCAGATAAACAGTGACCTCACGTCTCAACCAAAGGCTTTTGCATGTACCTTGAAGCAATTCTATGAGCTCATGAAAGTCACCCAGTACAACTTTCCCGTAACTTTCCTACTGCTTCAAAAAGCACACTGGGAAGTGTGTATCAAGGGAAAAAAGCACATTTCACTCACTCATGTCAATTTTGTTTCCTGTCTCTTAAAAACATTTTTGGTAGAGCAAGCTTCCAATGTGAAACACATTTTTGATGCATTGAGAGCTAATTTATGTCTGTGTGCTGAAGTGGTGTGCAGCTCTAGGAAGGACCGTGTGATTTTGCTGAACAGTCTTAAGATTCTGAAGAAAGCCCGGGAGCATAATACTAATACTCAACAAAGCAAAACAAACATACTAGTAAAGAATTAAGGCAGAAACATTCCTTAGATACACAAATCAGCAGCCTTAACAACCATATCTAGTATGCAATCTGTGAGCAAGAAATGTAAATTCTTTAAACATTACAGAATGGAACACAGAGGAAAAGCAAGTAGAACTAACAAGCAGTGACAAACCATCCACATAGTCTATAGAGAGCTAGTTACATACCAATATCGGGGTTGAAGATTTCCTCTACAACTAGCTGAAAAAACTCTTTGGAAACTCCTCCTTCATCAACTCCCTGTTCTCCTTCGAATTCCACATACAATTGTTTTTTCAAATCTGCTGGATTTTCCATGGCAATCATTTCTAACTATTGGATGAAAAGAAAATACTCCTTTAGTGTGTTTCATCTGCAGATCACAATAATATTGTCTATATTAAAGAAGAGAGAGCTAGTGTGGGGTAACGGTTTAGGCGTTAGATTAGGACTCTGGAGAACAGGTTTTGAATCCCTGCTTGGAAATGGAGACCCATTGGCTGAGCTTGGCCAATTCGCACATTCTTAGCCTCGGAGAAAGGTAAAGGCAAATCTTGTTGAACAAATTCTGCCAGGAAAACCTCATGACACAGGTTTGAAGGCACAAAGCAACAATAATAAAGAAGACAGCTAGGACAGTGGTGGAGCCAGTATTTTAGATTACAAGTATATTTTAATGTATCTTCAAAAGTAGTTAGTAATAAGTGATTCAGAGGAACAATAGCCATGAGAACTTGTCATAGAAATGTTTATACTCTACTAAAGAACCCAACAGGGGACATAATGAAGTTCACAGGGAGGGGGACAGGCACAGTGATTAATTTATCCTATTGTGTGACTAAGTCAGAAGTGGGGCGGAGGTGGCATGTTAACACTGTCAACCCTCCTGATGAACCTTATGGATGGGTGAAGATTCTAGACAATACATGGCAAGAAGCTTCACAAGTTGTTCTTGGTGCCACTGCAACCAAGAAGTCTTTCCATTTAGTTTCTTCCTGTGCAATTTCTACTTTGCTTACAGTACAAGAGGGTACAGCTGTCCTCTGCTACTAATAACAATCCTGTATCAGTGTTGTAAGCACTTACACACCGTTGCAGATTTCTCTACCCAGTTCCTCCAGCTTGGACACACAATAATTTTATAAAACTTAAGCTCAATGTAAAACAATCCATACATTCTGAAGAACCGCTGACTGACAGAGTTGTCAGAAATTGTAGGTAAACATGGCTATACACAAGGCATTTACAACTCTCAAATTCACATGTAGACCAGGCATTTTAAGCTTCTCAGTCAAACTGTGTGTTGATGTGTCTTCAAGTCATTATGGGCATCCTGTAAATTTCACAGGGTTTCCTTAGGTAAAGAATACTCAGAGATGGTTCTGCCCATTCCATCCCCTGAAATTTAGCCCAGAACAGTGGTTTTCAACCTGTGGGTCCCCAGATGTTTTGGTCTTCAACTCGCAGAAATCCTAATAGATGATAAACTGTCTGAGATTTCTGCAAGTTGTGGGTCAAAACACCGGGGGACCCACAAGTTGAGAACCACTGGTCTACAGCATCTAGTATTCATTGACACTCATCCATCCAAGTACCAACCAGAGTCGGTTCTGCTTAGCTTCGAAGATCATATGGGATTTGGTGCCTTTAAGGTAATTAAGCTTTTAGAATACACATCCTGAATCCCTCAAACCTCCTCACGTCTTATTTCATTTGATTTAGTTACCCAAAATGAAGTCATTAAGCTAAATCATCAATATGACTGGACTAAGGAAATATGGGCTGATAATTGTTAGAATTTGTTTTACAATTAGTAGTTTTATTGAAGTGAGACACATATGAGATGTATGGAATGCAGTTGTATGCTAATAAAGGAATAAGGCAAAATATTCCAAACAGACAATATCATCTGTATGCTTTAAGGAACTATCTAGCTCTCCACTATCCCTGTATATTTTTCTGACCTTGCTCTGAAGAAAGATTGCCCCTCTATGAATGAACAAGGTTTATAGAATTCATACAATTAGTTTTTTCTTAAGTATACTTGAAACAAAAAGTGCCAAGTCTGCTCAATTGAGCCAAACCATGGGTACATAAGCATTAAAATGTATAAAGATGACTGGTCAGTATTTAGGACAATAAAGTAGCTGCACAATAAATGCAGAAGTTAATTGTTCAAGGGTATGTAGCTGATGTAGTAAGGTATGTAATATGTACCAAACAACTGTACTGAAATCCTTACTAAGTAAGACATTTAAATTTAAAAAGGAAACCTAACAAAAGTCTACTATAAAAGAGATAAATTGTTTACTATTGGAACAGAATTTAAAATATCTGATAGTACACACTGAAATCACTGCTGATCAAAGAAATTAAATATTGTGAACAGAACATCAGATAACTAACGAACTATGTAACAGAGCCAAACTAGAGAATACATTTCAGAAACAAGAATCTTAGATACAATTTTATAAAATGCAATGCTCCACTTTATTAGCATAAATAATACAAAGCGACTCGTAGTATTTCCTATCAATGTTTCTGCCATTCAACACCAAAACAGTGCCAAGCCAGCTTGTTCACGTGAAAGCAGGTGTCTGTTTCTAACGAAATAACACATACAATGACATTTGGCGGAGCCTGCCTTCCAGACGCCTTAGTTTCCATAATACCATCATCATTCTTGGAAACTTATCACACTGATCAGCGATTTCAGGTTGTTCTGTTTGAAAACTGCTTTTCCTTGCTCAGAAAGGTAGCAGAATGGCAATGCAGTCTTTTGCAACATGACTGCATTAACTCTTAACTACCCTTAGTTTCTGTGTTTCCTTTCTCACCAAAGAAAAATGACTACTTGACAAATGACTATACCAGTTACACCATGTTTTTTTTCTGCCTTCTTCCCATTTTTTCTTTTGAAAAGGAAGCTTAACTACACGCTTAAATAATGATGTTATTATCGAACTACAGATGGTCACTGCTAGATTGAGAAGATGAACACATACTACATTACTTCTACCATTTTCTACTCTGATTTCCACATGAACTAACACTTGCTTAGTTCTGCTTTAATATACTACTCTTTAAACTACTAGACATATGTATTACTTTACTTACTTAAAAAAATTCCCGAACCCCTTGGTTACACTGGGCATTATTGTTAATAGGATTACAATGGAACAATGCTATTTCACTGGTTCCTTTTATTTAAAAAAAGGTAAAAAGAGAAACACACTGAAGAATGTACAATGTTTCTTTTGGTACTCTTGGGAATTCTGGTGTCCCCCAAGGCCAACTACTTGGAAGGAGGCTGGTGTTTCCCAGTTAGAGATCTCCATGAAATCCCAAAGGAAGGAGCAATGAGACCACGCCCACAACAGGCCCATTGAGCTCCCAATATTGCTATGAATTAGAATGAGACATCCACATCTGAAAGTGGTTACTAAACCACAGTAGGATAGGAGATCATCAACAGAGTATTCAATTGGAAATAGAATCAATTTCCAATGACAAAACTGTGGTACACCAAGCAAAGATGAGACTAATGCATGCCAATTGCAGTATAACAATGTTGTGTGATGAGCACCTTAGTCAAATTAAAGACAATGCCAATGGAACTTGTATTTCTGCTAAAGACCTTTTAGTCATAAGGTGAACTTTAAGAAACCCAGATGTTTTTCAAAGATCCTTTTCCAAAAACCAACATAGATCATATCTAAACAGTGTACAAACATTTGTTGAGAGATTAGAATGTTTAGAGAACTACTTCGATTGCAGCAAAAAGAAAATTCATATTCAGTACAGTATGTTTAAGGGGGTACCATGGTAATCCTTCAAAATGTGACAAAGTGGCAGTGATCACACATAGTTTTTACAATAATTTTAGCAGATATAGCTTATCTTGAACAAACCCAGGAAACCCATGTGGTTTCTCATATTTTTTTCTGCAATAGTCAACATTTCCCCCCAATCTTAATATCACTTACCCGCACAAGTGCATCATCAATGATGTGATCACGTCTCACTTTGAGTCGCAAATATGGATTTAGCTGTTGTCCTTGAACTAAACTGTAGAGCACCGTAATACGTCGTTCACTGTACATACGGATTCTGTTGTCATAATACAATCCCAGGTTCTTGGTAACAGCATTCAGTATAAAGGGGCACGTCATAAAGGAGAATTTGTTTTCTGTTTCTACCTTGAAGAATGTATAATCTTTGTCCATTTCCAAAACATCATTCAGTGGTTCATTGATAAACTCTTCAAAGGGGATAAGTGGTTTTCGGCAATCTATAGTTTTTACACCAAGTTCAGTTTCCAGTGGGTCTACCCGAGGCCCTTTTTTATTTCTTCTTTCCTCGCCTAGCAGTTCTTGAAGTGTTAGCTCACTGGATTCTGGAATAGGCTCTTCATCTTCCTCTTCATTGTGATCTGTGTCCACATCCCCTCCTACTACGTTTGCATAGTAAACCATTTTTAAGCACTTTGAAGCAGCAACAATGGCATCATCATCATTCACTAAATTACGACTGTTGAATTCGTTGCTTATGACTTTGTAAGTAATAAGCTGTTGAAATGTTTCCATCATTCGTCGAATCTGGTCTGCACTGTACTTTGACCACAATCTGACCAGTTTTGCTTGAGCTGCAAGGGGTAGCTTACTCATCGCTTTACAAAACAATGGCAATGCCATTTCCAGGTACTCAGGACTATGAAGGTTACCATTTTCCATAACAATAATAAACAAGTTGAGATAGTTAGGATCTCGAGAGTACACATTATGGTAAGTCAAGTCACATTCCACATTGGGTGACAAGTACACAAGTGCATTTAAAAAGGCAGTTTCTATTTTTTCATTAGAAAGTAATCTATTGTAGACCCGTCTAACTGCATCAATGTCTACAGAGACTTCATCTTGGCCTAATTTTTGTAGGTTGTTGTCCCCCTGTGCATTATCACCTATTCTTGATGATGATGACGATGATGATGGGGCCACAACATCTTCTTCCATGGCAGAAGAACATGCAGCCTTTTCCTTTTCATCTTCATCTTTATCTTCATCTTTTCCTTGAAGAGACTTTAGTTCTTCTTTAGTATGTTGCTTGGCTTTTCGAAAACTTTGTACCAATGCTTCAGCACTAGAAAATACTCTGCCAATGACTCGGATTAAAGGAGAGTAGTCCTCTTTTTCCCTACATAGTTCAAGAATTTCATATACTTTTTCTTCTGTTAAGAAAGTCACATCTAGAAATTAAGAGACAAAACCAGAAAAACCTTGAACTTAGGTTAAGTATTTCTCTTTAGAAAAGACATTTAAAGAACCACTATTAACCATGTTTTCAAGTAGCATATAACAATATTAATGCTGTTATATGCTACTTGAAGGGTGGCAGCAAATAGAAACAAATGGAGCATGCACTCTTAGCTATATAAATATACTAGCTGTGCCCTGCCACGCGTTGCTGTGGCCTATAGTAAAACTTATCAAAGTTGAGGTAGATATCTGGACTATTATGAAAGAGAGGTACCTACCTATTCCTTCCCCCTTTCTCTCCTTTCTTCCTTCTCTACCTCTTTCTTTCTTTCCTTCTTTCACTACTTGGTTTCATCCTTTTCTCTTTCCTTCATTCCCTCCCCCTTTCTTCCTTTGCCTTTCTTCCCTCCCTGTTTGTTTCCTTCTTTCGCTTTTTATTTCCTTTTATTTCACCACCATCATAACAATAACAATAATGCAATGCATTGCCTCCGGGACCTGACACCTCTCCCATTCCCCCTAAAAGGGTCTCATAGGAATAATAGCATCATAATAATCATAGAAATAACAACCTTTACCCGCCACGCATTGCTGTGACCAACCTTCCCTCTTTCTCTCCTTCTTTCCCTCCTTCCTTCCTTCCCTCCCATCTTTCCTTCTCCTCTTCCTTCTCTATCTCCTTCCTTCCCCCTTTTTCTTTCTCTTCTGGCCTCTTTCCTTCCTTCTCTCTTTCCTTCTTTCCTTCCCTCCCTCTTTCTCTACATCTTTCCCCTTCCTTCACTCCCTCTTTCCTTCCTTCATTCCCTTTTTTCTTTCCTTCTCTCCTTCCTTCCCCCTTTTTCTTTCTCTTCTGGTCTCTTTTCTTCCTTCTCTCTTTCCTTCTTTCCTTCCCTCCCTCTTTCTCTACATCTTCCTCCTTCCTTCACTCCCTCTTTCCTTCTTTCATTCCCTTTTTTCTTTCCTTCTCTCCTTCCTTCCTTCCCCCTTTTTCTTTCCCTCCCTCTGTCTCTCATTTCTTGCGGTGGGGTTTGGAGGTGGCGTGAAGTAAAAGGAGGTAAGATTGGGGCAGGCGAGTGATGGAGCGTGAGGTTGTGTGTGTGTGTGCGGCAGCGGGGGGAGTGATGGAGCGTGGGGTTGCGTGTGTGTGTGCGGCAGCGGGGGGGAGTGGGGTTGCGCGTGTGTGTGTGGCGGTGGGGGAGAGATGGAGCGTGGGGTTGCGTGTGTGTGTGCGGCGGGGGGAGTGATGGAGCGTGGGGTTGTGTGTGTGCGTGCGGTGGGGGTGTGTGTGTGCGGGAAGCGGCGCGGCGGGGCTTGGAGTGGGCATGGCTTCCGCAGAGGGAACTGTGTGCGCGCGCCAGGGAACTTGCGGCTGGGCACCAATGCGCATGCTCAGTTGTTTTGCCGTTTTGTGAGTGTGTTGTTGTGTTGTTTTTCATTTTGAGTAGATATGTTTGTACCTTATGGGTTGTGTTATGGGCATGGGAATTTTGGTTAAGTTTCGTTGGGGGGTTTGTGAGTTTTGTTGATTTGCCGTTTTGTGAGTGTGTTGTTGTGTTGTTTTTCATTTTGAGTAGATATGTTTGTACCTTGTGGGTTGTGTTATGGGCATGGCAATTTTGGTTAAGTTTCGTTGGTTTTTTTTGAGTTTTGTTGTTTTGCCGTTTTGTGAGTGTGTTGTTGTGTTGTTTTTCATTTTGAGTAGATATGTTTGTACCTTGTGGGTTGTGTTATGGGCATGGCAATTTTGGTTAAGTTTCGTTGGGGGTTTTTGAGTTTTGTTGTTTTGCTGTTTTGTGAGTGTGTTGTTGTGTTGTTTTTCATTTTGAGTAGATATGTTTGTACCTTGTGGGTTGTGTTATGGGCATGGCAATTTTGGTTAAGTTTCGTTGGTTTTTTTTGAGTTTTGTTGTTTTGCCGTTTTGTGAGTGTGTTGTTGTGTTGTTTTTCATTTTGAGTAGATATGTTTGTACCTTGTGGGTTGTGTTATGGGCATGGCAATTTTGGTTAAGTTTCGTTGGGGTTTTTTGAGTTTTGTTGTTTTGCCGTTTTGTGAGTGTGTTGTTGTGTTGTTTTTCATTTTGAGTAGATATGTTTGTACCTTGTGGGTTGTGTTATGGGCATGGCAATTTTGGTTAAGTTTCGTTGGGGTTTTTTGAGTTTTGTTGTTTTGCCGTTTTGTGAGTGTGTTGTTGTGTTGTTTTTCATTTTGAGTAGATATGTTTGTACCTTGTGGGTTGTGTTATGGGCATGGCAATTTTGGTTAAGTTTCGTTGGGGTTTTTTGAGTTTTGTTGTTTTGCCGTTTTGTGAGTGTGTTGTTGTGTTGTTTTTCATTTTGAGTAGATATGTTTGTACCTTGTGGGTTGTGTTATGGGCATGGCAATTTTGGTACAGTTTCGTTGGGGGTTTTTTGAGTTTTGTTTCCTCGTTGGATGCCCCTAACAAATTTATATATATAGATCATTGGAACTGCAGATCCACATTCTTGCCATCCTTTTTCTTATTGAAAAGGTCACCACAGCACTTTCTACCCATAATGCAACAAGAGTACCACAGCAACTACATGAGCAATCATACGTATGATAAATCCTTTTTTGTCAGCATACTATCATACATCAGAGATGGTAGACCCAGAATAAAGCTCAGAAAGATTCAGAATTTTTAAATAGGGAAAATGATTTTGTGTGTGTGTGGGGGGGGGGGGGGGGGTAACATTTTCTTTTAGAATAAGATATTTTAAAGACAAGCTATTCATATATTTGTAGGAAGCTTTTAGATAGAATGGGCAGACTTTCATGTAGGATTGTGTATAGTATCTCATTACAATTCTGATTTTGGAATGATTTTCTCAGTTTTTTAGAAGAATAAATGCTTTACGTCTGCTTGACATTATGAAAAACAAGATAAAATACATTTCTTGTTTTATTAATGTAAATGGCATCTTATGAGGGTTTTTTGTTTTTTGCATGCTCTTGATAAAATGGCAAATGCACCCCCCCCCCCATCTTTACAGTTAAGGATCACATGGCTTCATTTGAAAGAAGCAGAATAGAGTTTGTAAATATTACTTGACCGAACTATACTTTTAACATACCAAAATTAATCATGTTCTACCATACAAAATGCATAATAGTATCATGTTAATGTATACAATAGATTATATGTGATTAAAGTAATATAATCATATTTTTTCTTGAAAAGTCTCCCCCCCCCCCCCTCCAAATTTCAGAATTTCTGGAAGTTCTACACATCTACACTGAACACGGTGGTGTCTTCTGATTTTGAGAGCTATGCCAAGTCAAATTTTGTTAGTATTAAATGGAAGACTTCTGCAGAATATCTGGGATCTCGGGGCAGGCTAGAAACAATCTGGCTTGAAACCTGGGAAGCCAGGATTGTTTCAACTGAAAATACTTGGGATAGATGGAATTGCTAAGGCAACTTCTAGAAAAAACCTACAACTTGCCTCATTTTAAAATAAAATAAATTAGACAATACTGAATAGTGGCAGAGTGATTAAAATGGAAAATAGCAAGTGGAATATGCTTTCAGACACTGGTAGAGAAGGAATGGAGATCATGCGACCTTCCAAAGGATTGCAGATCTCTGCATTCTTTCCTATTGAATATGTTCACTACAGCTGTTGCTGCATGCTGCCCGACAATGTCTGGAGGACTGTATGATTACTACTCCCTTTGGTAAGAGCTAGCCAATTCACCTGTGCACATTTAAAAACTTTTTAGGTCTGAAGAAATTGGTTTTAATTCAAAGAAATCAACAGACAAAAATATTACATCCATGCCAAGATTTTTTTCCCCTCAAAAATCACTCTACAAGTTCAGAGAGTCTATCTTGCCAATTTTGTTGCCATCTGCAAGAATCCCAACTACTAATGAAGGGCCAAGATGGCGTTACATGATGCTATCTGTCATACAAGACTCCCTTCTGACATTTCTCTTTTCAAATGATGGAAGCCCTCATAAAAGGGCATCAAGTTTTATTTTTTCATTTATATTTGAAACCATGGACACAATTTCCAAGACCTTTTCAACAATGACATTTAACAGAAGACGGCAACTCAACTACTCCAGCAGTTGTTTCTTCATTATTTAAATCCAAATCTAAACAATGCTGCCCTCTTTCTAGAATTTCTGTTATGACTTACCTTTAAAATCATCTCTTGGGCCTTGAATTTCCTTCTTGTTCATTTTCCTGTCAGTGCAAGAGTTGTTATGGGCACCTTTGGAATTGTTTTCTAGATAAGCCGAGCTTGTTCCTTTCTTGGAGGGATGAGGATCACAGAGTTTTGCATTAATCTTATAAAGCTCGAGGGCTTTAATGGCTGCTGCATTGTTATCCATACGAAGAAAAGTTGGACAGGAAGCACAAAATTCATTTGTGCAGGCTTCATTTCCACAGCCCTCAGTTAACTGATGGTAGTAGCGTTCTATTAGATGCTTTGCAGCTGCTCGCTTCCTGTACCAGACATTCAAACAGTAAGCACAAGAAATCGTATACAAGCTCATTCAAATCAGCACAGCACAGATTAGTGAGGCTCTGAAATAATCACTCTCCAATTGAGAGCTATTATACATCAGGAGATCCTGAAAGGTAAGATGCACCTGTTAAAACTATCCATAAAATAATTCATTTATGACTGTGTAACCTAGTCTGCCAGTTTATGAATGTATTATATCTAAAAAATTTAAAAATCCGATCGGTTAGATCTTATACAAGCTAAATGAGTAATGCAATGTCATTTCAGTAGGAATCCTTTAAATATTTGAAGACAAAAGTACTTAGCTAAGACAACATCATTTGTAATCATATTTTTATTTGAAGTCATTCAGTAACTGGGTATGCCAAGCTCTTATTTCACATTTGACCTATTCTTGGATACACCAAGTTCAGACCCACAGTGGATGCAATATCTTAGAGATAAAAAGAGTGTATTCTTTTAACTTTACAAAATTATTATTGAAGGACACATTTGTGAATTTAAATTGGCTTTTACTTAACGCTTCAACTCAATTGGCTAGAAAAAAAAATCTCAAAACCGGTGCTATTCTGACAGCAACTAAAAATAATTTCTCAAATAAAAGATAGACCAATTATTCCTGGGATGATTCCAATTTTTAAATCAAGATAAAAGGGCCTATAATTCTCTTACAAGGGATAATTCCAAATAAATTATTTAATAAAAATTGATTTCTCAAAGTATAGAGTGTACCATGCTAAGAAAACAAATGCTTAAATGAAACATCTCCATGCAGATCTTTGCAACATGGTCATGTAACAGTATTTACATGGAAGGGAAATTCCATGATAACAGAATGTTATTTGGTATTAGTCATGCTAGTAAGTATATGCTTTTTTAAAAAAAAAAACCCACAGAAATAAAACAACCTTTAAGTGTTAGACTTGTGCAATCATCTCCACAAAATTTCTTTTAGTTACAAGTGTTTTTCTCTCTGCTTTAAGAATGTTTTTAATTCCTCCTTTCAATTAACTGCAGCAACACATTTTTTTTAAATCATAGAAACAAGAAACTGAGCTATGAAGACAGAATTGTGTGCCTGGTTTATTTCATTAGGGCAATTTGTATCTCTACCCATCTACTGTAATCACAACTGCTGTCATAGCCAATCAAGCTTCTTTCTGAGTAAAATTCAACTGTGTTACATTAAGTTAAGTTCATTTTTATCTTAATTTGCTTTTAATTACTATTTCAATATTAATATCAGGTCAATTCAGGGTTTATGGTACAGTATATTATGGGGTATAGTATTATTTAAGCCTCTAATTAATAGTAATTATACTATTTCTCAAGCAACCAGAAACTACATGGACCGGGCATCTAACAATTTCCCTGGGCTCTGTTAAACTGTGTGTCTACTGTATGTGTAAATTAGTATCTTGACAAATGTCAATAGTATGCCATCAAAATATTACTAAGACATTATTCTGTGCTAACCTCTATTAGAAATAAAAAAGTCAAACCCCACAATATTCACAGAAGATGAGAATTGTGAATATGGTAAATTCTAGATGATTTGCCATGTAGTCAGAATCCTCAATAATGTACCTAAAGTACAACTTAAAGGTGGTTGTTAAAGTACTGCGACAATGCAACCCTGATATTGCATTGGGATTTAACACAGAATACTGCAAATGCAATACCTTGAGATTCCAGTTATACTTACATTCGGCTAGCTTCAATTGTTTCAGAGTGAGGTTCTCCTGGTGATCTGAAAGGTATAAATATGAATTTAAGTGTTCACATAAGGGAAATGTTTTATATCTGTATACTGGGTGATGTCAATTTGCCATAAATGTCTTTCTAGAAGGCAGTCCCACCAATTTCAAATGGAAGTATTTTACTGTTGCAGACAACAATTAGTGAAGTACACATCACATTCTATTATTCACATCTATGAATCAAGCAACCCTATCAGAGAAATAGCTTTAAGAAAAATAACATTTGAAGAGAAAAATAAAAATATCTGTTTTTATCTGTTATCCATGAATTTGAGAGTCAAAGGTAATAAACACTATTGCACTATTAATAAATAAAAATCTAATAAAAAAATAAAAGTTCGGGGGCTCCCATTTTCCAAACGTTTTGAATTTATTTTTTGTAAATATGTTTTATGTTCTGATTGTTTTTTAAAATTCCGAAAAATTCCAAAAAATGATCTAGATCAGGGGTCCTCAAACTAAGACCTACACTCACCTGTCCCCGCCCATCCTAAACTTTAGACTTACTTAGAGTTGCCAAAAGTCTGAAACGACTTGAAAGCACACAACAACAACAACAACAACAACAACAACAACAATTCTAACTAACTTGGCTATCTCATCAGCCAAACGCAGAGCCATACTTCCTATTAAAAATACTGGAACGTTTCTTGGTTAAAATTGTTCTTCATTTTAAATATTGTTCTTTCATGTTGTTTTGCACTACAAATAAGAGAATTCGTTCATTTTTTTCTTCAAACCATGATCTGGCCCTCCCAACCATCTGAGGACCTGTGAACCAGCTTTCTGGTTAAAAGATTTGAGGATATCTGGTCTAGATGGACTAAATGTGATTTTCTATATAACCAAACTGATCAACACTGACTACCCTAAATCTATTAAAATTCAAAATCCAAAGTACTTCGTATCCCAAGTATTTTGGATAAGGGGTACTCAACCTGTATATGATTATATTATGTTTACAATTATAACTCCCTCATTAAGCAGGTTCAGATGTAAGCTACAGTGCAGTTTTATACTGTATATACACGGGTGCTTCCATTAGTGGTACAACCACAGAGTTTTTCATTACCATTTACCATTTTGATCAAGCCAAGAAGCTAGATAGCTGAATAATGAGACAGTTGGATAAATTATGATTTACGTGAACCTGACAGATCACAGAAATGAGTTTTATTCTAGCATATTATTTGTCTGTGTACCTTTGAAGATCAGGACGACATGATTAAAGTGTGTAGGGATTTTCATAGAATCAGAGTTGGAAGAGACCTTGTGGGCCATCCAGTCCAACCCCCTGCTAAGAAGCAGGAAAGTTATAATTTTCAATTTTTAAATATGATTTATCATATATTTTGCTGGGTTGCTTTCATTGGCTGCTCCAAAATATCATGATGGGACAGCCTATAAGGGCCCTTTCTCATATTGATATAACCCAGAATATCAAATCTGATAATCCAAATTATGTGCTTTGAAGTGGGTTATCTGAATCCAGACTGCCATATAATCCACTTCAATGTGAATTTTATACAGCTGTGTGGAAGGGGCCAAAATCTAAATAAACTCCTGGAAAAAATAAAACTGGGCCAAAGATTGTTTAAGTAGCAAATTCAAATTCTAAATTAATTATATAAAAGTATTAGGGGAATATAAAGTGAGATTGAAGGCTCTTGTGCAAACCAAGGAAGCAGGATATAAAATGTGTCCCAATTATTTCTGCTAATCTATATATATAAATTTGTTAGGGGCATCCAACGAGGAAACAAAACTCAAAAACCCCCCAACGAAACTGTACCAAAATTGCCATGCCCATAACACAACCCACAAGGTACAAACATATCTACTCAAAATGAAAAACAACACAACAACACACTCACAAAACGGCAAAACAACAAAACTCAAAAAAACCCAACGAAACTTAACCAAAATTGCCATGCCCATAACACAACCCACAAGGTACAAACATATCTACTCAAAATGAAAAACAACACAACAACACACTCACAAAACAGCAAAACAACAAAACTCAAAAACCCCCAACGAAACTTAACCAAAATTGCCATGCCCATAACACAACCCACAAGGTACAAACATATCTACTCAAAATGAAAAACAACACAACAACACACTCACAAAACGGCAAAACAACAAAACTCAAAAACCCCCAACGAAACTTAACCAAAATTGCCATGCCCATAACACAACCCACAAGGTACAAACATATCTACTCAAAATGAAAAACAACACAACAACACACTCACAAAACGGCAAAACAACAAAACTCAAAAAAAACCAACGAAACTTAACCAAAATTGCCATGCCCATAACACAACCCACAAGGTACAAACATATCTACTCAAAATGAAAAACAACACAACAACACACTCACAAAACGGCAAATCAACAAAACTCACAAACCCCCCAACGAAACTTAACCAAAATTCCCATGCCCATAACACAACCCATAAGGTACAAACATATCTACTCAAAATGAAAAACAACACAACAACACACTCACAAAACGGCAAAACAACTGAGCATGCGCATTGGTGCCCAGCCGCAAGTTCCCTGGCGCGCGCACACAGTTCCCTCTGCGGAAGCCATGCCCACTCCAAGCCCCGCCGCGCCGCTTCCCGCACACACACACCCCCACCGCACGCACACACACAACCCCACGCTCCATCACTCCCCCCGCCGCACACACACACGCAACCCCACGCTCCATCTCTCCCCCACCGCCACACACACACGCGCAACCCCACTCCCCCCCGCTGCCGCACACACACACGCAACCCCACGCTCCATCACTCCCCCCGCTGCCGCACACACACACACAACCTCACGCTCCATCACTCGCCTGCCCCAATCTTACCTCCTTTTACTTCACGCCACCTCCAAACCCCACCGCAAGAAATGAGAGACAGAGGGAGGGAAAGAAAAAGGGGGAAGGAAGGAAGGAGAGAAGGAAAGAAAAAAGGGAATGAAAGAAGGAAAGAGGGAGTGAAGGAAGGAGGAAGATGTAGAGAAAGAGGGAGGGAAGGAAAGAAGGAAAGAGAGAAGGAAGAAAAGAGACCAGAAGAGAAAGAAAAAGGGGGAAGGAAGGAGAGAAGGAAAGAAAAAAGGGAATGAAGGAAGGAAAGAGGGAGTGAAGGAAGGGGAAAGATGTAGAGAAAGAGGGAGGGAAGGAAAGAAGGAAAGAGAGAAGGAAGGAAAGAGGCCAGAAGAGAAAGAAAAAGGGGGAAGGAAGGAGATAGAGAAGGAAGAGGAGAAGGAAAGATGGGAGGGAAGGAAGGAAGGAGGGAAAGAAGGAGAGAAAGAGGGAAGGTTGGTCACAGCAATGCGTGGCGGGTAAAGGTTGTTATTTCTATGATTATTATGATGCTATTATTCCTATGAGACACTTTTAGGGGGAATGGGAGAGGTGTCAGGTCCCGGAGGCAATGCATTGCATTATTGTTATTGTTATGATGGTGGTGAAATAAAAGGAAATAAAAAGCGAAAGAAGGAAGCAAACAGGGAGGGAAGAAAGGCAAAGGAAGAAAGGGGGAGGGAATGAAGGAAAGAGAAAAGGATGAAACCAAGTAGTGAAAGAAGGAAAGAAAGAAAGAGGTAGAGAAGGAAGAAAGGAGAGAAAGGGGGAAGGAATAGGTAGGTACCTCTCTTTCATAATAGTCCAGATATCTACCTCAACTTTGATAAGTTTTACTATAGGCCACAGCAACGCGTGGCAGGGCACAGCTAGTTATATATAAACGAGTGATGTTTATATATCTGCAATAAATGTGTAATAAATTGATGGCAACTACCATGAAGTAGGTGCTGGTGTCATTATCATAGGCTATCACTCGTGGCCATCATAGGCTATCACTCATTCCACGGGTCTTGGTGGTGGGCCTGTAGGTGACTGTAGATACCTATTTTTGATCTGCACATTATTTTGCAGCAAGAACATTGATTTCCAGATGAAAGGCTGTCCCGATCAGGATTGGCTTGACTTGCCTTCCTCTTGACATGTTTCTCCCTTTCACCCTCCTTTTGTGACTCTTTGAATTCTACAGCAGTTTTGGTAACAGCTGGCCTCCAGTTTGAATGCTCGAGGGCCAGGGCTTCCCAGTTCTCGGTGTCTATGCCACAGTTTTTAAGGTTAGCTTTAAGCCCATCTTTAAATCTCTTTTTCTGTCCACGAACATTTCATTTTCCATTCTTGAGTTGAGAGTATACTAACTGCTTTGGGAGAGAGTGATTGGGCATTTGCACAATGTGGCCAGTCCAGTGAAGTTGATGGCAGAGGAGCATTGCTTCAATGCTGGAGGTCTTTGCTTCTTCCAGTATGCTGACATCTGTCCACCTATCTTCCCAAGAAATTTGCAGGATTTTCGGAGGCAACATTGATGGAATCATTTCAGAAGTTGAATGTGACATCTGTAGATGGTCCATGTTTCAAAGGCATCTGACAGGGTTAGGAGGACATTAGCTTTATAAACAAGTATCTTGGTATCCTTATGAATGTCCTGATCCTCAAACACTCTCGTTTAATTTGAAAAACTGCTGCACTCGAAGAGCTCAGACAGTGTTGCATTTCAGTGTCGAGGCTGACTTTTGTGGAGAGGTGGCTGTCAAGGTAATGGAAATGGTCAACATGTTCTAATGTTACACCATTAAGCTGTATTTCTGACATTGCGGAGAGATTGGCTGGTGCTTCCTGAAAAAGCACTTTGGTTTTCTCGATGTTCAGTAAGAAGCCAAGTTTTCTGTATGCTTCTGCAAAGGTGTTTATAGTGGCATGTAGCTCTTCTACTGACTGAATACAGACTACATTATTATCAACATAGTGGAGTTTGGTAACAGATGTTGTTGTTACCTTGGTTTTGGCCTTCAGTCTGCTGAGGTTAAATAGCTTGCCACTGGTCCAATATATGATTTCCACGCTGGTAGAAAGTTTCCCATCAACAAGGTGCAGTATCATAGCGATGGAGAAGGAAAAGAAGGTTGGGGCAATAACACATCCCTGTCTGTCACCTGATTCCACCTTAAATGGGTCAATTTGAGAGCCATTGTTGCCCAAGACTGTTGCTATCATGACATAATGGAGGAGCTGCAGGATATTTATGAATTTATCAGGGCATTTGATTTTTAGGAGGATGGTTCAGAAAGCACTGCGATTCACTGTGTTGAATGCCTCTGCAAGATCAATGATTGCCATATACAGAGGTTGCTTTTGTTTCCTGCATTTTTCTTGGAGCTGTCATGCAATGAAGATCATATCCACTGTTCCCCTGGAGGGCCGGAAGCCATCCTGGGATTCCAGGAAGATGTCTTCTGAAAAAGGCAGTTTGCAAGGCAGTTTGCAAGGATAATAATAATAATAATAATAATACTTTATTTATATCCTGCCATCATCTCCCCAAATGGACTTGGGGCGGCTTACTAAGCACACCAGGGTGCACATATAACATACAACTGGTAAAAACTGTACAAAAGTATAAAACAAGTCACATAAAATTTTAACAACAACCCCCTGTCAGCACATATTAAAATCAAAACAATACAATTTTAAAACAACAGTAGATAAAACTAACTGCTGTCAATTCACAGGTGCCAGGTGTCAGCATCATTCAACCTTCTCAAGGATTCTTGTGAAGATTTTCCAACAGAGGTTAGAAAATAAGTTTCTACAGTCTGTTCTTCCCCCTTTCAGGAAAGGGTGATGATGATGGCGCCCTTGAAGTCTGCAGGGATTTTTTTCAGTTGCCCACACTGTTTCAATGAGCTGGTGAAGTTGTTGTGTCAGCTCCATTCCACCCTCTTTAAAAATTTCAGTAGGGATCCCATCAGGTCCACTGGTTTTGTTATTTTTTAGTTGGCTGATGGCTTTGCTGACTTCATCCAAACTAGGCAGTGCTGCATGCTCATCCTTGGTTTGTTGTCGCAGGATTTGCAAGAGAACCTCTTTGGTCACTGGTACTAGTGTAGTGACAGAAGCTCGTGTATCAATCTGGGCACCTACGATATTACTGAAAGATCAATGGTCACTGTCTTTTCTACTCAGTATGAACGTAATGAACTGTAATAAACTGAAAATGCTCTCCTGTATAATACACTTTGTAATGGAAACAGCTTCGATTATAGTTTACTAGCTGTGCCCTGCCACGCGTTGCTGTGGCCTATAGTAAAACTTATCAAAGTTGAGGTAGATATCTGGACTATTATGCAAGAGAGGTCCCTACCTATTCCTTCCCCCTTTTCCTCCCCCTTTCTCTCCTTTCTTCCTTCTCTACCTCTTTCTTTCTTTCACTACTTGGTTTCACCCTTCTCTCTTTCCTTCATTCCCTCCCCCTTTCTTCCTTTGCCTTTCTTCCCTCCCTGTTTGCTTCCTTCTTTCACTTTTTATTTCCTTTTATTTCACCACCATCATAACAATAACAGTAATGCAATGCATTGCCTCTGGGACCTGACACCTCTCCCATTCCCCCTAAAAGGGTCTCATAGGAACAATAGCATAATAATAATAATAGAAATAACAACCTTTACCCGCCACGCGTTGCTGTGGCCAACCTTCCCTCTTTCTCTCCTTCTTTCCCTCCCTCCCTCCCTCCCTCCCTCCCTCCCTCCCTCCCTCCTTCCTTCCTTCCTTCCTTCCTTCCTTCCCATCTTTCCTTCTCCTCTTCTTTCTCTATCTCTTTCCTTCCTTCCCCCTTTTTCTTTCTCTTCTGCTGTCTCTCTTTTCTTTCCTTCCATCTTTCCTTTTCTTTCCTTTTCTTCTTCCTCTAACTTTCCTTCCTTCCCCCTTTTTCTTTACCCCCTTTCTCTTTCTTCCTTCTTTCCTTCATTCCTGTCTTTCCTAGATTTTGACAGGGTGGGAAGGGGCGGGGTGGGGTTTGGAGGTGGCCTGAAGTAAAAGGAGGTAAGATTGGGGCAGGGGAGTGATGGAGCGTGGGGTTGCGTGTGTGTGTGCAGCGGCGGGGGGAGTGATGGAGCCTGGGGTTGCGTGTGTGTGTGCGGCGGCGGCGGGAGTGGGGTTGCGTGTGTGTGTGCGGCGGCGGAGGGAGTGGGGTTGCGTGTGTGTGTGGCGGTGGGGGGAGTGATGGAGCGTGGGGTTGCGTGTGTGTGTGCGGCGGCGGGGGGAGTGATGGAGCGTGGGGTTGCGTGTGTGTGTGCGGCAGGGGGGGTGTGTGTGCGGGAAGCGGCGCGGCGGGGCTTGGAGTGGGCATGGTTTCTGCAGAGGGAACGTTGGCCGGAAGGCCATGTGCGCGCGCGATGGAACTTGCGGCTGGGCGCCAATGCGCATGCTCAGTTGTTTTGCCATTTTGTGAGTGTGTTGTTGTGTTGTTTTTCATTTTGAGTAGGTATGTTTGTACCTTGTGGGTTATGTTATGGGCACGGGGATTTTAGTTAAGTTTCGTTGGGGGATTTTTGAGTTTTGTTGTTTTGCCATTTTGTGAGTGTGTTGTTGTGTTGTTTTTCATTTTGAGTAGATATGTTTATACCTTGTGGGTTGTGTTATGGGTACGGGGATTTTGGTTAAGTTTCGTTGGGGGATTTTTGAGTTTTGTTGTTTTGCCGTTTTGTGAGTGTGTTGTTGTGTTGTTTTTCATTTTGAGTAGATATGTTTGTACCTTGTGGGTTGTGTTATGGGCACAGGGATTTTGGTTAAGTTTCGTTGGGGGTTTTTTGAGTTTTGTTTCCTCGTTGGATGCCCCTAACAAATTTATATATATAGATTTACATGACTGTACTGATATTACAAACTCTAATTAACATTACTAATTCTTTTAAAACTGAATTAGTCAATCTGAATAAACTGAACGCAAGAGTGGACAAGAGTTCACAAATTGGGTGTTTCTCTGGGAATCAAATCTTGACCTTCTATGTTCAGGTTCTGGCAATGGCTAGGAGCACACTTACCCAATTAAAACGGTGTACCAACTTTGCCTGGCAACTGTGACATATGCCTCTGTTAGATTCTGTTTGAAGTACTGTAACATTCTTGACATGGGGCTGCCTGCAAAGAGTGTTTAGAAACTCTTGCTAATCCAAAAACTTGAAGATTAATAATAGAGGCTTGTTACAGCAGCTTCACCCTCAAAGTACTGTATTTTCACCCATAAAGCTCTAGGCCTGAGTCCCGGCTGTGAACCTACCTAGGTTTCAAGATCTTTGAAGAAAGCATGTTTGTCAAACTCAGTATTATCAGAGACATTTAGTGGGAAGGCAGGACAAGTAATTCTGCCTGACCATTCCCAGACTCTGCAGCTCTGAAAGGGAGGCTGGGCTGATCTAATAAAGGTATTCCCTATTATGGATATTTGATTTTTTTTGTTTTACCATATTGTATATTTGCATGTTAAGTGCTTCTTAAAAATCACTGTTTTCAGATGACTCAGTATTTTGCCACTCCTTTATATTGACATTCCCAAGTAGCAGCTCAGGTGTAATACTAAATACTAAAGCCCTGTTAGCAATGATAATTGTGCATGTCACTAGGCAGTAACAAACTATGTCCATATAGTTCCAGAAACTCTGAAGTACAGAACAGCTTTTAAAAATAAAATTGCTGAAAAATTGAAAATTCTGTGTTAAAACTTTTATTCAACAGAATCAAGAATGCCTGTCGTTTAAACCGAAGTTTTTCAATGTAAAATATGATTTCAAAATTAATGTTTATAGAAATGCTGCAGAACTATGAAGTGATCAATATGTTGTATAAAACCCTAACATTCACAAAGGTTTGTATTTATTTGATAGTATTTCATTGCACATTTTGTTTTCAGTTCTCAATTCCACTGCAGAAAATGTAGTCACTACACACACAAAAATCTGAAAACTGCAGCATGAACTAGCAATTTCAAATGGTGGCTCACTTCCAACAACCCTTGGAGCAATTTCTCTATTCCGCAAACTTCCACTGCAATTCTTCATGAGAGAAAAAGCAAAAGTATGCAAATCTGTTGTACTAAGCAACATTACTAGGTTTCTTGAACATAATTATTTCTTCTGAAAGCTATGAGCCTGTTTCTAATAAGGTAAGATGAAGTTAAAACAAAATCATTGTCAGTTTTGGCATTTATTGGACTAGAGGCAATCTCTACTAAGCAACAATTCTGGGAAAAAACACAAATACCCCAAACATTATGTTCACTGAAACACTTATTTTTTTCAAAATCAATAATGATCTTCACATTTACCTCTTACAAGCTGTGGCCATTCGGTGACATTGGGGTGATCACAATTTTGTGCCGTTGATTAAAAACAGATCCTCGCCAGTTGTCTTCTGCTAGGCCAACCATAGGCTTAATAGTGCTAAATAAATAAATAAATAAATAAATATATGCTTAGTTAAATTTCCTTAAGGACATATTTTAAGTTATATGTCAACTAATTGTAACAAATATGCTAACATACTTTTGTAATGTATCAAGCACTTCTATCTACCTTTTATCTCACCAAGGAAAACTGAAATAGCAAGAGACAGCAAACTGTATTCAGCCATGGGAATGACAACTTGGGCCTTTTGTAGCCAGAGAACTTTACTGTGCCTGTAGCTATATGTGCTTTTTATCTATTGATGGCTGTGGTAAATGTTTTCTGATGGAGATGACAGAGAGTATTTTACAATAATGATTCAATACTGAATCTGTTCTCTATTGCTCTTTAGAATCAATTTAAGGTGCGGGTTATAACCCTAAACAATCAAGACCTCAACGTACCTAAAGGACACCAGCAGCCCAACCATAATACTGAAAATTGTTAACAGGTGCATTATTTATGTGCCAGCTTGGAACAATAAGGAATTGCAAGGATATGTTCTTGGCAGATAATCTTACCACGGTGTATTTTGCTAAATACAATCTGCTAAAGCAATGATTGGAAGAATTTTGTGGCAATGGTATTTGATCTTTTACATATACTGCTCTTTTATGACAGGAGGATGGGTCAAGTTTTATTTGTGTAAAGAATGTGTTTTTATACTACTGCTACAAACCATCTACAAAGATCCTAAGCTTAATGGAGATCCCCCTAATGGCTAATATGGCTCCATCTCAGAAAGTACCTGTCACAATGCACCTTGCTTAGTATCACTTCAAATATCACATTTTAAGTGTACATTTGAGGCATCTTAGGTATATGCTGAGAGTATTAATCTAACTTGCAAATACATCTTGATAGGAGAACTGTAACTGGATACATCTTTCTGCTAAATGTATGATTTGTGGGAACTTCAGTTGCTTCCATTAAATGTGTCACAGACTTCCCTTTTACTACCATGATTAAGTTTGATTGCCAATGTTTTTCACAATATCACTCAATTAAGCTAACTAGGAAAAATACAAGTAAATGATGCAATGTACATGTTTGGTCATATCTCTTCAGTATCCCTATTTGTAATTGAGACATCTGTTTCAAATGTTTTACCTTTCAATTGTTTCCTGTGATCTGGCTTCACTGGTATAAGATGTAAGGCTGATCTTCTACTCTGTCATGTCGTTGTCAACCTGTGATTATTCAGCAACACTCGTACCCACAGCACCCCGAGGCCACCCATTGGCTTTCTGCTCTCCAGCTGAAAACTTCCATTGCTGAAACGGAAGCAGTTAATGTCTTAACCTACTTCTATTGTCTGATCCTAACTGTGTCTATTTACAAAACTCTTATCTTTAGCATTTAAAAGCCCACTCATTTTTCATGTCATGGTTTCAAAACTACCTTAAAGCATTTTGAAAATTAGAAACTTCTAATTTGAGAAAAGTGAGAAAATCTAAGTTACTGGTGCTCCACAGTTTGGATTTGTTCAGTTTAATTTAAGATTTAATTATGATAATCAGCATATCTTTTTAATGTTACATGTGCAACTATTTCAAATGTTGTAGAAGGCACTGGAATATCAGATTTTGCAGGATAATGGAGCAGCAGCAAAACAGCAGAAACGAAGAGCTACTGGAAAAGAACAGGACACCTACTGAATGAATATCACCAATCCCTGACAACTGAAGCTTGTCAATCCTCACATTTATGTGAATATTGGTCAAAGTGTCCATGGATTCATACTTTTGCTAAATGAAATGAAGCTACTTTACTCCATTGAAAAAAGAGGGCAAATTCCCAAGACTTCATCACTGCTGGAATCTTATCTCACAAGCATATTGCCTTGTGTGGCATGAATCATAACAAAGTTTCTTGGTGTTATTATAAAATTTATTTAGTAATACACAGCCTTCGGGCTTAGGGGAAACACATGTGTTTTCTTAAATAGAATTTCACAGTATATAAATTAAAACCAACTACAAATCAAAGTTTAGCCCAGTAATTTTTTTCTGTATCAGAACTGAGCTCAAAATGCCTTCAAATATCTATTCCCATCTTTTTCTGAAGCTATCTCAATTTAAGCAAATGAAGTGTTTTTAATAAACAGTAATAATATAGTTTGCTGTTAATGTTAAACATAGAATCTACGCAGATCACCAAAATATGTACAAATCCATCCTGATTGATTACTCAACTACCCATTTGGTCTACCAAATGGAAGTCAAGATCCACCAAACTGGGGGTGGGGAGACTGAGTTCTCCACAGTAAACCAAAAGGTGCTTTCTTCAATTCTGTTTCATCAATTACCAAAGGCTACACAATATTTTAAGTTTTTGTCTCTCATTTTCAACACAGGGATTTTCTCAAATGAATCTTCTTCAGTTACTTAAAGGATACACAAAGTTATTTTTTCATAGTGATTACCAATTTACAGTCCTTGTCATTGTTCTCTGACTGCTGTCTATGTGTAAAATGTGATGTCTTTAAGGTCCAATGAAATCTAGCAAAGAAACTCAAAATGGCTAGTGTTTCTTGGTTAATAGATTTCATTTTCTTCTTCATTCGCTTCTAGCAAAAGCCAACCTACTTCATATTCTATCATCTACCATTTTCCAAAATGTTTACATGTCTGAACTCTTTATCCAGGAATACAGTTAGGAATCTTCTTATTTTATGAAAATAAAAAAGTATAATATTTTACACTTTTTACACATGGTAAACATTTGAGACTGAAACTTTCAAGGAAATACATGTACAGCTGACATCTATTATTGTGATCCATCTTAAGTCTGAGAGAAATTTTCTGGACAGAAAGCAGGTAGGCTGGCCCAGAGATACCATGAGTGCAAGAGGAGCTGAGCAGTCACTGGCTGCTACTTGAAGTTCAGAAATCTGACCAGAACTGATTACTGGTGCTTGTGAAAACACCACATCTGATACAGACATTTTTGGGGTTAAATTCACCAAGACTTCATCTTTTGTATGCTTTGCATCTCAATTAAGAGATAAAAGTTGGATATAAGTATTAGTAGTGAGAGTGGTAATAATAATAACAACAATAGACTTCAATAATTTTTATTTTAAATAAAGTCTAATTTTAGTATTGGCTTTTTGTTCTCGCCATTGCTTCCATAAGATACAACAAAGCCCCTCAAATCAGACTGTTTCAAAAGTGTATTACAGGTTGAGAAATCCTTATCTCTAATTCAAAAATCTAAAATACTCATAAAATCCAAAATTGTCCACATGGAAGGTTGAAGTAACATATTTGCTTTCTGGTGTTTGAATGTACAAAAACTTTACTTCATGTACAAAATTATTACCAATATTGCAAAAACTACCTTCCGGCTATGTGTACAAGGTATATATGAAACATAAATGAATCTTGTACTGAGACTCTTTACATATGTTTATGCAAATAAAGGTACTCCAAAGTAAAAAAAACAAAACCTGAAATCTGTAATACTTCTGGTCTCAAGCATTTTAGATAATGGATACTTAACCTGCACACAAATTATCATTAAATAAAGCTGCCAGGTACTACTAACCATGATGTATACATGATGCCCAGTATAAGTAGCAGTTTGCAACAGCAGGAGAAGGCTACTGCCTTGTCATATTTATGGCCTTCCCACAAACAGCTGGTTACTCACTGAGGATTACAGGATGCTGGACTAGATATTCTTCTGTGTCCTTTATGTTCTCTTTGTTTATGAGCAGGCTGGAAGCAATACTTCCACACACAGAAGATTTCAATATTCACAGTACACACAGACTTCTGGATTCAGGCAGCTATGAAGAGGAGGAAAAACTTAACTGTTTCGATTTGAGCATCTCCTCTTTTCTTGTACCTAAACTAATCTGTTAAACTGGGTAGAACTTCAAAATGTTTAAAATGAAGTTTTACTGAAAAGTAACACACTAATATAAAATCTAAATAAAACACCAAAATACTACAATGTTATGTATTTAAAAACCTTACACAGCATGAATGTGTTAATTTTGTCATGTATTTTATATCAACTTTAATCATGATGGTGTCATACTGCAATTTAAACATCTGCTTGTTTGAGGGGCTTTTGTGTGCTTCTTGTGCACATGAAGCTAAACCAAAACTGAACATAAGCTGTGAAAGTAGACCATTAAAACACTTAAGCTAGTGGCAACCGTAATTCTCATGATATTTAACCAATAGACAAAAATATGGTATTGGAGCAGGAAATACGCCAGATGGACTGTCAGGACTTATCAATCCATTATGCACAGTGAAAGTTCATTCAGCAGCTAAGATAAAAACAAAGGCTGAATTAATTTGTATTCTGTTCACAAACAACTAGCATACAGTAGTCAAGCAATTCTGGGCTTATGAAGCCACTTGCAGGCTAGATCATTTATTTAACTTATTAATTACTGACAGTGCAAAATTTCAATTATATCAACATTATACAAGAATTTGCATAAATATTTAAGACACAACAAAACAGTATACATACTGTTTAACTCTGGCTTTCTCTATGTTAGATTGAGATAAATCATTTGATCATCTAGGAATATAATATGCAATTGATTCAACATACCATGTTCTTCCAGTACTTCAGCAGGTTGCACTTGCACGCTGCCAAATTGGACTCTGTTTGGCTGTATACCTAGAATATAATATATTGATTCAGTTTTTGAAATGGCAATGCAAGAGACGGACATCACATTGTACATGAAGTTATTATAACCCTTTATAAAATCTCATTTAGAAAATACCACATTAAAATGAATCAGATTTGTGCAGAATAAATCGGATTTGTAAAACAGAACTTTTAAACATCATTCTATACGAGTCTAGAAATTTTTAGTCAAAACGACAACCTTAAAAACCTTGACTGACTTATTCAAGGGTCAATGTTAAGCACTGCACCTTAACCCTTATAAAAAAAAGGGGGACCATCCCCTCATCCCCTTCTCAGAGTAGAATGGCAAAAAGGCAAAAAGACATATTGACTCCCTATTACTCTCCACCATGGCACTGTTTCCAGTCTTTTTGAAAGCCTGGGTGGGAAAACAGCATCTGCCAGGAATGGCTGGCCCCCCAAAGGTAGCAATTGAGCTTTCATCTCACCACAGAATGACTCTTGACTTATCTACAGGTCATATCAAAATCCATAATTTTGGCCATGACTTACACATTAGGGCAACATATATTACATTTGCACAATTGATGTCAAGCATCAACTACTGAGAAATAGTATTCAATTTTTTTCACTTTACTACAGTATATAGTTTCTTTTACCAACCTAATTTATCAGGAAGAAAGTGCTTTTTAGCTATTGCTATTATCAGACAATTGGGAATAACAAATCTTTGCTAGGAAGAAAATGGCAAGACGCTCTGTTTTGTTCTACAATAGAATGAAAAGTATATGCACAACAAGCAACACAACTATTGTGCTATGTTAGATAAAGAGACATTTTTGAAGACCTCCTCTTTTATACACAATACAGTGGAAGAAGCATTCAACAACTTAATTGAGTTTGTAACATCTCATGATATGAATTGGTTGAAATGCATTGAAATTACCATAGGTTGGGCGCAAGCAATATCTGTAAAGCTTACTGGACTTCTAGCATAAAGAAAACATACCACTGGTGACTAAGTATCATTGCTACAAATAGAGAAGCTCTAGTTGCTAAAAAAGTATCAGAAACACTAAAGGCAAAATTCTCATTTTTATTTTTTAAAGCAAATAATCAAATCCTTTTTGACCAGCTTTATAAAAATATAGACAGTGAACATCATCAACTTTTGTAACACTGTGCAGTGCGTTTGTTATCAAAAGGTAAAGTTTTTTCTTGGTTTTGAAAATCCTTGGCTCTTGTTTTTCTAAGAATATAGAAATCCTCTGAAAAATGTAGTCAGAATACACGTTTCTACTACTATGCTCAATATAATAAAGCTTGTAAGTGAAATGTAGTATCAGTCACCTTATTAATTAACAATTAAGAGGCAAGATTAGGGTATGATTCAGGACATCATCATTCTTATTGTTACTGGAACTGAATGCCCTTTGTCAGCAACTTTAAATAGGTACTGGTGCACTTTAGTGTTTTTAATCTAGAGTTAAGTCTTGGAGGTCTGCAGCAATGAAAGATATTAAGGGGAATCAATGGTGAAGAAAATGTTGAGAACTGCAGGTGTAAGCTGTGCAATTTTCTTCCTTACAAATATTAATACTTCAACAACTTTATATAGTGATGTATTTCCAAACAGTTTTTAAACATGTGTGCAATATGAATCAATATATGCCAGGTTTACATGTAACTATGACCCATTACGTAGCACTATGACCCACTGTTTAGCATTAACGGGCCCAAGTGTATAATTGTGTTCAACAATCTACCTAAGCAGCTGCTGCATTTGTTTTCACTTTGGAAAGAGTTGTCAGCTTGCATAACACTTGAACCAGAGATCCTGGTTTAAAACAAATTCTTGTCTGTTTTTAACCCAGGATTATGAAGTCTACTGTTTAATGTTAAAGAAATTCTGAAGATTAAAACATCTGGAGGGCTGCAGGTTGTGCAGGCCTGCTCTAGTCCCTTTCAATATCCTGGATATGTGTGCGGTACACATTGTATCACATTAGGGATCTATTCCAGAACCTTCATGCAGTACAATTTCTGTGTATAATCTGGAACCCTATTTTTCTTACCTCAAATGAATGAAGCAAACCAAAGAACTGCACAGGAAGACCTAATGAAGACTCCTCTAGGCATAAGTCTTTTTATAATTCTTTTACAACCATCATTGCGCTAAATTATTTGATGACAACACTTTATTCGCAGGCAGTCATAACAGTGTTGATTCAATTCAGATGCCACAATCTGTGAATTTATGGTCTTCTTTCTCACCCAACTTCACCTTCCCTATCTAAAATGGAATATCTAAAATGGAATAAAATAAGCGCCAGCTGCAGTAATGGAGAGAGGACACGGGATAAAGTGCAGGATGAACAACTACTATGTAGGACCCTGATGATGAACCTATGACACGTGTGTCAGCACTGACACGCATGGCTATTTTTGATGACATGCAGACACATGTGGCCACATATAGAGAAATACACCTTATAAGAGCCAATCTAATTCCATCCTTAAATTTGTAAAAGGCTCTACAAATTTAACATCTGCACGTTTGAGCATTGTTCACTCCATAACTCAGCATGGATTATACATTTTTCTTATTTAAACTATAAATACTGCAAAATTATGGGTTTTTTCTCAAAGTGACACTCCACCCAAGTTATGCTCAGGTTTTTGGCAAATTTTGACACACCAAGCTCAAAAGGTTGCCCATCACTGATGTAGGACAACTAGGGGCTAAATATTATCAAAAACTTGATGTAAGAGCCACTTTTTCAAGTCCCTAAGAAAGGAGGACAGTGTGGGGCCTGTCTAATCTTCCTTGGGAGGGAGTTCCAAAGCCCCATGGTCACCACCGAGAAAGCCCTCTCTTTCATCCCCACTGACTAGGCTTGTGTCAGTGGTGGGACTGAGAGGAGGGCCTGTGTTGGTTCATATGGGGGTGGTGCATGCGGTCACAAAAATAGGCAGGACCCAAGCTGTTTAGGGCTTTATAGGTGATAACCAGCACTTTAAATTGAGAGCAGAAACTTATTGGCAGCTAACCAAACTGCTTTAGTAGGGGAATTGTGTGCTTCCTATAGCTGGCTCCGGTTAGTAGCCTGGTTGCTGATCGTTGGGCCAACTGCTGTTTCCGAGCCATTCTCAAAGCCACCCTCCACATAGCGTGCATTACAGTAATCCAATCTTGGTGTAACTAAGGCATGGGCCACTGTGGCCAAGTCTGGCTTCTCGAGGTATGGTCGCAGCTGGCTCACAAACTTTAACTATAAGACGGCCCTCCTGGCCACTGCCAACATCTGAGCTTCAAGAGTCAAGGCTAAGTCCAGGAGGACCCCTGACTGCGGACCTGTGTCCTCAGGGGGAGTGTAACCCCACTGAGCACAGCTTGCCACCCTATTCCCTGATCAGTCTCATGACTGACAAGGAGGACCTCTGTCTTGTCTGGATTAGGCTTCAGTTTGTTAGCCTTCATCCAGTCCATCACAGCCGTTGGGCACTGGTCCAGGATCCGGAGGGCTTTCTTGGATTTTGGTGAAAAGGAATAATAAGAGTTGTGTGTCATCTGCATACAAAACTCTGGAAGACCTCTCCCAGTGGTTTCATGTAGATATTAAAAAGAATGGAACCTTGCGGGACCCCACAGGTCAAAGGCCAGGGGGCCGAACAGGTGTCCCCCAGCTTCACCAATTGGGTGCAGGTCTATTTGATGCAGACACAATGCAGGCAGTCGAGAAAGACTTTGGCTGCCTTAATTGCCACGGAGTAGGCCTTAAGTGAGGTTCTAGCCTAGGGGTCCTGAAACTAAGGCCCTGGGGCTGAATATGTCCCTCCAAGGTTATTTACCCGGCCCTCGCTCAGAGTTAATCAAAGTCTGAAATGACTTGAATGCACACACAACAACAATCCTATCTCATCAGCCAAAGCAGGCCCACATTTCCCATTGAAATACTATTATGTTTATATTTGTTAAAATTGCTCTTCATTTTAATTATTGAATTGTTTTTAAGTGTTTTTTTGCACTAAAAATAAGATATGTACAGTGTGCATAGGAATTCATTCCTTCTTTTTTTTCAAATTATAATCCAGCGCTCCAACAGTTTGAGGGACTGTGACCTGGCCCTCTGTTTAAAAAGTTTGAGGACCCTGCTCTAGCCCGTGCTCGGCCTAGATGCTAGAGTGCCTCTGCCAGAGGCACTCTAGCATCCATCTTGCCTGCTTCATAACCGCCAGGTCCCTTGTGGACCAAGAATCTGACTTGGCTCTGCAGAGCAAGAGGGGACGTTCAGGGGCAATCATGTCTACTGCTCTAGCTACCTCTAAGTTGTAGAGGTCAACCAGGGCATTGACAGGATCATCTACTACCATGACAGGAAAATCTCCAAGAGACACCAGGAATCCATCCAGATTCGTACGTCTCTGGGGGTGGACCATCTTAATAAAGAAATCCAGGGAATTCCCAAGGCACAAACAATTGGAAGTGAACCAGGATGAACCAAAGAATTAACAATTTCATATATTTGCATTTGTTTTAAAAGCTGGATAATGTATGTCATCATTGTATAACAAAACACCAAATTTTATTGTAATTTCCTATATAGCAACCTCCAAAAGAATAGAATAAGATATTTTCCCTCAAGGAACTTATTAATACTAACCATTTCCTACAACAGTATGATATTAACATGGTTTATGACCAGGTCTTTGAAATATGTAAACTGAAGCAAATAAAACTCCTTTCAATTTTCTGTAACACAATACTTAATTAGCCAATCTATTTATAAATATATGTTTCCACTGGAACTAGCTTGGAAACTAGGAAATATTATAATTTTAGTCTTCTAGAAGCAAACACTTGCAAGATACATAGTGGATTGAAATCCACTCTGTAAGCTTTTATTCATGAGGGAATCTGTAGTTAACAGGTGAATCTTGGGTAATCTTTTCAAGAATAAAGATATTTTGTACTTGAACTCTTGTCGTCTCCAGTAGCATGGACAATGGTAGAGAATTAAAGGATTTGCAGTCTGGAACCTTTGAGGATATTGGGTTGGGCAAGGTTCTTCTGGACCTGAATTTATTTGCACCAAGTGTATTGTCTCAATCTAACAAGAAAGATCCAAGCAATAAACCTTCTGCATGATGAGTAAGGCTGGTGTCTATCTGGAAGTCCACTGTTACTCTGCTGCTCATTTGTCCTATTCGCTAGTATAACTTTTGATGTTCACAGGGATTCTTATTCTAAGCTAGTTGCTGTGCACAACTATTCCTTCAAAGTTAGAACCACCCCAAATCATTAAAACATAAGAAATGCCTAGTAAAAATTATGTTCATTAATTTTAACCTAACTGTGAAGGACTAGAAATTTTTACAAATATTCTGGCTGAATCTCCCCATTTCTTGCTAACAAACTTCCACTTCAGTGGACTATCAGAAGTTTTCAAAGTAGAATCAAACAACAGCAACTACAGCTAACGGAATGGCTAAAGAAATGCAAGCAGCTATAGCAGATGAGAGTAGAGTTTAATTTACAAAAGAAACTTCATCAACATTGTTAATATTTGGCAAGTCATGTTGAGTTTGAGCAAAACAGCAACAAATAAAGTTTTATCAATAAATGAATCCTGTAATCCCTCCAGGTGTTTGCTTTCACTGCTGAAAGTAACTGTTAAAAACTTATTAGAATTTTCTTAACAGGCAGATAGTAACAATTACATAATCTAGATCCCATGTGACCAAACCTTTTTGTAAGGAAACATATGAAACTAGAATCTATACACATTTCCTGTATTCAGTATTGCCAGCAGATCTAAAAAAAAGTGCTGCATTACAGACAGGTCATACTTGGGAATTTTACATTATGACCCTGGACCACAGTTGCCCACCCTTGATGCAGAAGAAATTATTTCCCACAATTGTGTCTGTTTTATATATAAACTTAATTTTTCATTCTTGTAATCTGCTCACCTGCCCAGCATGGTGTCATTCTACAGAGAACGCCCCCACACCCTTAATAACTTCTTCCTTAAATGTGATACTTCTACATCTCTGTATGGTTGCAAAGAAAAGCACTGGGACTGTGGTGCAGCTGGCTGGGAGTCAGCTGCATTAAGTTCACTACTGACCAAAAGGTCATGAGTTCGAAGCCAACCTGGGTTGGAGTGAGCCTCTGACCACTTTGTGTAGCTTGTTGTTGACCTTTGCAGCCCGAAAGACAGTTGCATCTGCCAAGTAGGAAATTTAGGTACCACTTATGTGGGGTGACTAATTTAACTAATTTACAGGGCCATAAAAATCTCCAGCAAGCATGCGGGGAATGAGGAAGTACTTCATTGGTGTCGCAGATGGACGGTGAAGCAACAGCTCCCCTTGTGGCCAGAAAAAGTTGGAATGTTAAATAGCCTCTGACTGTTTGCCTAAATATGTTGTGTGTCTATGGCATTGAATGTTTGCCATGTATATGTACATTGTAATCATCCCTGAGTCCCCTGCAGGGTGAGAAAGGCAGAGTATAAATTCTGTAAATAAATAAATAAATAAAAGCATTTTGCTGCAGTTGTGTGCCTTCAACTCCTTTTTAATGTCACAGGACTTTCTGTGCAAGATTTGTTTAGAGGGGGTTTGCCTCTGACTTCCTCTGAGGCTGAGAGAGTGTGACCTACCCAAGCTCATCCTATGGGTTTCTATAGCTGAGACAGGAATTGCGTCCTGGTCCGCAGAGTCATGATCCAACACTCAAACTATTACACCAAACTAAGAATTAATTCATGGCAATTCAAATGTTGAAAAGGTGAAAGTTGTGTCACATCTTAAAGTTTTCTTAATTTATTTTAATGTGAGTTATCAGGAGTTCTCTGCCACAGGGAGAAGAGGCCAGCAATAAAAAAGAAATAAGGATAAAAGCCTTATGAAAGGAAGATAAATAGAAAAGCATATTTTGCTAAATGGATACAAGAATACAAAGTCATCCTTTACAATTATATTTGGACCTACCTCTGCAAATATGTAAATAGTGAGCTGTTTTCCACATACCATGAAGACATGGTTTAGTAATCTGAGGACAAGCTGAAATGAGCCTTAAGCTTTAATACACTCCCCGCTCCAGCATGGCTCTGAACACTGAAAACTCATTTACATTAACCACAGTTTAGTATGCTATCTGGTGCATAAATATGGTGAATTTTAATTATTCTTAAAAGAAAGAATACGTTCTTAAATAACCTTAAGGCAGTAGATCCTGTCTGATCTAAACAGGGTCAGAACTTGGTTAGTACTTGGATGGGAGACTGTCAATGAGTCCCTGGTACTATAGGCTGTGTTTTATAGGAAGGAACTAGCAAAACTAATGTAGT
Organism: Anolis sagrei; assembly: GCF_037176765.1. Classification (NCBI taxonomy): domain Eukaryota; kingdom Metazoa; phylum Chordata; class Lepidosauria; order Squamata; family Anolidae; genus Anolis; species Anolis sagrei. The sequence goes on along the minus strand of NC_090023.1, from coordinate 101,941,231 downwards.
TACTCCTTGCCTAAGAAAATTCTATGAACTTCATGCGCTTGTCATAGACAGTCACGTATACATAAAAGGAAGACAGTTCTGTAAATTATGATATGAAGACAGTTTATTTCCTCTAGCTATAATTGAGATTATTTTCACTATTTGTTATAGCTTGCCTTCATTAATTAAAATCTAAGTAAAAAACACAAGTGGAAGAGAGGGGAGCATCCAGGTTAAAAGCTCATCAAGGCTCATTACTGCAATGACAACATGCCATTATGTGCAAATAAGGTTCCTTTCTGAATTATTTTGGAACATCAAGAGCTAAAGCAACATTATAGTTTCTCCCCATTTTAACTGCTTCCATTCTATATCAACAATATTCATAATTACACATTGCTCATCAACAAAGTAGGTATGCTTATTCTGTGAACTCATCAAATGTGATTTGTTATATGAGCAGAGCTTTGAATATTATGCAAGTGAACAAGAGCACCTAGCCATGATTAGAGAAACGTTTCTTCTAGGCCTTCAGCACGGTTCTATGATCACCTTCTGCTAGGAATTCCCCTGTGCAATCCTATAGCATTCAAAGATCTTAACATTACAAACCATGTTCAACTATTGAACTGTGCCACTAGATCTATAGTATGCTTTGGCCAGAATGCCAAGACATTGTTCATTTCAGTAAGAAAACTTTAATATGAAAAGGGTCCTGGACATCTCATGTAATATGTAGGACTACTGTACATATCCAGGATATTCAAAGGGGCTAGAATAAAGCCTTTATCTACTTGACTGTGCAGATTTCCCTTGCATGATCTAAGAATCTAATGGAATTACAAATATTGTGTGTATGTATGTTAAAAATAAATAAAACATTGCATTTATTGACACAATTGTCTTTTGCTACTAATTTGTAAAAATAAAGCATATTTCAACCTAGACTGTGTCTGGATTAGAAGGTTCCTGAGATCTCCAAGGAAGGCATTCTGCATTTTTTGTAGGAGAAAGAGGATTTCTTGGAAAGAAAATAAAACAGTAGCCGTCAATGTTTGCTTCCTAGGTTCTTGGAAACAGTAATATTTAAAACCAGATCTGCTACCATATCTTCCAGATTTGCATTACCTACCACATCAAAATTAAGCCATTATTCTGTTTTTATGGCTATCCTATTTTACAATCTCTCTCAATTACAGACCCTCATGCTGGAAGGAGGAATCTTCTAAGCAAGAACATCCAATGACAACACATATCATGGAAGGGAGTGGAGTGCAAACAAACTCTTTTCAATCAAAATAATTAAAAAGAAACTGAAAGATTGTAGAAAGGACAAAGAGGTGAAAGAAGAGTTGCATATCATCTAAGTTTCAAAGTGTTTTACTCTTATTTCTACCTATGAAATTATAGAATTGATAACTGGCCCTGTCTCCTTCTGAAACACTTCTAAAAGCCATTAAGAATTCTATTGCTAATATCTAGTTACTAACTAGCAAAGCCAAACAGTATTTCACGTAACTTAAAGTCGTAACTAAGTTACTAATGTTTTATTATCTACCCAAGTATTCTGATTTTTAAATATTATGAATAGGAACATTTTGGGCTCTTGATTTACTGTGAAGTGCTGCGCGCATGTGCCATATAAAAGGCAGCATTTGAAAAAGCAATTGGTTGATAGGTTAGACCAGCAGCTCTTAAAGTGTCTTGGGGCTCCTCGAAGCATACTGTGCTTCCCTCCTCCTCCCCATCCACCTCTAAGCTTTTCCTCCTCTTTCCTGCCCCTCCCCTCCCCTTGCATCCTTCCCTGTGAAAAGCCTTTTCCCGTGCTGCCAAAAGCATTTTTCCCCACCTCCCTTGCTGGTTTGCCTTCCTTGCTGCCCAGATCCTTTCCCCCTTGCTTTGCTTGCTTCCAAAATTCTATTTCCCTCCCATCACCCAAAGGGTGCTTTGCTTTTCCTGCATGGCAGAAGGGAGTTGAACAGGATGCCCCCAAGGGTTTCTGTTGTTGTGGTTGTTATTACAAAAGATGGATAGTCATCTGTTGGGAGTGCTTTGACTGTACTTTTCCTACATGGCAGAAGGACGTTGGACTGGATGGCCCCAGGGTCTTCCACTAAAATCCTGTTAAGTAAAATTATTTTTCATTTTAAATTTTGTATAGTTCTTTCTCTCCCTGCCCCCTTTTGCACTACAAATGGGAATGTGCATATGTATAGGAATTTGTTCATTTTTTTCAATTAGTTTACACAAACACTTTGCATCCATCTCCTACCTGCCTGACCCATCTGTCAATTTTTTAAATGCAATGCCTCAAAAAGTTTGCCCATGTCTGATATATATACATTATATACAATATAATATAGAAACATCACTTGACGGTACATGAGAAACTATTGCTTCAAAAAGGGCTCCGTGGCTGAAAAGGTTTGAGAACCCCTGGGTTAGACAAATAGAAGGAATATTGTTTTCTACTGTAGTGCCCTATCCTTCCAAATTTCTTAGAGTCTTGGTGTTGCAATAATTTCTATTCACAAGCAAAGGCATAAATTACGATGCTTTATCAACAATCATCAAACTGCTGCTAAATCCTATTAATAATAATAATTTATTTATGTATATCCCACTTTCCTCAAAGTGGCCCACATTAAAAATGATATAATTTTAAACCTACAATGTATAAATATTAAAATAGAATTAAACACAGAATTGGTAAAACACATAACAACTGTATTTTAGCACAAGCTTCTGTGAATTATAATCCCTTTCTCCAGATGAACCCAGGAAAGGATCTCTCAGATACATTTCTAACAATGTTGAAACTCTGTGCCATCACCCCAAAATTAAGTGTGGGGCACATCTATAGTGTAAATTTAATTAATGTAAATTTCATCCTTTACACTCATAGTAGAAAAAAACAACTAATAACTTTATTTCTTTAACCTATCTAAAGATATATTTTAGACATCATTAAAACCAGCTAAAAATTAACTCCTATTCCCACAAGCGAATGTAGATCTACTCTCCACCCTCGCAAGATAAGACACTCCTGAATAAGTGCTAAAGTTTACAGAGTGCATGTGGACTTTAATTCCTAGTTGGTGTCCGAAACCAATGACCTGAGAGTGCTCTCTTGAGAGAGGGAAACAACTTGCATTTCAAGACTAAGGCAGAGTAGTATTTCTGTTTTTGTTCTGAACCTTTGAATTCATTTCAGATTTTTGGCAACCCAAAGGAGAACCTGTCATGAGGTTGTCTTGGCAATATCTATTCGAAATTCATCTGCTTCTGCCTTCCTCTTGAGGCCAAGACACTGGCTTGCCCAAGAGTTCAAGCAATAGGTTTCCATGGCATAAACGTGTTTCAAATCCTGGTCTCAACAATTGAAGTCCAGCATATAAACCACACTGTGTGTACCAGGTCTTATCTCAACTTGAAAATTACGCAGTCAGACCGGCTTAGTATTACTTGGTACAGAGGGACTTTCCACACAGCCATATAGTCCACACTATATGTCCACACAGTCCACACTGCCCAAATATTCCAGTTCAAAGTAGATAATGTGGGATTTTATTCAGCTGTTTAGAAGGGGCTGGAGAGTCAAGGAATAAGCAAGTGCTGTAAGGCTGAGGGCCCATCCACACAGCCATATAACCCAGAATATAACCAAATAACCCAGAATCTTGGAGTCGTCATGGACAACAAGTTAAACATGAGCCAACAATGTGATGTGGTGGCAAAAAAAGGCAGGTTCTCCTTTGGGATTTTGGCCTGCATCAATAGGAGCATAGTGTCTAGATCTAGGGAAGTAATGCTACCCCTCTATTCTGCTTTGGTTAGACCACACCTGGAATATTGTGTCCAATTCTGGGCACCACAATTCAAGAGAGATATTGACAAGCTGGAATGTTTCCAGAGGGCGACTAAAATGATCAAGGGTCTGGAGAACAAGCCCTATGGGGAGCGGCTTAAGGAGCTGGGCATGTTTAGCCTGAAGAAGAGAGGCTGAGAGGAGATATGATAGCCATGTATAAATATGTGAGGGGAAGCCACAGGGAGGAGGGAGCAAGCTTGTTTTCTGCTTCCCTGGAGACTGGAACGTGAAACAATGGCTTCAAACTACAAGAGAGGAGATTCCATCTGAACATGTGGAAGAACTTCCTGACTGTGAGAGCCATTCAGCAGTGGAACTCTCTGCCCTGGAGCGTGGTAGAGACTCCTTCTTTGGAAGCTTTTAAACAGAGGCTGGATGGCCATCTGTCAGGGGTGATTTGAATGCAATATTCCTGCTTCTTGGCAGGGGGTTGGACTGGATGGCCCATGAGGTCTCTTCCAACTCTTTGATTCTATGATTCTATATCAGGGCAGAGAATCCACAATATTTGTTTTGAACAGGCTCATCTGAGTCCACGCTGCCATATAACTCTGTTCAAGGCAGGTAATGTGGGATTCTATACAGCTGTGTGGAAGGGGCCTGAATGTCAGAGGAAACCACCACTTGACCAAGACTTGTCTAAGAAAATCCTATGAAATTCATGGAGTTGACAGGTTAGTTGAAGTCACAGGTTGTTGACAGGTTACTTGAAGTCACATATACACGTCATGTTTCATCAGGTGACCAAATGGGAAGAAAAAAATTAAGGCTCCTTTGATGTCTTTGGGAAATCAAGAAAAAGTTCAATAGAATCAACACCACTAACCACATACAGGAAGTCCCGATCTTGTTTTTGGTGAGCATTCAGAAAATACACATGAATATGTCCCTGCTATGATGCACTCACATATCTGACAAAGGAGACAACTACTGTGTAAACAGTAATATGTGAATATCTTTGTTCTTACAATCACATCCCTCTCCCATACAATGATTTATGCAAACTTATAGAGTGAATTCAATATAAAGTGGAAAAGGGGGGGGGGGGGGAGAATCTATGTGCTAAGAAATATCAGTTGACACAAACGTTTATTCCACCAAACATGGGGATGTGCTTTCTAGTCACCTGATAACAGCAGCCAACAGCTAGCGGCTCTGAAAGCGTGCACATTTTAATTTCGACTTTTCCTCCGTCAATGAACAAGCAACCCATGTGGATCGGGAGGCAGTGGGCAAACCTTTCCAAATTTTGTAAAAAGCCATTTTTAAAAAGCGATAGTTGCTCCCAACAGCATTGCACGAGGGCAAACAAAGACATGGGGGCTCTGGCTTGACAAGCCAAGTAGAGATCTAAGCGTAAACAAACGAGGCACAGAGGAGGGGCCGATTAAGGGTCGGATTCCCGACTAAAACTTCCCTGCTTTGGCAGTGGACACATCCCGGAGTGGGCTGCACGCAGAAAGGAAGGGCACCGGCCGGGGGGCGACCAGGCTCATTGCGGGGCCTCCTCCCCTTCCCGAGACTGACAGGGAGGCGCTGGTTCCGATCCCAAGCCCACAGCGCGGGCGCCCCTGCCCATCTCTCCTGAGGGTGGAAGGGTTTTGTTTCAAGGGAAAACAGCGGCCTCTCCCCACAAAAGCGCCACTGCGACGCCGAGAGGCGCGGCCTTCGAAGAGAGGAGGCCTCCTTTCCTTTCCCTTCCCTGCCTTTCGGGCTCCTCAGGCCACTCGGGCCTTACCTGGCTCGGCCGAGCTTCCCGCCCTGGGCCCACCACACGCTCGGCGCCCTCTTCCGAGGCCTAGCAGCCCGTCACGCTCCTGCTTCCCCTGGCGGCCTCTTCTGGGGCTAGGCCGCGGCGAGGCAGAGGCGGAGCGGAGGGAAGGAGGGAGCGAGAGAATGAGCGAGGCCGGATCCAGGAGGCGAGGCCCGCGAAGGGGGAAAGGCCGCGGCGGCGCTCTAGGCGTGCGCGGGGCTGCCGAGAGGCCGGGGGAGGGCCTGTGCTGGGCGCGTGGGGCGGGGCGGGGTGGGCTAGCCTGAGGAGCCCGGCGCCGCCATCTTGGAGGGGGCGAAGGAGGGCAGGAACAGAAAGGCAAGCGCCAGGCAGAAAGGGAGGCAAGCGGGCGGGCGGGAGGGAGGGAGATGTCAGCGCGTCGCAGCCTCCTCCTCCTCCTCCTTGGAGGACTCGCGCGGAGGGAGGGAAGGAGGGGTGGCCCGGCATGCACCGCGCGGAGAAAAAAGTGGACCCGCGCGGTGGCGCACGCTCCCGCCCGCGTCGACGCTCTGGCAGGGCCAGGACCATAGAGGTAGGAAGAGGCGTGGCCCTGTGCGGTGTCCCAGTCACTCTCCGCGCGCCTGCTCCGAGGGAGGCCTCGCCTGCTCGAGGCTGCTGTAGACTCCATAGTTGGGCACCACGTTCCTTGCCGTGCCTCAATGCTATCTGCAATAGAAACGTGGGTGTTGTCGGTTTGCAAGGCCTGGAGCCTGCTCTGCCACACCAGATTGCCGCTCCCAGGACTCCACAGCAATGAGCTCTGCCACTTGGAGTGGTGGAGCCGCGGTGGCGCAATGGGTTAAACCAAAACAGATGGGCCCTCCACGTGTTTTGGACTTAAACTCCAACAATTCTTAACAGCCTACCGGGAAACGAAGTCCAAAACATCTGGAGGGCCCAAGTTTGCCCATACCTGGGTTAAACCTTTGTGCCAACTGAACCGCTGACCTGAAGGTTGACGGTTCAAATCTACGAGACCGGGCGAGCTCCTCTCTGTCAGCTCCAGCTTCTCATGCATCGGCATGAGGGAAGCCTCCTGTAACGAGACAGGGCGGGCATTCCCAAGAAGTTGAATACCAAGACCTTGGATATTCCACCTCTGCATACATCCATCTATATAAATAAAAATGTAATGTTCGTTTGTGGGATTAACATAACTCAAAAACCACTGGACGAGTTGACACCAAATTTGGACACAAGACACCTATCAGGCCAACGAGTGACCATCACTCATAAAAACACTGAAAAACACAGTGGAAGAGACTGCCAAAATAAAATAAAAATACATTATATCACAACGCATGCGCATAACCACATAGTAGGTACACATACACAAATACACACAAAACACATGCACAGACTGGGCTACAGCAACGCGTGGCAGGGGACGGCTAGTAGAACATATATGTAAGTGCACATGAGGCCATACGACAAAAGTGAGGAATCAAACCAGACAAACTCAGTGACATGCAGTTCTTGTCTGAAATACACTATCTCTGTGTTAATAATAATAATAAAAATAAACTTTATTTATACTCCGCCACTATCTCCCCAAGGAGACTCGGAGCGGCTTAGCACTGGCAAACAATATGGAGAGTTGAGAGAATGTGGTAGATTGTTTATAGTAAGTGGTACAGAAAGAAACAGTAAGTACTGACTTGTTTTTGTTATGGTAAGTTAAGGGAGAGTGCCCATGGGAATTGTTGTTGATTATGATGATGATGATGATGGTTTCAGATGCTGCTTCACTGGGCCTGGCACCAAACCAGCAGGTGCAACAGGCTTGGGCACCTCTAACTTGCCATGGTGCAAAGCAAGCTCACGCAACATCCTGCCAACTAAAGTTCCACAAAAATTGGATTTTTATTGGTTTGAATAAAGGAACAACATTACTCAGCTCAGATTGACATTTTTAGGCATAGACTAGTACAACTACTTTATTTTAAGCATCTCTTTTAGTATTACGTGGAATTTGAAACACCAACATAGAGAAGTATTTTCAGGTTCTTTCTGCATTTCTTAAATTATCTAATTTTCAGCTTTTATATCGCATTTTGGATTTTGAAGATAACAACACACATATTTTTGAGAAAAGGAAGGTGGCAGCTTATGCTGTTTTCAGCTTTGATGGCCATTGCACTGTAGTTTCGAAACTTCATCATATATGGCACATTTAGTAAAGGGGCAGAGAATTTGTAAAAAACATTTCTAGAAAATACATTTTTTTGAAAATGTTTTAATGATATATACATAGGATGGGAAGCTTTACAAGAACAAAACTATGCTGACTTAGACACTGTCATTGGAGAAGAAGCCAACAACCAGGTGTCCAGTAACTCTGCAAGTGGGATTATACTGGATCAGTTTCAATTGGTAAGTACTGTTGATGAGAACAAGCTGCTGGGGAAAAATAAGGAAGACAACCTGCTTTCTTGATCCCTGTCCATCTTTGGCTGGTCGTCCAGGGAGGAGATGAAATACAACAAATTATTAACACATCTCTCAGGGAGGGAAACTTTCCATCCTGTTTAAAAAAAGTATTTAGACTGCTGCTGAAGAAGCCCCCCCTGGGGCTCCTGGATCTTAATATAATCTCTCTTTTTTTGGGCAAGGTGATTGAGAAGAAGGCAGCTGCCCTCCAACTCCAGGCAGTCTTGGATGACACACACTTCCTTGACTCACTTCAATCTGGCTTCAGAGCAGAATATGGAGTTTGAGACTGCTATGATCACTTTAGTGGATGATCTCCATCTTAACACTGACAGGGGAAGTGTGTCCCTGTTGATGCTTCTAGACCTCTCGCTAGCATTAGATACCACTGACAATGGTATTTTTCTGGAACGCCTGGAGGTGCTGGGAATTGGAGGCACAGTGCTGAAGTGGTTCTGGTCATACCTCTCAGGCAGGTTTCAGATGGTGGTGCTTGGGGATTCCTCCAAAAATAAGATGTTATGTGGCACCCCACAAGGTGCCTTTCTGTCCTCAATTCTTTTTAATATTTACACAAAACTGCTGGGAGAGCTTATTCGTAGGCATGGCGCAGATGTTATCAGTATGCTGATGACACCCAAGTATATTCTCCATGCCTTCAAAAACAGCCACAGCTAAGAATAGTATGTCTCCTCTTAATGCCTGGAAGAGGTAAGGCAGGCTGCTTGGGGGCTCCACAGGGCCACCTGCTACCTGGCACCTCAGGAGCAGCCCACCTAGCCCGGTAAGCGCAGTACCCCAGCACCTGGCTTTAGGAGGAGCGGAGGGGGCGGTGGAGGGGCCATCACCCGCCGCTGGCCACCTTCTTCTCTTGCTGCTGCTGGTGCTGGTGCTCCTGGTTCTTGAGGATCTTGTAGACTGTGGATGTGGTAGATATGTGTTTTCTGATGATCTTAGGCAACCTCTGTGAAAGGGTTATTTGACCCCCAAAGGAGTCGCGACCCACAGGTTGAGAAACACTGTTCTAAGAGAAGATATATGGCCTTCTCTCTTGGCCAGTTTCTACTGCTCCCATTACCTCATCCCTAGGTTAGCAAAACAACTATTTAAAATTGTGCTTTGAAGTTTCATTGCTTGCGGGGTTAAACCACCCTTGCTAAAATTAACTTTCATGTGAGTCACAGAGCAGTGATCAATACCAATTTGCATTATTGTTAAAGCTATTAAGGCAATTAGCAATACACAGTGTTGTTTTGCAAATCACAGCAGTGGTTAATACATATTTGCAATTGCTAAATTGAATTACTTGTTAAGTAATTAAGAAGTTAAAATTAAAAAGTTCCTATTAGCAAGTGTGTTGAATATTTGTTAAGCAAAACCAAATGCAAATAGCACAAATTTCAATTATTTCAACCTATGTCTCTTCAGTAATATGCATTTTTATAGAAATACATTTAATATGTGTATTTGTGATATTTTTACAATGGTTATGTGTTTATTCTGTAACCCACCGCGAGGAGAGGCGGGTAAGAAAATTATTATCATCATCCTTATTATGGACAGCTTTGCAATATGTATGTTTCCATGGCCCCATCTACATTGCCGCATAATGCAGTTTGAAATGACATTATATGGTCAGTGTAGGCTCATTTAATGCAGTTCAACGCAGCTAAACTGCATTACAATGGCAGTGTAGATGGGGCTCACATATACATACACTGTGATTCCTCGCAGAATGATTTATGTTCATAAGTTTCTCCCACTCTGAATACACAGGATAAGCCTACAACAGCTTGTGTGTCCATACTACTCTCTCTCTCTCTCTCATTTGTGTCCTTTTCTCCTATATGGGATCCAAGGTACCCACAGCATTTATTTTTTTAAAAAAGGAGCCATTTAGAATAAAAAGAACTTAATAAAGGTAAGCAATTGTCACTAAAACAGCGTTAATTCAAAACAATTTAAGCATTTTAAACCTAAGACAAACATACAGTACAGTATCCATCTTTAACCCAAATGAAACAATCAAAGCCAAAATAAAAGGGTCTTTGTGAGCAAGAAGAGAGCAAGGAGGAAACAAATCCATAGTCTCCAATGGGAGGCAGCTTGGGACAGAATTCATCCCTTATTCCCTTTTATTATTATTTATTATTTATTTATTATTTGCACTTGTTAACCGCCACTCTCAGCCCGAAGGCGACTCGTGGCGGTGTACAGAACATAGAACATAAAGACAACAATTACAATAAATTCAGGGCCATAACACACATCTTACTAACACACAGCTAATTAAACTAAAAATCCGCTTCGTCTTGTTTGGGTCATAGTCAATCTCGTAGTCATAGTCCATTCCGGTGGTCATTCCAAAAACATAGCACTTAATTAAAGGCCTTTTCGAAGAGCCAGGTTTTCAGGCCCTTGCGGAAGGCCAAGAGGGAAGGCGCCTGTCTAATTTCAGCAGGGAGGGAGTTCCAGAGTCGGGGGGCCACCACCGAGAAGGCCCGCTCTCTAGTCCCCGCCAAGCGTGCCTGTGAGGCAGGCGGGACCGAGAGCAGGGCCTCCCCGGATGATCTCAAGGTCCTCGTGGGCTCGTAGGCCGAGATGCGGTACTCAAGGTATCCCTTTTGCATCCCTTTTCTGCTTAAAGTGATAATAAAGGAAGTTGGAAAGTTTGCATGCCTTCCCTAATATAGGATGCGTCTATAGTATAGAATTAATGTATTCTGAAACCTCTTTAGCTGCCATGGTTCAATACTATGGAATCCTGGGAGTTGTAGTTTGATGAAGCACCAGCAGTCTTTGGCAGAGACAGCTAAAGACTTATAAACCCACAATCCCAATAATTCCATAGCACTGAGAAGTGTCAAACTGCATTAATTTTACAGCGTAGATACCCCCATAATGAAAGTACTGTAAAGTACCTCTGTGATTGATAGCAATTTGCTCTGATTATAGCTACACCCTCCAAATCAGTTTTGTAATATATTGCTTCAACATTCCAGCCCCAAAAGCACTAGGATTGCAGAGTTTGGGTAAATCCAAATGGTTTCACCCAAGCTCTTGATTTGGTGAATCCTTCACCAAACTACAACTCCCAGTATTCAATAGCATTGAACCATTTGGTTTTACCCAAGCTCTGCAATCCTAGTGCTTTGGGGGGAGTGTTTTTGGGGGCTGGAATGTTGAAGCAATATATTACAAAACAATTTTGTATCGGGTGCTCTTTGCTAGATTTCTCTTCCAAGAACAGAGATATCAGTAACACCTTCTTGGAGATGCCCAATGCTGCACCTGGCAGGGTGTAACATTGGGCACTTGCCTGAAAAATGCTGGATATTCAAGTTGTTCTTCTTTTTACTACTGTATGCTCCGCACCCATGATCCACCCTCTCCTATTACAGTTTTGTGGCTTTGGTGCCAGATAGCAATGGAGAAAAAAGTGTCTTGAATTATTTTTTATTTATTATTATTCTCTATCATGGGCACCTGTATTTATGAAGTTTTACAGGTTACTTGCTCAGAGCTCTTTCAAAGATATATGTTATTTAAAAGGGAGTTCTCTCTAAATCTATGTGGGAAAGCAAATCACCCCTCACACTTTACTTTACATTCTCCTTCTACAAAAACTCTCAGTACCTGTTTTTCTGATGTTTTGCAGATTTCCTTGTGGGATGAACCTCTATCCCACATGCCATTTTCATAACATTTGTGCACATTTGTCTTGGAGGGAAAAAGAATGCTTCTCCCCCTTTACTCTCCCAAATGTAAAGTCTGTCAAAGTCCTATTTTTCTGCTACTTAGCAGAAGGGGCTACATATCCTAAGAGCATTGTCTTAATTCAGCAAAGAATTTTCAGAGAATTGCATTTCCCACCTTTAAAAAAATCCAGAATGCATAGCGTAAACTCCATGCACTTTTTTATTGAAAATCTGAAAGCATAGCCCCCTCTTATGGCATTACTAGATGGTAATTGATTACTAGGAGCCCCTCGTGGCGCAATGGGTTAAACCTCTGTGCTGGCAGGACTGAAGACTGACAGGTCAGCAGTGCGAATCCGGGGAGAGTGTGGATGAGCTCCGTCTGTCAGCTCCAGCTCCCCATTCAGAGACATGAGAGAAGTCTCCCACAAGGATGGTAAAACATCAAAACATCCAGGCACCCCCAGGCAATGTCCTTGCAGACAACCAATTCTCTCACACCAGAAGTTACTTGCAGTTTCTGAAGTCGCACCTGACACACACACACACACACAAATAACTAGATTTTTCAAAATCCATCTGGGAAGATGCGAACACAACAATGGACAGGGTATAGGGATTTTATCTTTGAAGATCCCACCGCTATCACCAATTGCGAGGAGGTGCTTGTGTGTTGCTGAGGTTGGCAAAAGCAGACCCTAATAATGGAGGTATTTTACCTCAGGCACTTTTTAATCTCACCGCTGCCACCAATTGTACAGATGTGGATGTTATGGAGGGAATTTACCTCAGGCCTCAATTGTGTAGAAGAGTATATTATGGAGGAGGCCAATTATTATTTGTAAATTAAGGTAACTGCCACCAACATGAGGTATTTGAGGTACCACCGATGAGATCTGGCTCTACAGACGCAGATTAGTTGAGATGAGACAGTTTTCAACAAAAGATAACAAGTTTATTGTGTACAAAGCTTATGGTTGCAGGCTGTTAAATAACTTATGGAACTTCGAATATCACGTGGTTTATAATACAGTCCACTCTTCCAGATAACACAGCTTGTGGCTAACTTTCACTGAGGTGAAGCTCTCTAGTGAACGATGTTTCACTACTATAAATAGCCTTTCAATTTGATCTCCCCTCGATCAAATCTCTGATCTCTAGTCCTTCCTTATCTAGGGATCTTAACTAGGCTTCCTTTAGTTTTCTTTGACTAAAGAATCTGGCCAGGTTTCTTTCTTCAGCCCTCCTAGACTGAAAAACACCCGCCGCTCACACACAAGCCTCTCTCTCTCAGGCCTTTTCAAGCCTCCTTCTCTCAGGCCTTTTTAAAAAACGCACATCACTTTTCCTGCTTGGCTCCGCCCACTTCTCCCTCTCATGAGCTAGCCAGCCTCATCTCCTTGGCAACGCTCACTGTGGATTCAAACCAGATGACTCCAGTTTTAGCTACTGTTACAAACACAAATACATACTCTAACAGTTAAACACAAACATAATAACAATGACTTCTGCATACCATCCAATTCTGGCAAATAGGATGGGAACATTATAGCTTCTCGGGGATTTTTAATAAAATATAACAAGAGGAAGAAATAATAAATTTGCAGTTTGTGTTGTTGATTTAGATTTGGGTGTATTCAGGTAGCCTTCAAATTGCTCTGAGCCAAATCAGTCTGCTTCCAGAATCTAGGGTCTGAACAAAATCTTGTGGTCAGTAAACAACTTGTAATTTTTCAAAAAGACAAGGCCCCTCTTCTTTAACTGGAATTTTCCTCCCCAAGTATTAAACTTGAAAGTGTTTTGCACCCCTTCTTTTCAGATGGCTACAGCATACCGTTCAGCTCAATTTATGCATTATCACTTGTGGAAGAAGCAGTACATTTAGCTCCTCCTTCAATGGAGCCAGCATAGGGCCTCCTTGTGATGGGGAAAGCATCGCTGAGAGGGAGCTGTGCTCAGGGCAACAGGATCGCCCTGCTGCTCCATCCTTCTTCCCCAGAAGCCCAAGAATAGGATGCTTTGCCAGGGCTTTATAATGAGGTCCTAAGTGAGTCTGCAGTGACCATATAAAGCAGTTTCCAATTGTATTATATGGCAGTGTAGATGGGGCCAGAGTTAAAGTTAGAAAACCAGCATGGTGTAGTGGTCTGAATAATGGACACAGACTCTCGGACCATATTTCAGATTCAAACCTAAGAGGAAAGCAGTGGCAAACTTTCTCAAAATACTTTTTGCCAACAAAACCCCAGGAAAGGGGTCACCAAGCTGAAATTCCATAACAATAACAAATCCAGAATGTATAGAATTCTGAAACACTCCCTTTCCCTGGGGAGTTATCAATTCCTGGTATTTTTTGGATAAATTGACACATTCTAAATAACTTTTTTTTACTATGCATAATACTTGGGAGGCAAATTCCACAGAGTTCACTTGAGTCCTCCTCCCAAGTAAAAATGAGTAGGTTTGCAGTTGTAGGTTAGTTGGTGTTCATTACCTTGTTTTGTTCTATTGGACTAAATATGGGTTTCAGTGCCAGAAAAATATATAGAAAAAGAATTGCCCTGTGTGAGATAACCTTTGAAAACAAGCCAGCAGAAAATCGATAAGCACATATCCTCGTGTAACCTGGAAGATGATTTTGTGTCCCTAGACTTGACATGGCATTGTTCAAAGAACTATTACTTATAATTAAAGCTGTGATTCTTAAAACAAGAAGCCCCCCCCCCCCCCAAATTTAAGCTGGGGATTATGACCACCTCCAATGACAGGGCAAAATTGGACTACCAAGATTTTTAATCAAAAGTTTATCATAGAGCTGGAAGAGACCATCAGGGCTATCCAGTCCAACCCAATTCTGCCTTTTAGGAATACACAATCAAAACACTCCTGACAGATGCCTATCCAGCTTCTGCTTAAAAACCTCCAAAGATGAAGATACCATTACAGTCTGAGACATATTCTACTGTCGAACAGCATTTGGTACTAAATGCTAAACTCTATGAAATCATCATATATTATAGAATATTAAGGCTGTGATCGTTATTGAACCCTTCAGTGAACAATAAGTCCTTCTGGTAATGTGCCCTATGCACACTTATGTGGGTGTTAAGCTACACTGAATACATGGAGGGCACTTCCAAGTACAAATGTGCATTTTGTAGGAATCTTCATGTTTACGGATATTTCCGTGATAACACAGCCAAATAACAACAATAATAACATTCTTGCTGTCTTGATTTTTAGGTCTGTTCCTGGGGTTATTTGGGGCCCTGATTCAGAGGTTGGATTGGAAAGATCGCATATCTAATTTTTTAGGTATGGTTATCATGGTTTTCTATGAGCGAGCAGGTGGCAACTGGTAGATGGCATATGTTCTGTATCTCAAAAATTGCAGCAGATCGGGGAAAAGTGGTGCCATTTTTGGAATCAGTAAGTCAAATATACCCAGAAACAGGGCTAACATTTGAGGCACCAAAATGTGTGTTGACCAAAATGGATGCAAAAGGCCGTTGTCTTCCTTGCAAGTAGACCAAATTAAGAACAATCTATTTGCCACTGTTAAATGCCCACCTTAAAACATTGCTCGGATCTCTGATTTTTCCCAAAAAGAGAACAAAGAAGTTGGGAGATTCGTATTTCAGTGTTTGTGAGTTTGCTGTGGATTAATGCTGTTACATGTTGCTGGCTAGTTGTGATTATCATAAAGCTAAATATCTAAATATAAAGAGATATACAGGCAGACTGATAAGAATGAATAATAATTGCAAGCTAAAAGGATTCCTCTTGAATCCCATAGACTTGCAGTTATAGGTCAACTGAATTTTCAAATGTGTACTGTATTTCTACAGATGAATGAAATGAATCTGAAGGTGAATGATTCCAATGTTTTTTTTTTTAAAAAAAAAACAAAATCCACCTAAGTATTTATGTGAGTTCATCTGTATGAACTATGCACCCCTCATTCATTTTTTTGTTCTTCACTTGGAGAACGTTGTGTGATTGTTCCAGCAAATTGACTTTAATAACTCCTAGGATCCTGCTTTGGATATCATTATGAGAATCTTGCCCCATTTCCCATCCTAGTAGCATGACATAAGCAGCTTTCTGGGACTCTTCTGTGCTGTGTCATAAAGAAACAACTGACCAGACTAGCTGTGATTTGATGCTGACCTTGTGACTCTAAAAATATTATAATGTTTTGCAATGCAGAGGGAATGACTACCAGGATCAGAACATTATTAGTCCTACTGAAATAATTGGAACATGATTTTCAGAAACATGATCCAATGTTTCCCAGACTACGAGCATGTCTCTATGAGTCAGCACTCTTATTTCTTTGTACGCTCTATATATTTTTTAAAACACAGGCAATGCCTGTAATGCCAACTTTAAGAATCATATCTTGATTTATTGTATTTCATCCAGATTAGTTTTGGCCTGATTTGGGGATGAAGATTAATCTGGTGCATAGTTTACAATCAATTCTTACTTTAAAATGTAAAAGTAAGCTTTGGATTTCATTTTCTAGCACTATTTATTTATTTACTTCGCTTATATACCGCAATTCTCTGCCCAAGGGCGACTCATTGCGGTGTACAACATAGAAAAACAGGTGCAAAATACAAAACAGAGTGTAAAATAATCCACAATCATTACATCTCATCATCTCATCAAAACATCAACATTACTACAGAAGCCATTCCGAGTCGTCTCGTCGTCAAACCCACAATCTGATAACATTTCAGTTGTTCCATTCCTATAGTCAAATTACCAGTCATTGCACTTCTTGTTCAAATGCCTTCTTAAATAGCCAGGTCTTTAACTTCCTGCAGAATATCAACACGGAGGGAGCTAGCCTGATGTCCACGGGAAGGGTGTTCCACAGCCGAGGAGCCACCACCGAGAAGGCCCTATCTCTCGTCTCCGCCAGCCGTGCCTGTGACGCAGGCGGGATCGAGAGCAGGGCCTCCCTGGAAGATCTCAAAGTCCTCGTGGGCTCATAGGCCGAGAGGCGGTCAGAGGGTGAATGTTTCTTTGCTACCCCAACTCTTAGAATAACCCTCTTGTATCTCTAGAGACCAACCTGGTTGTGATCTGTTCCTCAAAGTCCAGAAAATAATGCTTCCCCACCCTCTCTCTGCTGAAGAGTGGGAGAAGCAAGTAATTCATTTATTGTAACCAATGCAATGATTCAGAAACTCTAATGAAACAATAGATACACCAGGGGCAACAATTGTGTAGCATCCCAGATATTGTGAACTGCAACTCTTAGCATTTCTTACCTCTGGATATACTGCCTTGGGCTGCAAGGACTACAGATGGTTACAGAGCTGCCACATCTGAAATATGCATACATGTTCTAATTGCTTTGATTAAGCAGTAGTCACACATACAAAGGTATGATGCCTACTAGAGTAAAATAGACAATATAAGAAGAACTCTGCCTGCAAAAAGTTCCTTGAGTTAGGGATCTATATATATTGCCAATCTAACTCTGCAAGATAATGCGGAAAACAGAATCAGAATCATAGCGATGGAAGAGACCACAAGTGACATCCAATCTAACACCTCACTATATAGGAAAAGGAAGGACAGACAGAAAGATACACACCAGTCTAACAGCAGACAAACCTTTGGTGACAGCCACTAACACATTATGCCATGTGCATTGCACTCCTGGTTTGTCTTCACCATGATTCTCCCATCCTAAGATAATGCTGGGTAAAACCTATCTATAGCTTCCAATTCCACAACGTTTCTATCACCTGCCTTGGTGCAATGGGTTCCTTCTGCTTTTGTACTGGCATTCTGCCAGTAAAACAATATTGGGGGGGGGGGGGGGGTTCCCCACCCTTTCCCTCACTATTCCAAAATTGGCTGTTTTATTTTATACTAACTTGGGTACCTGGTGCTGCCTGGTTTATTTGGAAAAAGTCAAATTTTAAATTGTACAAAATGCATAACGTTGTGGGAGAACTACAACTGACATCATGCCAGGTTAATCCCAAGAAAACTACTTCAGTACTTAAAGTTTGTTATGTTGGGCAGGTTTGCTCTAGATGCATCATTGGTGGGGTTCAGTGTTCTCTCTGGCTGTAGGGTAAACTAAAACTCCCAATGTGGTGAGTCAGTCCCCTCAAACCCCTCCAGTTGAGTTAATCACGGGGGGTTCTGTGTGCCAAGTTTGGTCCAGGTCCATCATCAGTGGGGTTCAGTTTATCTGGTTGTGGTGGAACTACACCCCCCAGAAAGGAAGGTCAGTTCCCACCAAACCTCTCCAGTAATCAAATTTCAGCATGCGTGCCAAGTTTGGTCCAGATCCATCAGTGTTTGGGTTCACAGTGCTCTCTGGATGTAGGTGAGCTACAATCCCAGATCAAGGTGATTTTCTTCCAAAGACGTCCAGTATTTTTTGTTGGTCATGGGGGTTCTGTGTGCCCATGACCAGCAAAAAATCCAATTCCATCATTGATGAAATTCAGAGTGCTCTTAGATTGCAGGTGAACTATACGTCCCAGTACCTACAACTCCTCTAAATCATGGTGAATTCTCCCCAAAGCTCTCTAGTATGTTCTGTTGCTGATCAATTCCTCTGCTTGCTGTGCACCACAGAAAAGAATAGGAAAGGGTTATGGGAGAGGCAGTGGGTGGAATCATGCAAATTCCATACCAATGGAGAGAGTCAGAAACACTGGGATGTCTATGGTGGAGGAGACACATGAAATCTAGGATGAAATTATCCCTGTATGAAAGCTTTCACTTGGGTGGTGGGCAGTATGGTATTGTTGGAGGACATTAGCAGGGCTCTTGGACATGTTCATGGCACTCACTATAACCTGCAATGTTACTGGAGGAAGGGCCATTGGTATTTTCTGAGTAGTAGGAGCTATAGCTATTTGTGGGATAGCAACTTGTTTGTGTATGTGAGCACCCCAGCTATACAAATTTTCACTTTTATTAGGTATATATATTTATTTTTGTGCTTTTCATACTGGAATTGTGATGATGATGATGATGATGATAATAATAATAATAATAATAATAATAATAATAATAATAATAATAGGAATCATGGTAATGCAGGAAGATGGCGTTATGAGAGTGCATGGAATTATAACAGTAGGACCACAGAATAGCAAATTGGCACAGTTACACTATTAAAGCGAGGTGCAATATCAAAGATTCTCAATGCTGTGTGTATCTACTATCAATGCTTATATAGCTGGAACAGATTGGTGTGATAAAGCCTTATATATGCTTAATGCCTACTCTAAAGAATGAAGGAGCACACTATATACCACACACATACACTTTCCACCCTTAAACATTTTCCTTAAAATTTTAGAGATGGCAAAAAAATTAAATGAGTTATTGCCCACCAACCAATACTGTTTCTTGAAGACAACCATTTTTGAGGTTGATTGTTAGTAACTTGATAACCTCTCAGACAGTTCTTACAACTGCAATTATATCTTTAGAAGCAAACCAGCTATTAGAGCAATTTTCTTGAAGCAGAAACAATTTCCCCCTCCTGCACCCTTTTGTGATGTTCTCGGCACAACTCTTTAACACCATCTGTCAAGCAGCAGCTGAATTTCAGCTGGGTATGTCTATGCGGAGTTGTTCACATACTTGCTTCATTGCACAATTTTCATCTCCAGCTTTCAATCCGATCATGAGAATTGACCTGAAGGTCTGTTACTACACTACATAATCGCCATATTTAGCCAGGCTAGGAAGAAAGAGAGAGATTTTCAGGTTGGAATCCCAGCTAGATTTAATAATATATCATGGAAAATCCATATTGGATTGGCCTGACAAAAGGCATGCCTAAAATGTTTCTGAATTCCACTGTATGCTTTTAACAAAGAACATCTACTGCCTGATCAGTTTGAGAATTCACGTCTCTTTGTGTTGTCAAAGGTTTTCCTAGCCGGAATCACTGGTTTGCTGTGAGTTTTCCGAGCTGTATGCCTATATTCCAGAAACATTATCTCCTGACATTTTGCCCACATCTGTGGCAGGCATCCTCAGAGTTTGTGAGGTCTGTTGGAAATTAGGCAAGTGAGGTTTCCATAGATATATAAACCTCACTTGCCTAGTTTCCAACAGATGTCATGACCCCTAAGGATGCCTGCCACAGATATGGGTGAAACGCCAGGAGAGAATGCTTCTGGAACATGGGCATACAACCTGGAAAACTCTTAACAACTTACCTCTTACCACAGATGTGTACAAAACATCGGAAAAGAATGCTTCTGGAACATGGGCATACAGCCTGGAAAACTCACAACTTAGCTCTCTTTCCCCAACAGCTCAAAGGTGATGTCAGTGATCTGAATGGCAGCAGAGCTTGAAAAGGCTGCTTTCTTAAAATACATGATCCAGGATCCTCCAGTTATTCTGGGAGTTGTAATCCAAAACTGTCATTCTTTTAAAAAAAATCCTTCCAAGATCTGCATAGAAGAGATGACAAAAGAGGCCTAATTCTTCTGAATTCTACTACTGCCTCCTTTTATCATAGGAAAAAGCATTTGAGGGCAAGAAAAGTGAAGTGACTTAAAAATCTCTTTCCTGGCTAAGTCCTTCTCTTCTTACTATGCTTCCTGCTCCCGCTGCTTTTTAAAGCAGTGAAGAATCTGCATAAATTAAAGTTTACCTGTGAGGTTCCAACGATGGTAAACACAATAGGAAATATTGTTGTACTTTCCATCCTTATCCATTTGCTATCTCCATGTTGTGTTGCTGAAGGCCAAGTTGTTTTCTGACTTAGCACAGCCGGTTAACCACCAGCTGCCGTCAATCTTCTCAAACGAAAGGTTGACAGTTGAAGCCCGGGTCAGGGTGAGCTCCTGACCTTTAGCCCAGCTTCTGCCTACCTAGCAGTTCGAAAGCAAAATGTAGATAAATAGGCACCACTTATTGCAGGGAGGTATTTAAGGCACCTATAAGGAAATGCCAGAAATGCCAGTGATTCGATGAAGGAGGAAGTTTACAAACAAAGCTCTTTGGCAGGGGAGATGGAGCAACAGCACCCCCTTCACTCATGGATGGAACCAAGCACATGCCTCCAAGATGCCGAAAATGGGAAAAGCCTATATATACCTCTTATCTGTGTACAATTATCTGCCCTGTAAGTGTATAAACGGCATTGAATGTTTACCGTATATGCGTTCTGTGATCTGCCTTGAGTTCCCTTAGGAGTGAGAAGGGTGGAATATAAATACTGTAAATAAATAAATAAATAAATAAAACTTATGGTAACCCTTAGGTAAGTTTGAATATCATAGGGTATTCTGGGGTTGAGAGTGTGTGACTCACCTCAGGTCACCCAGTAGCTGAGCCAGGAATTGTTCAATCTACCTCCATCATACTGGTACTGTAATAATATGGCTGACCTGGTAAAAGTACTTTCAGATGTGCTTAAGAAAATAAACACGATAAA
This sequence comes from Anolis sagrei, assembly GCF_037176765.1. NCBI lineage: Eukaryota > Metazoa > Chordata > Lepidosauria > Squamata > Anolidae > Anolis > Anolis sagrei. The sequence continues at coordinate 101,920,037 of NC_090023.1, read as the reverse complement.
AATGTAAAATGTGGCTGAAGGTAAGGGATTTTTTCTTTTGTTTTTTGGCTTGTTTTTTGCTCTGGGGAAGTAAAGTTGCCTGGAGGCAAGCAATTAGAGGAAGAAGCTGCTGAGCTTGCACTCATAAGAGTCAAGGCAGAAGTGTTTCTGTACCAATGGGACTATATTATATTGTAGTCTGGAAAGGTTGTACAAACATTGTTTCTACAGAGAGTGTCAAAAAATGTTTGCGGCTCAGTATAAAAGGGTAGAAGGATTTGCCACCTATTCTGATTTTGATGTTACAAAAGACTGGGATTTACCCATCTCTATTCTGGTTCTGTAGGAATACGTGATGTAAAGCTGCTTTAATATAATGTTTCCAAGAAACTGCAGAGCAAAACTCACCTTTTGCTCTGCAGTTCCCAGGAAACAATATTCTTTTAGCAATGAATCAGAGTAATGTTGGGGGCAGGGGTGATAGTGATGGTAGGATAGTTAAGTGTGTAGCAAGCATTGCCATTCAAAAACTTTCCATGCTGCTTTCTGAGGTGCAAGGTAACAACATTGTAGACCACCAGGCAAAGTAGTGCCCTAGACCCTGCCTACACAAACACTCACAGGAATAAAACGAGAGGAGAAAGATGACCCCCCCCCCCCTGCTGACTCCACCATCGAAGGAGAGTGGCACTTTCCTACTTCATCATCAACAATACCAAATGTACCCTGCTTTATGCATGGCATAATGCAACCTGCGCTCCCTTTTTGGGGGAGGAGAAGGAGGAAGGGGAAGATGTGAAAAAATGGGAATGAAAGCAATATATATCTTGATAGCAAGCAAACGAAATTGCAAAATTTCTCTCTCAAATGCAAGCATGCCAACTCTCCACTATAAGAACTTCATCACATTGAGGCAGGAAAGTGTCTGGCAGAGAAAAGCTCAGTCTTACTCCATTTTGTAATGAAACAGATGTTTTCCCTACCTTCATCACACTGTTAAATATCTCTGTTTTCTTTCCGTATTCTTTCACTGCAGTAACCTTCACACTGTAGAGATTTGGCCCTGCCCACCATTCCTCTCCCTGCTCATTGTTGTAAAAACAAAACAAAAACAAACACTCTATTTGAAATCGCTACTAATGTAAGATTCTAGGTGAGATCTGCGAATTTCTGAACATGCTCAGTCTGTCCAAACACTACATGTTGCTGAAGGAAGGAACCTGAGAGCAACAAATGCCATTACATTACAGATTTGGGAAAAAATCCGTATCATTTCAAAGAATCAACTTCCACACCACTTCCAGAAATGTTGGAAAAGAAAGCTGCCCCCCACACTTAAAATACACAAAGAATGGTGTACCCTACACTTGAACCAAAACTAATGTGATGAACACAGTGAGTTATTGGATGTAAACTGTAGAACTCTGTAGAATTTAACTAATTGGATGAAGTGGCAAGTCATCATTTGTTCCCTATTGAGTTCGTAGTAGATTTGAATGCTGAGGTGGGTAATTGGAAAATTAGTGTTAAATTCTGTACTGCTCATGGAACCCCTGGGCAAGTGCCCTCCATGCTCATGTGTTAAAATGGCACTGCTAGGGTGTATGTGCATGTTTAACTTATGCAGCTCACATGTATTATTTTACTGATCATAAAGAGGACTAGGGCTGCAACCTGCTCCCCGGCTAAGCCTAAGCAGGAGATTAAGGCCCCTTCTACACACCAATGTGGTGTGTGTGGCACCAGATTCCCCATGCCCTGCAGCAAGGCGGAGCACCGCCGCCACTGGCTGCCAGTGCTATGATGAGGTGCTTTGTGTTCCTGCATTCAGGGGATTTGGCTGGATGGCTTTTGGGGTCTCTTCCAATTCTATGATTCTATGACTACTGTTGATTTTATGGCTGCACGCATTGTTCTGACCCCAGAACAAGCAATTTCATCAGTAGGCGTCTTGTCCAGGTAGGCAACAAAAATGTTGGGAAGGAGAGAAATACACAACGTAGGGACAAAACAGTTCAGAAGAGGGTCATTTTCTTATCCTTGAGCAGTGGAAAGGGAACTTAAGAAGCTGCTTTTCCTGGAATTAAGGAGAAAAATAAGGGATTTCCTCCCACTCCTATTATTTTTGCTCTTTATTCTCAGTTTGGTGAGGCACTAGCACTTTGTGGCAGAGAAGGCTTAAGGCCTTATAAACCTACAACACCCATGTTTCTATAGCATTGAGGCATAGCAGCTAAAGTGGTGTCAAACAATGTCTTCTACAGTTGTTTATGACAGACAAGGCCTCTTCTGGAGCAGGTGCGTGGTTTGGTTTGGAGAGTGGTAGGGGCATGCCTCTCCCCCACTCTATGGTCCTGGCCCTGTCAAAGCTCTTTCTCTGATCAGCATATATGAGTGGAGATTTCAGTCTAAGTCTTCTCAATCCTAGAACTTGATCACACCACCAACCCACTGTGCCACATTAGTTGCATTAGTATAAATAATGGATACATACTGACTTGAGCACCTTCAGTTTCACAGCCCTCTTCATTAGCACAATGTGTTGGTTTGCCAATTCATGGTCCTAAGATCTGTCTTCACACACCATCATAATCCCTCATTCTTACACTGTTGTCTACCTAGCAAAATTTGCAATTCATTAATTTTCATTATAATAATATATCATAAAACTTTATTTATATTCCACCCGATCTCCGGAAGGGACTCAAGGTGGATTCCAACAAGCAAAAAAGGCAAACATTCAGTGCCACAGTACAAGAAGAAATACAAACATAATAACCCAAAAGTACCCCACATATGAAAATAATTTATAAGATGACATCTATAAATTAAATAAAACGTAACCTATCAAAAAATTCTAACATAGGATAGGGTTTTGAGTCAAAGATTTTAATGACTGCATTCAAGGTGGGGGCTGGAGGTGGGTTGTTGACTGTATGTTAGAGTTTGTATGATTTCCTTTTTTAAAATGTATGTTCAAAATCATTATTTTTTTTAAAAAAAATCTAACATAAAACCTAAACATAAAACATCTGCATTAATTTACAGAAGCCCACGAAGATTCACTAAGATATGTGTGTTGATGAATTGGCCAGTGATGTTAACTGGGCTAACATGATCTGACCAAGCCCGAATACAATAATAGTTTTCAGTCAGAGGTCTAGTAGCTGTCTCTCGTCATCTAATCCTCCTCCTCTCCGTATGCTAATGAGCAAAAATAAGTTTTCGGTTGTTTTTTGAAGGATAAAATGGAGGAGGCCAGCTTTAGTTCTTTAGGGAGAGAGTGTCAGAGGTGTGGGGCAATCACAAAGAAGGCCGTCTCTCTCATTCCCACCAGCCATGCTTGAGATGAGAGTGGGACCAAGAGCAGGGCCTCCTCCACTGACCACAGTGCCCAGGTTAGTTTATAGGAGGAGATGCAATTAGCCAAATATCCTGGGCCTGAGCTGTTACTTTATTTTTAGTGCAATTGCACAATTTTACCATTAAATGCAGATTGGCAAGACACATATAAAGTACTGTAAAAACAAACACCTTGGGAATGGTGAGGCAGGAAAAGGGGAGAGGAGGACAATCTCTCCATTGACATCACATGACTGCTGGCATGCTGGCACAGAAGCAGAAATGACCCATCTCACTAAGGTAAGCAGGAAGGGTAGCAATTAATGGTTTTTACCCATTAATAAGAAGGGATGGGAGAATCACATGGAAGGAGAGGCAAAACAGTAGCAGGATTCACATGGCGTAGTGTAATAGATAGTGTCACCAAAGGTCCTGCTACAGTGTTGATTTGCTTGTCTAATGATAAAAGTCCCTAGTCTGATGCTTGAAGCACTGCTGATGGTTAAAGCACTGTTCCCAGATTTTCTGTTCATGTGTTTTTTCTGTGGCTATTACTACAAGAGAAAGACTTTCACACAAAATAGCCCTTAGCAATAGACACTGAAACAACATGACTGGGATGTTTTTGCCCATGCATTTCAGTGCATTGTTACATACAAGGTCAATAGCTCTTTGACATAGACTCTTTACTGATAAATGGATCTTAGTGTATAGTAATACAGTTATACAGTAACTGAGATAGATCAATAGGAATCTTAGGGTCTCTCAGGGAGCCAAAATACATTTATAAGTGGGGGAAAAGAAGTTACCTTGGCTTGTTTTCCTTCAACCAGAAGACAACCTTTTTAGTCAGGTGGACTTTTGGTAAATGACATGCTGTTGAAGGGGTTTTTAAAAATAGACTTGCTTAGAATTTCATTCTGTTTTAATATTGCAATTTGTTTAATCATGTTTAATATTATAACTTACATTTTTAGGTGTACTTTTGAAAAATCTTGTGGTAAATTTTGGGTGTGGGGAGTGAAAAATTAATAAATCAATAATGTTTAAAGGTTTTTGTCTACTTCTGAAACCAGTGGGTATTCCAGCTTTCAATAAACCAATCCAATTTTCATAAACCACCATTAGTCTGGTTTGTGGTGAAGGTTGATGACAATACAAATTCTTCAACACATGGAAATGCTTGCTTATACTTTCTCCACCCAAGTTTTAAAGCAAAGTCTCCCTGGAAAAAATTCAAAGGAAGTTGATGGGTGTGTTTTCTTGACACAGTTGCAGATTTCAGGTGTGAACCCTAACTCAAGATTCTGCAACCATATTCAAGGGGATTAGGACTGATGTGGAACTTATTGCAGTGCAATACCTACATTGAGCCCTCAAATCTCACAGGGAAAATTGGCTTGCTCATCAGATGTTATCAACCCAGATATTTATTGTGCAATCTATACCTTCGAGGCACTAGTATGGTGAAGAATTTTTCATACTGGATGAAGGCTCTTAGAAACTAGGATTTAAATCACTGCTGAATCATGGAAACCCACTGGGTAACATTTATTTATTTATTTATTTATTTATTTATTTATTTACTGTATTTATACCCTGCCCTTCTCAACACCATAGGAAAATCAAGGCAGCTTACATATATAGGAAACAATTAGATGCCAAACACACACACAATAAAATAATAAGCATTAAAAATATTTAAAGTAACGCAATCCAGTTTTGTAATCTGCAGCTGTTCCAATTTGTCGTTGTACTATTTCATCTTTTCTTATTGCACTGATAGATTACTCATTGAATACTTGGTCAAACATCCACAATTTTAGCCTTTTCCTAAAGGGCAGGAGGGGACTTATTTATTTATTTATTTATTTATTGGCTGTATTTTTACCCCCTTCTATCTCAACCCCAGAGGGGACTCAGAGTGGCTTCCTATTTGGCTATAATTCAGTGTCGCATTGAAACATAAAACATATAAAATACATTGTGCATTAAAATAATAAAACAGTAACATATAAATACATTTAAATAAACAGTTAAAACATAGCACACAGTCCTGAAATCATAGTCCAAAAGCCGTTCCAACTTTGGCCAAGTCACACTTTTTCAGCCAAAGAAGAAGGCAACGGCACCTCCCCCCCCCCCCCCCCCCGAACCAATCTTGCTAAGAAAACCCCAGGTTCTACATAAATTGGAGCTGACTTAAAAGCATATAACAACAATAACAATTTATTGCAGAAGCAGAACTCTCAAACACTGTGTATTATTTGTTTAGCTATAGAACAGAATTTCTCATTAGAAACAATTTCTATCCATCAACAAGGATGTGTTCACCTGCCTTTATAATAGACTGATGAAAGGGTGTAATGCATGAAACAAATGAAGAAAAATAGAAAATGAACTGGGCAGTAGTGCAGTAACTAATTCTTACAGCTGACCATTTGGATAAAGGACTTCAGGGGTCATTGTTTATCTTTACATATCATCTGATGAACATCCCAAAAATGGACTGCAGGACCTAGTTAGTACATTGCTTTCAGAGTCTGTAATATACTTCCTAGGTGTGTGGCTCATGTCGTACCATGCTTGTTTGTGCTAAGTGGAATACCATCTCAGGCAAGAAATTAAGGCAAGTCCTGGAAAAGAGCCAGTGATGTACGTGTGTGTTTGTAAGAGGAGGTTAGACGGGAGATGTTAATCCAACTTCATGTGAACATGTTGGCCACAATCCAGCCACAAACAATGCAATTATGTTGATTGCGTGCATCTTCTTCCACCTGAGTACATAGAATGAGTAAAGTTACTCCTCACTTCATCACATTCATTAAACACTGTTGAGCCACCCCAGTTAAGAAACAACATGACATAAGCTTCAAGTGTAGGGTAGAGATACCTTGGTGTTTAAAAAGAGTTTCAAAGGGATATCTTTCCAGACACTCTCTAAGCTGGTTGGCAAGTCACTTTTATGCAAATTATCCAGCTAGAGATGGACAAAATTGCTAATTCTGTCATGTGATGGTATTCGTTCTCAGCTTTAAAATGATATAATTACACAATTTGTGGGAGGAGCTGAAATGCCCCTTTGAGAAAAAGCTCCACCACTACATTTTGCTCATTGTAGTATGTTGTGTTCCTTTCTGTCTCATGCACTTTCTGAGGCCTGCCTTCCTTCCTTCCTTCCTTCCTTCCTTCCTTCCTTCCTTCCCTCCCTCCTTCCTTGTGTTGTGTGTTACCTCCTCCTCTCCTTCTTTCCCCCCTTCTTTCCTTCTTCCAACATGGGGAAGGAGAGAGAGAGAGAGAGAGAGAGAGAGAGAGGAGGATCACAGGAATGGTGGTGAAGAGAGGGCTCCATCCTCCTCTCCTTCTTTCCCTCCTTCATACATGGGGAAGGAGAGACAGAAGGATCACTGGAATGACAGCAAAGGGAGAGCCCCCCACACCTCCTTCCCTCCTCCTCCTCCTCTGGTTGACCACCAGGGCCATCTAATCCAACCCTCTCTTTCTGCCATGTAGCAAAAGCACAATCAAAGCACCCCCCGACAGATGGCCATCCTGCCTCTGCAGAAGAATAAGAATAAAGAACGTATCTTCCTAGTTTGCAAGCATTATTTCCTGTTCAATTGTGTAGCCCTTACTTTGAAAGAAGTTGCTGTGCTCCAGAAATTTCATTTTTGGGCTCATAAACGATGTTAAATTGCTGGAGACTCTACAGGATATTTAATCATTGAGAAACTAGAGCCAAATATACTATAGCAGGATGTCCTTTCTGCAAAGACAAAGTTTTTGCAGTTTAATAAACTTTTCCTATGTGTTTTTGATAGAACCAAATAGGAAATGACGTTTATAACCCAGGAACAAAAATCATAGTCTAGGAGAGGAGGTGTTTCTTTTAACAAAGAAAATGAGGGAGGGACAGTAAGTGGGAACAACTCTCTACAATGTGATGGCAAATTAACTGAGAACTCCTGAATAAAACAGATAGTTTGCTAGTGTGTTTGGAGGTAGGAAAATCAACCTTTTAATTTCAAAATGGAGTATGCTTGAGCTGTATGGTAAACCTACTCTTCCAAACATTTGACATATTCAGTGGGATTTAATCTTCAGAAACATTTGTGCTATGAACTGCAAAGTGCTCACAACCGAGGGGGCATACTGAGTTTGAAGATAAGGATATAAGAAGAGCCCCACTGGATTAGACCAAAGCCTGGGGGTGTAGCCATGGGAAGGGAGCATTTGTATACATTGTCCCTCCCAAATAAGGATTCTGCTCCCCACATGAAATTTCTCTTTAGTTTCCAAATTTCTAGCATTGTGATAATGAAAAACTTCAGTGAAACATTTGGAAATAGAGATTAGGAATCTAAAGAAAAAGGGGAGGCAAAATTACCATGGGAAATAAAATATAACAAATATGGGTTCTAGGTGTGAATGGTTTTCAATATCTTTCTCTCTGCAATGCTCAAAATTGAGGATTTAGAGGAAAAGATTCAGTGGGTGGAAGATTTCGTATTAGTGGGGCAATTCCCTCACCACCCTCTTTGCGAGATATCTATCTGGTCCAGGTTTTTTTTTCTCACACATTATCTGTGGGAAGTTCACAGCAACTGATAAAGAGATATTAGAGGTCATATATGTAGAGCTATCCTGACTAATAGCCAGTGCTTTATCCAGTCCCAACAGTCTACCCTCTGTCTCTAGCCAACATCCACCTTAAAATCACTTGAATCATGAGAATTAATATTGGATACACAAAGCCTGGGTAGTTTGGTTGGAAAATCTCTGTGTGATTGTTGTCCCCAACAACACAGCCTTGATGTCCCCAACTGCCAAGCTGTGCACTAAAAACAATTTCTTATCATTATCTTTGCTTTGTCCTTTCCGTTCTCACTTATGTAGGTAAACACAGTGTGCAGATGGATTTGCTTGTCATATATGAAAATCAATGCAAGGCAAGAAAGCAATTATCTATCCCTTAATCACTTACACTGTTTGAAACACAGACAATCTCATGTTACAGATATTCCCTTGGGCATGAGCTCCCAATATAAGAGAGGAGTTAACAGGCCAAACTATCAGTTTAAGATTTATGACAAGGACTGGGAATCACTAAGCTCACAAAACAGGCAATCCGCCAGGCACAATCATGTCATGAGCTAAATATATCAGGCTTGACTTGTTCCATGTGAGATTTATCTAGTATTGGCATCACAACTTCTGCTTTCTGAAGGTGATGATGATGAAGAGCCAGTTGGTAGCTATGATCAGGCATTACCTATCTAGGTCTAGTCTTGTCCCACTAAATTGGTGGTTTCCTATGGCTAACTAATAAGGTCAAAGAAAAATTCTCATTCATGCAGATACCATCTCCTTTCAGTAGCCTTTCTTCAAGTTTTGTGCAATTTGAATCTCCATGCAAACATGCGAGTACCCATTGTTTTTTTCTTCTCACAGTCTGCAGAGCAGAAGGTCTTTTTTTTTTTGCATACCAGTCTCCATGTGGTAGCAAGAACCTATATTTCCAATGTATGCCTTTGTGTGAAGCATCTCCATGCAAACAGGAATATCTCCTGTTCAAACATGTCACCTCCCCATGCCCATGAAACATACCGATTTGATGGGGACCTTCCCGATTAACCCACTGTTCATTTTTCCCCAGCAGATTTAAAATATCTGTTTCTCTCTCTGGGCCATTTCAGACAGATTCTATATCCTAAGATCTGATCCCAGGTTTTCTTGTTTATCCTAGATATCTGGCAGTGTGGACTCAAAAAATCCAGTTTAAAGCAGAAAACCTAGGATCAAATAATGGGATATAGGGCCTGTCTGGAAGGGCCCTCTGTCTCCCACTTTCTCTCATTGTCCACAATATATCTCAATTACTGAAAACCAAATTCAAAGCGCAAAAGAGGTTAGCACATACCTTAGGAGGGGGAAGAAGGGAAGAGAGGGCAGACTTTCCCTCCCCAGTTGCTGCAGTGTGTCCTGGTTGTCTCTTCTTTCTCATTGACATATGCCGTCTTGACCATACACTAACATGACATGATCATATATGTCCCAGTATTCACCTGTTAAATGTTAGAGGATGTGTTTCCTACATGAGAAGAGTGAAGCATCTCCTTTTGTTAATTCATACTGGATAAATAATGCCTGAAAGGGTTCCTTATCTTTGCTACTGTGCTACAGGAGGCCTCAATCCAGAATATATTTTGCAATAGTCACTCCTTACATAATAGAAGTCTTCTTGCACCATCAGGATTGCTGAAGATAGGTGAGTGCAAGTAGTTTCAGTTAGATATTCAAACAATCAGGTTCAGTACAGCACCCAGGATGCACAGATACCCTCTGGACTCTTATTACCAATTTTCTGGTCTTCTGATGCTATTTTCTGTTGCCATCCAAGTTCCTAACAGCATGAGATACTCGTTCTGTGGTTATTCCATTTCTCTTCTATGCAGATTACCCAATGATAGGAAATCTGTGGGAACTGGAAGATAAGTAGATATTTGGCTTCTGTGGGCCATCACATTTTGTTTTCCACGATGCATTGCCTGTGGTTCTGCCTTCTGATCATAATAAGGCTTCAGCCTGTTTATCATCCAAAATACTCATTAACAAAGAACTTGGAAAGTTAGTCTTTGGATGACTATTTTCAAAATTGAAAGAGATTGAGAGAGAGAAATGTCACATAGCTTTCTTAGCCCCCTATACACTGCCATATAACCCAGATGAGCAAAACAGTTAATCCTGCTTTGAACTGGATTCTAGGAGTTTACAATATCCTTAGCATTAACAACCAAAAGTGGGGTTTATAATCCTCACCTGTACAAAGCATAGTCTCTTGTTTTTGCCAAAATTGAATGTGACCAAGGATATAATGATGTAACCTCTCTTTGCTGAGGGCAGGGTATATTCTTAGTGGGAAACATTAAGTGTGAAAAACAATTTACAATCTGTGTGGCACTTCATCACCATCCTGAAATTGCTAGGGCTGGAGGTGATAGAACAGCCAGTTGCCTTGCAAATTTGCACTGTGCTGTAAATCAGAAATAAAGTTAGAGCCTCTTCTCTCATCAGTTTGTAGCGTCTTCTGCATTCTGGCTTTTTATTTATTTAAAAAAGGACTTTGAAAGTACAAAATGGAATTGGCAGACAAAAGCACACTATTTCCCATTTTCTCCATTTGTATTATTATGCAGGATAAGTTCAGTTGTGGTAAATACAACATTGTGCAGTAACTACTGAAAAACTATCAGGGCCCTTTCCCACAGTCCCAGAATATCAAGGCAGAAAGTCCCACAATATTGGAGTGTGGACTCAGGTCAGATCCAGACAGACCTTTATCCCAGGAGAATCAGCGTTTAAAAAACGTGCATTTTCCTGGGTGGTCTGTCCACACCCACCCCAGAAAGCATGCACTAAAGAAGGTGAGGAATAAATCCACTATCAAATGAATTTGCTACAAACCAGGGTTTCCTTGGTTTGTAGCTAATTAATTTGGGACTGTCCAGAACATTGTCTGGACAGCCCCTCTTTTATTGCGGTAGATACCACAATAAAAGTACTGTCTGGATGGGTACTCAGATAACCCAGTTCAAAGCAAATATTGTGGAATTTTCTGCCTTAATATTCTGGGATATAGGGCTTTTTGGAAGAGCTATCACTGAACAGTAAGACTGGCCAATGAACTTCACTTTGGGGTTATATTTGTCTAAGAAGGCAGAGCTCTGATGAATCTGTATAATAATTGTAGTTACTTAGGAAGTTATAGTTATACAGGTACAATCTTAAGAGCATTTTGCGTGACTGGATTCTGGTGGCTTGGATTCTGGTGGCTTGGGAATTGAAGTATGGATTAACTGTTGCAAGACTTCTCTGTTTGGTTGTTGTAAGTTTTTCGGGCTGTATGGCCATGTTCCAGAAGCATTATCTCCTGATGTTTTGCCTGCATCTTTGGCAGGCATCCTCAGAGGTTGTGAGGTTGTGAGGGTTGAAATTTTCAGGGGGGGGGTGGAAAATTTCGGGGGGGGGGTTGAAAATTTCGGGGGGGGGGGGTTGAAACCTGCCTCCTAGCTCACACTGAAGCAAAGAGCACAGCAGGGGGCAGAGCAGCCTTCAATAGCCTGCAGCTCCGCCCTTGTCAACCACCTCCACCAAGTCTAGCCTCCTTAAGGAGAGCATTCAACATCCCCCCCCCCCCCAACTTGGTTGCTTCACTACTGTTCTGTTGCGTGCTGGGTCTGTAAATAATTGTCTTTAGAACAGGATGTGCAACCTTTGCCCAGCGGGAAGCCTGGGGGCCTAAAGAGAAGTTCTCAGAGGTTTCCATCACAAACAGTCTTTAGATGGGTTGAGAAGTACAACAAAGCCTTTTATTAATGAACAATCAAACAGAAACTTCTCTTGTCTTCAGTAAAGTTAAGCAAATGATTGCAAGCTTTTAGGCAACTGGTGAATTCCTAATCTTGCCCACGAAGGACAGGCAACTGTCTTCAATAACTTCTTCTTTAAAGGAAAATCCCCGTTTTAACTTCTCCCAGGCTGACTGTAATCTAACCCTTACTGATGTGGGCTCAGCTACCGGGTCGAACTGCGTCTCGAACGCCGAGTGGACCTACCAGCAAAGAAGTAGATGTTCTCCAGCTGGAGTTCTTTGGTTTTTAGGGCTGTTTTCCTGGAAATTCTTTGGAGACTCTTAAGACCTTTCTATAACTATAAAACTATAACTACTGCGCTTGTATACCGCTGTTTCTCAGCCTACATTGGCAACTCAACGCGGTTTACAACACTACAATAATCAACAGTATTCAATATAAAAAGCATAAAAACACATACATAATATACAATATTGGGCCACCAATATCGAACCAATGCATCTCTTAACTAAAAACGCAGTCCAATTTCATCGTCTGTGATTACCAGTCCTTGATCATCAGATTCATTGCACCGAGTTAACCGAATGCTTGTTCGAACATCCATGTCTTCAGTCTTTTTCGAAACACCATCAGCGAGAGGGCTGATCTTACCTCTATGGGGAGGGCATTCCAAAGCCGAGGGGCCACCACAGAAAAGGCCCTGTCTCTCGTCCCCGCCAGCCGCACCTGTGAAGCAGGCGGGATAGAGAGCAGGGCCTCCCCAGAAGATCTTAGGGTCCTGGTGGGCTGATAGGCCGAGATACGTTCGGATAGATAAGTTGGGCCAGAACCGTTTAGGGCTTTAAAGGCCAACGCCAGCACTTTGAATTGGGCCCGGTAGCAAATCGGCAGCCAATGGAGCTGGTACAGCAGAGGAGTTGTATGCTCCCTGCGCCCCGCTCCTGTTAGTAACATGGCTGCCGCCCGTTGGACTAATTGGAGCTTCCGAGCCGTCTTCAAAGGCAACCCCACGTAGAGAGCGTTGCAGTAGTCAAGACGGGATGTAACCAGAGCTTGGACTACCGTGGCCAAGTCAGACTTCCCAAGGTACGGTCGCAGTTGGCGCACAAGTTTTAATTGTGCGAATGCTCCCCTGGTCACCGCCGAAACCTGGGGTTCCAGGCTCAGCGATGAGTCCAGGATCACACCCAAACTGCGAACCTGCGTCTTCAGGGGGAGTGCGACCCCGTCTAACACAGGCTGTAACCCTATACCCTGTTCGGTCTTGCGACTAACCAGGAGTACCTCTGTCTTGTCTGGATTCAATTTCAATTTGTTCGCCCCCATCCAGACCGTCACAGCGGCCAAGCTGGACCTCGACAGCCTCCTTAGTAGCGGGTGGAAAGGAGTGACAGAGTTGGACATCATCTGCGTACAGATGACATCGCACTCCGAAACTCCGGATGATCTCGCCCAGCGGCTTCATGTAGATGTTAAACAACATGGGAGACAGTATTGAACCCTGAGGAACCCCACAAGACAAAGGCTGTGGGGTAGTACAGGAGTCTCCCAGTAACACCTTCTGAGACCGACCCTCGAGGAATGAGCGGAGCCACTGCAAAACAGTACCTCCAAGACCCATCCCCGCGAGGCGTCCCAGAAGGATACCGTGGTCGACGGTATCGAAGGCCGCTGAGAGGTCGAGCAGCACCAACAGGGACACACTCCCCCTGTCGAGCTCCCGACGCAGATCATCCACTAAGACGACCAAGGCTGTCTCGGTACCATGCCCCGGCCTAAAGCCAGACTGTGCCGGATCCAGATAATCTGTGTCTACCAAGAATGCCTGGAGTTGTGAGGCCACCACATGTTCCATGACTTTGCCCAAAAAGGGGAGATTGGAGACAGGCCGATAGTTGACAAATTGAGTGGGGTCCAGTGATGGTTTCTTCAACAACGGTTTTATCACAGCTTGTTTTAAGCTGGCTGGAATTTTGCCCTCCCGAAGGGAGGCATTAACCACCACCTTCACCCACTCGGCCAATCCCCCTCTGGCCTCCTTCAGAAGCCAGGATGGGCAGGGGTCTAGGATGCATGTGGTAGCTCACATTCCTCCAAGCACCTTGTCCACATCCTCGGATTGAACCAATTGAAATGAATCCATCAAAATTGGACAAGCAGATGCTCGTGTTACATCCTCAGAGACTGCCGTTAATATGGTATCCAGTCCAGAGCGGATCAAAGCGACTTTGTCTGCAAAGAACTGAGCAAAAGCTTCACAGCGAGCTGCCGAGTCATCAGGGCACCCATCCTGAGTGGTGGGTTTTAACAAGCCTCTGACAACTCGGAACAGTTCAGCCGGACGGTTCTTTGCAGACGCAATAGTGGCCGCAAAGAAAGTCTTCTTTGCGGCTTTTATTGCCGCGGCATATGCCCTTAAAAAGGACACAAACCGTGTTCGATTTGGCTCGCTCGGATCCGAACGCCACACGCTCTCTAGTTCCCTCTTCTTTCGCTTCAACGCTGCCAGTTCCTCGGTAAACCAAGGGGCTGGTTTAGCTCGGCTACTTGAGAGGGGATGTTCTGGAGCGATCGTGTCTATTGCCCTAGTCATCTCCCCATTCCAGAGAGCGACCAGGGCATCAACAGGATCACCAACCGAGGCGGCGGGAAATTCCCCAAGAGCCGTCAGGAATCCATCCAGATCCATAAGCCTCCTGGGGCGGACCAGCTTAATGGGTCCTCCACCTCTGCGGAGGTTAGGAGGTGCAGTGAGTCTAAAGCTGACCAGGTGGTGGTCAGTCCATGGCAACGGAGAGATGGATAACTCCTCAACACCGCCACCTTCCTCCCATCCCTGGCAGAAAACCAAGTCCAATGTATGTCCAGCACTGTGGGTGGCGCCAGATACCTGTTGGGACAGCCCCAAGGTTGCCATGGTAGACATGAAGTCCTGAGCCGCTCCCGATAAGGTAGTCTCGGCATGTTGGGCAAGCAGCTGTTGGGACTCCAATGCCAGGTCCGAGACCACCCCCGCTAGCTCAGGCAGGGAGACTGTAGTGCAGCAAGGTGGACGGTACACTAACAGAATCCCTAATCTGTCCCGGTCACCCACCCTCAGGTGGACGCATTCAAAATTTGTTGACTGCAGGATGGGGGCCCTGGTCAGAAGAATGGAATCTCTATAGACCACTGCAACTCCGCCTCCCCGCCCTCCGGATCTCGGTTGGTGCTGCACAGAGAAACCTGGCGGGCAAAGCTGGGTCAAATTTACACTTCCCGCTTCGTCCAACCAGGTCTCCGTGATGCACGCCAGATCTGCCCGTTCATCCAGGATTAAATCCTGGATGAAGGTTGTTTTGCCATTGACAGATCTGGCATTCAACAGCACCACTTTCAATTCAGAGGGACCGCCATCCTGGTTACACCAACTTCTCATATCAGGAGACCGACTTGGAATTACTAATGTTGTTCCACGTTCCCTAGGCCAAATTAGAGGTCTCCTTTTCCCGTATCTCCCCCTCCCCACCACGACTTCTATGGGGGCTCCCCGGTTAACGGAAGCCTCTCCCTCCTCCATGACACATTCAGCAGCCATAGTATCAACCCATAATTCATTGTTGACTGTTTGATATGTTACAGCTTTAAATTGCCATAGTCTTGCCTTCCGTTCATTTCCCGCTCCTATTATGTTATACTCGGGTCTTTCTGAACTACTCCGTTCCCTCTCTCTACCATAAACAATTAGCAGCAAGATTAACAAATGCCAGGGAATGGGTAGTGACATGGATGGTAGTTGTTAAACACTGTCAAAGGAGTTTCGCTAAGGCTCTTAAAGTGCAGATAAAAAATTGTGTCAGCATACACAATGGTATAAGTAATTAAAGTGCAGTAGCTTATCAATTGGCTCTAAAGTGCTAAATGAAGTGCGTCATGGAGGACTCAAATTCAGCGCTGGATGGTTGAGTCTGTTAAAGTGCTAGAGCTCAATAAGATTAATGGACCACAGAAGTAGTCATTTAAAGTGCTGGTAGAGTAAAGTGCTAGAGTCACACAGGATAATTGTGCACTGTACTTACTAACAGTGCAACGGTTAGTTCTTAATTTCTCCGTTCAGTCATTAAATATAGTTGTTATTATTACTGCAGTTAAAGCCCCCCCGCCTCTCGAGTTTTATATTGCTGTCTCGAAGGATGTATCAGGTGACAAAATAGACAACGCAGTCCTTCTAGAGTTAACGCTGATGGGGGTACCCCCCACAACCACCATAAAGGATGGTCAACACAATCAGCAAAGGTGGACAGCACAGTCAAATCAGCAAGGTGGACAGCAAAGGTGGGCAGCACAGTCAAAAGTGGTCACCACAGTCAGAGGAGGTCAACACAGATAAAAATGTTCAGCACAATCAAGAAGATGGTCAGCACAATCAATAATGGTCAGCACAATCAACAGAGATGGTCTGCAGAGTCAAAGGAGGTCAGCACAGACGGACTAACGATGATCAACACAATTTAACCAAAACTGGAGCAACGAGATGCCAAAAGATGGCGATAATTAGGCCACAAGATGGTCAACCCAGTCTTCCGGAGTTGGTGGTTACCAGATGGAATAATGGAATTTCGTGCGATGGCGGCAGATTAATCCTTAGCCAGAACGCTAGGGAGCTGGCCGAGAGACAAAATCCAAAATGGCGCCGCGGTAGATCACAGCAGTGGGGCCACAGCAATGGGGCAGTCACGCCGCAAACCCTCGGCCCCAGGACCCCAGATGGCAATGGGCCGGCTGGTTAAGAAGGTTGGACAGAGCCGGCGTGGGGGAAGGCTGGTGTGCCGGAAAGCTGGCACTCCAAGAGGCTGATGCAATTGAAGAGCCGGCGTGATGGAAAGCCGGTGTTCAGGGAGGCCGGCGCGCTGGAGGACCGCGTGGCGAAGGCCAGTACACTGAGAAGGGGCCGGCGCGTTGGAAACCGGCGTGATGGAAAAGCGGCACACTCGGAGGCGCGCTGAAGAGCCGGCGCGCTGAGAGGCCGATGCGCCGAAAAGCCGGGTCGCTGGAAGGCTGGCGTGCTGGGAGGCCGGCGAGGCGGAAGCTCAGTTGGGCACCAGGCCGTACGGCAGCCGCGCGACACAGCAAACCGCCAAGCAAACCAGGCAGCACCCTGAGTTGGAGATGGCTGGAGACAGCGATACGGCCCAAGACCGTCTCAGAATTCAGCTGAAGCGGCAAGGTGACAGCCCACAGTCATCCCTCCAGGCGGCAGCGGCCCCCGATCCTCCACAGCGACGGGGCCAGCAAGCCAAAGCCTTGCGAGCAGCAAGAGCCGGAGCCTTGGGAGCAGCGAGAGAGGTAAGGGGGGAGCGCATTCAAGGGCCTGTAATGGCGGCGGCCCAATCGCTCTACCTTCCTTCTTCAAGCCTTCTCCAACCCTTCCCTCGATAACACTCCCCCAATTTGACTCCCCAAGGCCACCTTCGTGACCCTGGGTTGTCACAGGGAAAGAAGCGGGTTTCAGGAGTTCTTCCCTCGTTTCATAAAGCTTTACTTTCTCCCCCGGAAGGTCTTAAGGGTTGAAGCTTTTGTACAGGGGAAGCTTGCACACATCCTATACATAAACTTACCTTGCTGAGACTAACTAAAAATGGCTCCCTTCCCTTCCCAATTGCCCTGAGCAAGGGGCGGGACCAAAACTTAACAATGATGGACAGATGACTTGCCCTATGACTGCAACCAAAGAAGCCACCTATCTGCAGAGTCCCTGAAACCTAGGACTGCAAGCAAACATTTAATACAACGCAAATAAAGTTGGAGCTCCTGGTACAGCTGTACCAGAACAACTACATCGGCTATTGCTGCAAGTAATGACAGTGTGAATAAATTGCCAATATTTGCCTGAGATAGTGCTTGCAGTTATGGAGGGACTCTTGATTTTTTGCATCTCATAGACTTAGCATGGGGATTTGGTTAACCAGTTAAAATTCATGCGTAAACTAGGTTTTTTAAAAAAATCTGAAACATTTCGGGGGGGGGGGGTAACCCCTAAAACTCCCCCCCCCCCCCGCTACGGGCCTGATTCTGACCATGAAAGCCTTCGACAATACATTCTCTCAGTTTATTTCCATGCTTTCATATCCAAGAGAAATGTAGCTATACCTCTGTTCATGAAGCAGATGTATTCTTAGATATACTCTAACAAAAAAATTGGTACCAGAGGTAGAAAAAAACATGAAAAGGACAAGGATAGGTTCCTACAACAGAAAAAAGAATACTCTTATTCAAAACTAGGAATATCCAGATGAGAAATGAAACACTTGTATCAGATAAGCAAGCAAAGTAAGTGAAAATATTTTCAATCTTCTAGAAACAACTTGAAAACTTCTTTACAAATGTGTCTAGGGTCCCTTCCAGACAGCTGTATGAAATTCCACATTATCTGCTTTGAGCTGGGTTATATAGCAGTGTGGACTCAGATAACCCAGTTCAAAGCAGATATTGTGGATTATCTGCCTTGATATTCTGAATTATATGGCTGTGTGGAAGGGCCCTGAGAAGGAGATAAGAAAGAAGAGCCAATGCACCAAATTACAGGTAGATTGTGAAAGATAGTAACTTAGGGTACATCTACACTGTAGAATTAATGTATTTTGACACCACTTTAACTGCCATGCCTTAGTGCTATGGAATCCTGGGATCTGTAGTTTGCTAAAGCAGCAAAGCATTCTTTAGCAGAGAAGTCTTGTAAAACTACAACTGCCACGATCCCATGACAAACTGCATTAATTCTACAGTGCAGATTCACCCCAGAGTTAATTTTAATACTAAAATCCACACCTAGAGAGTCGATTTTAGTATAGTAAGGTAAAGGTAGTTCCCTGACATTAAGTCCAGTCATGTCTGACTCTGGGGTGTGGTGCTCATCTCCATTTCTAAGCCGAAGAGCCAGCATTGTCCATAGACACCTCCAAGGTCATGTGGCCGGCATAACTGCATGGAGCACCGTTACCTTCCCGCCTGATCTACTCACATTTGCATGTTTTCGAACTGCTAGGTTGGCAGAAGCTAGGGCTGACAGCGGAAGTTCATGCCGCTCCCCGGAATCGAACCTGCGAACTTTCGATCAACAAGCTCAGCAGCTCAGTGCTTTAACCCACTGCGCCACCAGTATGATGTAGATGCAAATAGTGATGATTGTGAAAATGTATAAATATCTAGCTCCTTTTATGCTGTTTTTGTAATAGGATTGGAAAATATATCCTAGCATAAAAGAGAGCTGGATCTCCATTCTGGCATGTTTTTCATTTGGGTAAGTGCACCGGACAAAGGAATCACTGTTGATTTTCAACATCAACACAAAGAATAATGGGTAGGTTTTTCTGAAGGTTAGGTGCCAAAAAATCCTCTGTCCGTTTCTGAACAGCCTAGCTTCAACATGTATGTTCTGAAAGCCATTTTAGGTTGGAATAAGGTTAGGTCTGAAAGGCCTGGGTAGTCCTTAGTCAGTAGGAAATGAAGATATGATCTAGATTATGAACCCCACAGAATTCCTGGCTAAGGTTTGGTGTTTGTCTTTTTGTTGGCAGGCAAAGCCTTTTGTTTATCCAGGCTGTTGACTATAAACTGGCTGACATGTGCTCTGTCTTTTTATAAAATCAATATTAGGTTTTAACTGCTTTTGTAATTTTCTTTAAAAATTTGTTCAATGAAGTGTTTGTAAACACACAATACAGTCTTGTTTGAACTGTACGGTTGGCACTCTGTATCCAGAGATTTTGCACATATACCATTCACCACTTAAAAATATCTCCTCCACAAAAACAAAAACAAAAAAAGTAAACCTTGATTTTGCCATTTATATAAATGATCCATTTTATGATGTTGTTGTTGTTCATTCGTTTAGTCGTCTCCGACTCTTCGTGACCTCATGGACCAGTCCACGCCAGAGCTCCCTGTCGGCCGTCACCACCCCCAGCTCCTTCAAGGTCAGTCCAGCCACTTCACCATTTTATGATACCATTGTATATAATGGGATTTGAGCATTTGAGTGGGGGGAGGGGGGAGGAACTAAACCTCTGTAGACATCAAAAGCCTACTGTACTCCATTTTAACTTACACTAATTTGCACAGGGTCCGATCTTGTTAAAAAGAAGGGTAAATAAACAATTACATAAATAAAATAGTAGGCATTCAGGGGTGCATCTATATTGTAGAATTATTGCAACTTGATCCCACTATAACTGTTATGTCTCAATGCTATGGAATCCTAGGATCGATAGTTTTACAAGGTCTTTAGGCTTTTCTGCAGGGGCTTCACCATACCACAACTCACATAATTCCATAGCATTGAGACACAGCAGTGTAAATGCGCTCCAGATAGTCAAGCTGAAGCTGCAACGGTCTCTTTCCCAAGTTCAAAATGACGACAGCTAGTTCAACTATCTATGAGCTTTGCTGTGTCTGAGTTTTCTGGATCTTACAGATGAATGAGGTTGAAGCCAAGCCTGTGCATGTTTTGAGTGGAGCATCCTTGTACTTGCCCACACCCCACATTTGTGCAAGTACTTCAGCCTGTTGGGATTGAGGCCAGAGGAAAGGAATGTCATCTTACAACTTCAGTGCTATCTTGATGGAGTACACTAGATGCTGCCTGGGTCCTGGAGATGAATGCATTGGTAAATCTAGTGTATGGCCTATGAGTGAATTCTCAGCTTCATCTCAGGATGTCTCTTGAATCGATCTTTTTGCCATGCAAAACGAACAACATGTAGCAGGCGAATCCTGCATGGATCATTCTTTTCAAAAAATTTCTTTTGGGAGTACTTGCCTCTTGGAAGATAAGAAATGCCTCTGAGGATCATGGCTCTGATGGCTGAAAAAACTGCACACTTCCCATACTCTGCAGATAAGGACAGAGTAGTCATACAGGCCAGGCTGGGTTTTCAAACAAACATGCAATTTTGAATATATTTTTTCCAGGCAAGTGGTAACCTTTTTTCAATTATATATTTTTGAAAATTGATTTATATTAAACAATTCTTAAACAATACTAGTAACGATAGTTTAAAATGGAATAAACGATTACTTTTTGCATGAAATTAAGTACTCCTGGTGGCACAGTGGGTTAAACCGCTGATATGCTGAACTTGCTGATTGAAAGGTTGGGGGTTAGAATCCGGGGAGTGGGGTGAGCTCCCACTGTTAGCCTCAGCTTCTGCCAACCTAGCAGTTTGAAAACATGTGGGAAGGTAATGGTGCTCCATTCAGTCATGCTGGCCACATGACCTTGGAGATATCTATGGACAATGTTGGCTCTTTGGCTTAGATATGGAGATGAGCACCAACTCAGAGTCGGACACAACTAGATTTAATGTCAAGGGAAACCTTTACCTTTACCTTTAAACATTGATATTCTAGCATAGAATATCTGATGGTTTATTTAAAAGATTTCAAATAAATTTATAAATTCCCAATTAATTTGAGTGAAATTTCCTGAATATTTATAAGTTAAATTTGTAAAGCTATTAACTCTCTGTTTACAGGTGCGGTCAATGCCACTCCAATGACACTAAAAAAGATGAAAATATTTGTATAGGTCTTCTCTAGCAGCATGTTTTTGGGGCATGTCTTCTCTAGAGTACTCTGTTCTGTAGCTGCCCAGCCACTACATGTACACATCCCAAAGCCTTTCTGCTCTCCAGACAGTTTGTAGGGCAGTTGGCACCTTGGAAATGATGCCCTGCTAAAAGCAGCTCCCCAGCAGAGCCTTGCTGTTGTTGTTTCTGGAGAAGTCAAAACAGGATGCCCAGCCATGGGATCACTAGAAGTGATGTTGTCAGCTGGTGACATCGTTGTGAGCTTTTATTTTAAAAAATGTTGACAGTTCAATACATCTCTCCCCACATCAATAACACGGGGATCACTCCAGAGTTTTCTAGAAGCTCTGAAGTAGCTTGTGGTTATTCTTGTGTTAGATTCATGGCTGGAAGCAGTACTTCTGCTGTGGAAATGGCCCTATATCAGGAGAGCGACTAAAATGATAAAAGGTCTGGAGAACAAGCCCTATGAGGAGCGGCTTAAGGAGCTGGGCATGTTTAGCCTGAAGAAGAGAAGGCTGAGAGGGGATATGATAGCCATGTATAAATATGTGAAAGGAAGCCACAGGGAGGAGGGAGCAAGCTTGTTTTCTGCTTCCCTGGAGACTAGGACGCGGAACAATGGCTTCAAACTACAAGAGAGGAGATTCCATCTGAACATGAGGAAGAACTTTCTGACTGTGAGAGCCGTTCAGCAGTGGAACTCTCTGCCCCGGAGTGTGGTGGAGGCTCCTTCTTTGGAGGCTTTTAAGCAGAGGCTGGATGGCCATCTGTCAGGGGTGATTTGAATGCAATATTCCTGCTTCTTGGCAGGGGGTTGGACTGGATGGCCCATGAGGTCTCTTCCAACTCTTTGATTCTATGATTCTATGTGGACTGCTCCCAATGGTTTTAAGGTGAGTTAGGGAAAAAAGTCATTTATGATTCTATATGGTACTTCATTATTTCTTTGTAAAACCTTTACTCTTTTTTTTTTTTTTTGCTGTTTTAACACTCTTACATTTGTTTTCCTTTGGCTTTTTCCCAGGTGTGTGGCTATTGGTGAAGTGTGTGTGTTGTGGAAGGGAGAAATGAGGGCATTGCCAACCAAATAAGAATTCTGTTCCCCAATGATTTTTTTTCAATCCCCAAACTTCTATCATTGCAGATAGTGAGACACTGAAAAAAGTTCACATCTGGAATTCTAAATGTTCTGAGTTTGAATTCCCTCGGTGACTTTGCCTATTCCATTTTCTTGGAATAACTGATGTGAAAAAAAATCTGGAGTTAAAAATCTAATTGTACCTGTTATTTGCATTCAGTAGTCTGAATGGTAGCTTTTGAAATAGTAAAATAAGACGGTTACTTGCTGACCTTAATTGTGTCTTAGTGTGGGTGTTAAACCAGCACTTAACAATAATAGCTCTGGACAGCCAGCCAGAGAAATGAAAACAAACATGGACTACATGGAGTATGCACATATATGGCTGGCCTAAGACAGGAGGGACATTATCACACCAAATGGCTATTCCACTCAATTCATGCCCAATTCATGTTATTGTAAGTAATGAATACATACTGGGTTGAGCACAATAATGGATTGAATACATACTGGGTTGATCAATCATTCCATAGCCCACTTGTCATACTTCTGCTCACCCTTGTAACCTTGCCTTCCTGCAATTCCATTATATTATTATTATTATTATTATTATTATTATTATTTACTAACACAAAAACACAGTACATCACAGCACATGAGACCTATATGCTGTGTCAAAAGATCTCAGCCGGCATTTGGAAACAATGAACACTGACAAAATCACTATCTGTCAAATGCAAAAGGCCACCTTACTTGGATCTGCGCACATAATTCGAAAATACATCACACAGTCCTAGACTATTGGAAAGTATTCAACCTGTGATTTTGTGATACGAAATCCAGCATATAGACCAGCACCAGCACCAGCATTGTTGTTGTTGTTGTTGTTGTTGTTGTTGTTGTTGTTGTTATTATAGCACAATTGTTCAATTTCAGTACTATAACAAAAGGCAAAGATATGAACAAAATAAAATAGTGTGGTGGAGAGGGGGAAAGGAGTTAACCCAACCCTATGATGTCACGTTAATGCTGTCATGCTGTCACAGAAGAGGAACAGATCAATTGCACCAAGGTAAGTGATTAGAACATAGCAGGGTGGGGTGCTTTGGATTAGTTTTACCCATTTGTAGCTAGGGATGGGAGAATCATGGGATGGGTGGGGGGAAACTGGTAGTGGGCTGCAGACAGCATTGTGTAATAGGGATCTTCACCATTGGCTACTGCAATGCAAGGTTGCCTGCCTCATGTGATAAAGTCCAGAGTGTCACAGGAGTAGTTGTGCAGTGTGGTCTGGCAGTCGAACAGAAATGCCCAGGAAGTGATTTATTGAGAAGGTGATCAGAAAACTGTATATAAAGCTCTCAATACAGATAGGCAAGGCCACTTCTCTTTTAAAAATTGTGCTGAATACGCAGCCAAGATTCTGCAGTAAGTGCCAATGGATAATATTGCTGGATGAGCATGTTTCTTGCTCTGTTGTAAATATTTATCACTGCTGGATAAAACACCAACTAGAACTTGTGCCTGAGTCAAAGGTAGCAATATTCTATTCTGAGGTACTGCGTATAACGTAATAGTATAATTACCTTCATGGGCAGGTGCAGCAGCTACATTTTGCTGTGTACAAATAATTATAATAGTTTTGTTTTCAGGATTTTATCACACATGTCTCTTAAAAATGGGTTCTCCCATGGTAAACTTTTCTGGCTGAGATGGGAGCATGCCTGCCTAGCCCCTCTTCTTACTGCACAAATTCATTTTGAAAGTGCATTGAGCTCATTGACTCTACCACAGTCCTTTCTGTTTCTGTCTTCATACATGCCTCTCTTTTTGTTTTTTGTTTTTTTAAATATAAGAACTGTGCAAGTTCAATAATTCACAGGATGCACCTTCTGAATGCTTACACTTTCAGTTTTGAAATTCTAGTAAAAAAGGTAAAGGTTTCCCCTGACATTAAGTCTAGTCATGTCTGACTCTGGGGGTGGTGCTCATCTCCATTTCTAGGTTGAAAAGTAAAGACTTTCGGTATATATTTCAGATTTCAATATTAATGTCAAAAATACGTAGTATGATTTTACATAGGATTTGTGCTACATTAGAACAGTCAAGACAATTATCACTTAAGTAAAATAAACATTAAATATTAAATAACCAGAAAAATAAAATAAGGTGTAAACACTAAACTAATCTGGGAATCTGCTATTGCGTATTGTCCATAGACACCTCCAAGGTCATATGGCTAGCATGACTGCATGGAGCACAGTTACCTTCCCACAAAAGCGGGAAGGTAATTCATCTACTCACACTTGCATGTTTTCAAATTGTTAGGTTGGCAGAAGCTGTGGTTAACAGTGGGAGCTCATCCTGCTCCCCGGATTTGAACCGCCAGTCTTTTGGTCAGAAAGTTCAATAGCTCAGTGGTTTAATTCGCTGTGCCACCAGGGCAGTAATACATATTAATTATTAGTAATACACATTAATTTTATTAAACATAACTTTGCAATGGAAATACTTTTGATATTTTGTTTATTTGGCAATTGGGAGTTGTACTTTAAAGTTTTTTTAGCTTTTGTAATGAGGCAAAAGCATGCATGAGTTTTCTGTAAAATGTTCTTGCCTTGAAAGAAAAGAAAACATTCAATTAATAGGGCTTGTTGCAGGGACATCACAGTTCCTTCCTTCCCAATAAAGCAATTGGGATGATCAGGAGGAGAAAGGTTCCACTTTTTCCTTTGCAACCAAGAAAGAGAGCGATTAGATGATCGGAGTGAAAGGGCTAAGTTCTTCCTTTGTGGCCTGGAAGGATAGCCCACAATGGACATCACATCCCTCAAAATGAGTGGCTAAGGTGAATTTCTTTTACCACATTATAAAATGCACTTTCTACTACTGACTGAACATTTGTTCAGAAGCCAAAAGACAGAGAAATCCCATTTTCATTAAATACAACTTTGACACAACGTGAAACTTCATTTGACATGAGATTAGGATGTTGTTGTGCAGTAAAAAGTGTTTTTATCCATGCCTAGGGAGCCTACAATGCAGTTTGAAGATTTGTACGACAATCTGCTAATCTATAGAAATAAATAGATACACACAATAAATAAAATTGCTAAATTTTCCATTAATGTTCCTAAATTGTAATGTTTAGAAACAAGATTTTAGGGAAGATATCCTTGCCTGCCTAGACAAAACTCAGTTTAGTGTAAAAATTGTAGTTGGTGCCTGTGGACTAATATAGATCAAGAGATTTAAGGCTGAACCTCCAGTTTTATCCATTGATAGGGTTAGGGCACTAGTCTTACTTTGTTATGAGCTGTGATTCATCCTGTAGCATAGAGGTCTATGTGTACCAAATATCCCCTGCAGGTGCCATATCTTTCAAAGGGAAGAGGTTATGTTACTGAGAATTACTGAGCTCTGTTCCTAAACGTTGCAGAAATGTGGTATGAGCCAAATGCTAATGCAAGTAGTAGGATATTTTTCCTATTTTCAAGAGTCAACCTCTTGAGTGCTCATTAGCCGCTTCATCTATAGCTTTGAAACTGAGAGTTAAAAGGAAGTTATGATCACAGCAGATATGCTTTCTTTAATAGTTTTAGCGCTGTCATCAGTATCCAAGTAGGTGAAAGAAGAATGGAAAACAGAACCCTGATTAAACCAGAAACAAATCAAAGCAAGAAACTCACTTATGATAAAAGTCATACAGAATATTGCAGCTGCAGTCCTTTATTTTTGTTTTAACATGGGAAGAAATCCAATCTTCCCATATAAAATGGCATTAGACTACATTGTGCATTTGTGTGTGTGCAATAAATATGTTGAAATATTTAATCAATATTATGTTCTTAGTTATAGCAAGACTGATTTATTCTGGATGGACCATATTTTTGGAAAACACTTAGAATAAGAATACAACTAGTTCAAAATGCAGCTATCAGGGCTAGAGCTTGCTGAATGAAACAAATAACTCCATTCCAGTTTGGCGAAGAATTTGATTTTAGGTCCCATTCAGAATAAGGTAAAGTTTTTCCACTGACATTAAGTCCAGTTGTGTTCGACTCTGGGGGGTGGTGCTCATCTCCATATCTAAGCCGAAGAGCTGGCGTTGTCCACAGACACCTCCAAGGTCATATGGCCGGCATGATTACATGGAGCGCCGCTACCTTCCAGCCTCAGCGGGAATAGGTACCTATTGATCTACTCACATTTGCATGTTTTCAAACTGTTAGGTTGGCAGAAGCTAGGGCTGACAGCGGAAGCTCACGCCTCTCCCTGGATTCGAACCTGCGATCTTTTGGTCAACAAGTTTAGCAGCTCAGCAGTTTAACCCACTGCGCCACCGGGGGTAGAATAGTTGCCCTAATTTTTAAAGTTTGGCATCTCTTTCCATCATAACGTCAGAAGCCTACCTTGTATTTCTGCACTAAGCAGATCTGTAGGGTTGCAAAGGTGGGAATAGCCAATCTCCTCCATTAACGTACATTTTCTATTCGGTTATGAAATTTTGTGATTCAGGATGATTTCTGATTATTCTGTATTATACAGAATTCCATGCTACGGAGACTTCTAGTACTATAGGAAGGATATTTATTTATTTATTTACAGTATTTATATTCCGTCCTTCTCACCCTGCAGGGGACTCAGGGTGGATTACAATGTATATATACACGGTAAACATTCAATACCATAGACACACAACATATATTCAGACACTCAGAGACTATTTAACAATCCAGTTTTTTCATGAGGTATTCTGGCCACCAGGGGAGCTGTTGCTTCACCGTCCATTTGTGACACTGATGAAGTTCTTCCTCATTCCCCGCATGCTTGCTGGAGATTTTTATGGCCTCGTGAATTAGTTAAATTAGTCTCCCCACATAAGTGGTACCTAAATTTCCTACTTGACAGATGCAACTGTCTTTTGGGTTGCAAAGGTTGACAACAAGCTACACAAATTGGTCAGAAGCTCATTCCAACCCAGGCTGGCTTCAAACTCATGACCTTTCGGTCAGTAGTGATCTTAATGCAGCTGACTCCCAGCCAGCTGTGCCACAGTCCCAGTGCTCTCAAGCAAAGAATTCTCAGTATCTCAATATCTCAGCAGATCAGATTTCTGGATTTCATAGCCTGACTGTGGTATCAAGCTGCCATAATTGTATAATGCAGACACTCATAGCTAGTTTGCATAACAGAAGAAGATAGAATGTCCTCAGTCTAAACAGCACAAACAGACTAAACTAAGGGGATTTAGTACCCATAAGATTCATTGTATAATTTTTCTCTATAAATTCCACCCTGAAGGAATATATCATGTTATAAATCATAACATGAAATAAATGCTCAGTATAGGGACATAATGGCACTCTAAGATCATAAGCCTGCCAAAACAATAATTCAAAAGTAACCCATATTTATTTCAACATTTCTCATTTCTGTGACACTCACTGAACAGAACTGGCACCTGAGCTTGTATTTTTCCCTCTTCCTTCCCATCTCCCTTTACTAAAAAAATCAAGTCTTTAGCCATTATGAGCCAGAAGAAAAGAGATTATTTTACTGCTGCTGAAATGGCTTTGCAAACATTTTGACTGAAGAGTAGGCATGCAAATACTTGAAAATTGCCTTATCCTCGATAAGAAAAGGCCTTGACTCATTGAAAATCAACACAATGACCAACTTCCATGGATTTCTTGCCCCTCCTTGAATTATTTCCCACTTAAAACAGTTGTGAGTTTGGGGGTGGCAATACCACAAGAGGGGTTTTTTTTTTTTTGCACACAATTGCTTTGGCCCAAAAAGTCTTGGTCCAAAAGCTCTTGTAATCCCTTCCAGCAGGGAGGGCTTTTTGTATGTCTTTGAATGTTTTTGTATATTTTTGTGTGTAATAACTAAATAAACGAATATTTAAATCCCTCTTAAAGAGAAAGGTATAGCAAAGACAAAACATCTGTATCTTTTTCACAAGTTAAGTGAATCTGTGTTGGATGGGTAGATGTTCTGTCCTCCCCTACAGAAATCTCTGAAAAACTAGCTGCTTCTCTCTGTTGGGTCCCAAAAGAGGGATTTGGAGGTTAAAGGGGATTTGCAACCACTGTTTGTCCCTTTGAGACCAGACATTAAGACATACGTCTGCTGAGGCTGTGAATGGTTCACCACCACCTATTCTTATGGAGTCTCTCATGGCCCTACACCCCAGATGACAGTGATTGTGCCATAAAAAGATTCATGAATTATGATGTTGGTGCTCTGTGACATGATGAGCCCAATTTCATTTCCTCACTTTCTTTCTCTCACTCCAGCTCTTTCTTCCATTCATTTCTTTTTGGCTCAAGGACATTGCCAATGCATAGCAGAAGACAAAGCTCCACATGCTGATAGATGGACATTTGCCTTATTTATTTTTAAAAGTGCATCGCATTTTGGCCAGTATAACCGAGTTGGCCTTCTCCATCGGCTACACTTTACACAGACATTTCTGTGGTTGTATAATATACTCTCCAAAGAAATTGACTATTAAGTGAAGTGCGAGAAATATATAATCTGTACATTTCTGTAAACAGAAAGGTAAAAGGTAAAGGAAGTCCCCTGACATTAAGTCCAGTCATGTCTGACTCTGGGGTGTGGTGCTCATCTCCATTTCTAAGCCGAAGAGCCAGCGTTGTCTGTAGACACCTCCAAGGTCATGTGGCCGGCATGACTGCATGGAGCGCCGTTAAACAGAAACCAGCCCAGAATATAACCAATTGAAGTGAAGAAGTTACTGAAGAGAATCACAGTGTATATCTCCCCTCCCTTTAACCACTGCCTCCAAAACACTCCAAATCGTTTCCTTCCAAAGAAGCCCATGGAAGGAAGGAAGACAGCCTAGTATTTTGTGCCTGGTTTTGTAAGAGAAATACTTCTGGGTTGTTGTAGGTTTTTCGGGCTATATGGCCATGTTCTAGAAGCATTCTGTCCTGACATTTCACCTGCATCTATGACAAGTATCCTCAGAGGTTGTGAGATCTCTTGGAAACTAGGAAAAATGTGTTTATATATCTATGGAAAGTCCAGGGTGGGAGAAAGAAAGAAGCAATTGAAATCCACAAGCATGTGGACGATTTCAACAGAAAGGAAGAAACCATGAAAATGAACAAAATCTGGTTACCAGTATTAAAAAAAAAAACACTCTACAATTATAAAGAACAACACTCAAACACAGGGGAACACCAGACAGGAAACAATCAGGGACAGCTCTCAACAAAGGATTTTCTCAGGCAGAAACAAGTCGCACCTAAAAACTGTCAGGCCATCAAATGCTAATCAGTGTGCCCAATTGAAACATTCACATCTAGCTTCAACAGACAAGAGTTCTTTCTCCCACCCTGGACTTTCCACAGATATATAAACCTAATTTTCCTAGTTCCCAACAGACCTTAGAACCTCTGAGGGTGCCTGCCACAGATGCAGGCGAAACGTCAGGAGAGAATGCTTCTAGAACATGGCCATACAGCCCAAAAAAATCTACAACAACCCAGTGATTCTGGCCATGAAAGCCTTTGACAATACAAAATACACTTCTTCTATGTGCGGTGGTTGTCATCTACTGAATGTCCAACTTTAGGAAAGGTATATCTGGAGTGGTGACAAAGGAAAAGCATATCTGCCTATCCATCAAAATGAAGGAAATCAACACTGGTGAAAAATTGGGGGACAGAAATCATGGTCAAGTCACCCTCACAGGATCATGGTTACTTGTGTATTTTGGACTTTCACTAAGCAAACAAATCACTTTCCTTCCCTCCAACTCCACTCCATTCAAAGACTTTCTTTGCTTCCATTAACCTCCCCCCCCCCCCCCACATTCCGCCTCTTCCTGAAAATCCCAGTTATTCTACTCTCTTTCTCCTCTCCTCTCCTTCTCCTCTCCATTCACAAAGAATTTACAGAGCCTAACAAGCAGGTCGTGAGATACGTTTACTCCAATTGTAATATTTTGTTTTCTCCCGATGCAGCTGGCTTGTTTTATCAGCAGCAGAAGAGAAGGGGCATACTATTGTATTTGAATGCATTCCAACCCAATCAATTAAAGCACATTTTCCAGCTTTAAGTAGGGAATCTAGTGAATTAGAAGAAATGTAGTGAATTAATAGGCTAATGAATTACTTTGTGAGTTAATCAAATCTCCACAAGCTATCTAGCATATAGCCAGTCAGTTAGCCTTTCACCCCATATTTAGATACCTACAGTTGCATATTTTTTAGTGTTTCACTGAAACCAGTACACATTATAACACTGGAATGTAGTCATGATGGCAAAAATAGACAGTAAGGACAAAAGCTAAGATTTTCTGAAGAAGTTTGCTTTTGCCAGAAGCTAAAGGGAAAGAGAATATTTGACTCTTTCTCCTGTCACCCCTTTGCTGAGTTTAATTGAACACAAGCTACTTTTGCATTTTGAATTCAGTTTTAATCAATGGAAATAACCAGAGGACAAAGTGGGAAAATGGGAGGAAATGAGAAAATCTGGAACATTTTAAAAGCATATGAAAAAGTGGAATGACAGAGGATTAACTACCACTGTCTCAAATTGGAAAGGTGTGTAGCTTCATGATGGTGTGGTAGAACCATATTTCATCACAAAATAGTCAACATCACATATCTCCTATTTTGTAATTTAAAACATATTTTTAAAAGGATTCAAAACAGTCAAATATAGCATGTCTTGAAACAATGCAACATGTCTTACATACTGTGAGAAAGTATCCGGTCGAATGGATGAAGGGTGCAACTTGGTGAGTGAGCCTTCACTCGTCTGCACATCTGTCCCCTCCAAGCTGCAAAGGGGACAAGCACACACGTGGGCAAGGTTTCATCTGCCTACATGCCTGCCCCCAAAGGGAACAGGTGAATGGGTGGGTGACGCCTCCCCTTCCCGTGTGACTTCTCCTTTTGCAATGGGGACAGTCGGGGGGTGGGCAATGCTTCACCCATCTGTGTGCCACTTCCCTCCAAGCTACAAGGCTTCTTATTGCTAGAAGCCCCATATCTCAAAGGGGAGAGGTGCTCAGGTGGGTGAATTCCCTTACACAATAGTCACACTTCTTCCCCGTTTTTCTTTAAAAAAATTGGGAGTGCAACTATTATGCAGTGAAATATGGTAAATATTTAGGTAACAGCTTTTCTCATCAGATAAAACAGATCAGCCTTCTCTAACCTGGTTTCTCCTGATGTTTTGGATTGTAACACCTGGCATTCCAAACCACGGACCATGGACCACAAGTACACTGCAAAATTAATGCAATTGACACCACTTTATCTGCTATCGCTCAATGTTATCACACCCCAGATTGTAGTTTGGTCAGGCATCAGCACTATTTGGCAGAGAAGGTAAAGATCTTGTAAAACTTGAATGCTTGTGATGCCATAGTGCTGATCCATGGCAGTTAAAGTGGTATCAAACTTCATTAATAGATGAACCTCATGTTGCCTGGGGCAAATGGGAAATGAAAACCCAAACTCTGGAGGGCATGGAGTTGTAAAAGGCCCAAATACACGAGAAAACAATATGTGATCATACATACAACTGAATCCAAATTATTGCTCCAGATTCTGCTCTGAACATTGTGGGGTTAAAGTTTGAACCCAGCAAAATTGGCCAGCAATTACTTTCTTTGTCACAAAGTGGATTTAAAGTTTTCTGCTTTCCATATGTTCTATATAGCCTAATCTAATCTATTTTAAAGCATCCTCTGACATCTAAATGGCTTGTAATTTCACTCACACATACTGTTATGCAAAAGGGCACTTGCAATTATACTCTGGCAGAAAAGCATTTGTCTGTCTCCTGTAAAAAATTAAGTACAGAACTATTGTGTCATTTTTGAACTTTTACCAGCAGATGTCACTGTTTACATGATAAATAAAACCACCACTCCAGTAACCAAGGAAATGAGTCTAGATCAGTAGCTATTGTACTTTCTTTTCTTGTAGTTCTTGTTATTGTGTATCTTCAAGTAGTTTCTGATTTATGGTAACCCTGAGGTTGCAGTCCCTTTTCACTCCCCAAGTAAGTAAGTAATAATATTTTTGTTAGCTGTAATGTTGGAGCCCCGGTGGCGCAATGGGTTAAACCCTTGTGCCAGCAGGACTGAAGACTGACAGGTTGCAGGTTTGAATCTGGGGAGAGCATGGATGAGCTCCCTCTGTCAGCTCCAGCTACCCACATGGAGACATGAGAGAAACCTCCCAAAAGCATGGTAAAAACATCAAAACATCTGGGTGTCTCCTGGGCAACGTCCTTGCAGATGGCCAATTCCCTCACACCAGAAGCGACTTTCAGTTTTTCAAGTCGCTCCTGTCAAACACACACAAAGCTGTAATGTTTACTTCTTTCCTGTTCCTTAATGAAGCAACTATGTGTCATTTTGGCTTGTGCAATAGAGCATCTTGAAAAATTGCTACTGAAATTTAACAGCTACTGTGCTACTTTTGTATGAAAGTATTAGTGTGAAGGCAGTTCTTACCACATATATGTGATTCTGTTGAGTCACTGATAACTCATCTTGGTAGACAGAAAGTGATATCATAGGTCAACATACCCTACTACATAGATTTAAAGTGGGAACTAAGATCTCCAAATGCTCTTGGGCTGCAATTTCAAAAATCCCTTTCTTTATTTTTATGTCATGTCATTAGAGCTGATTGGAGTTGCAGTTCAACAAATCTAGAAGGCTTCATGGCTCTTACTTTTGGCTTGATGTGCTGAGTTGGATGGAGGAACGCTATTATGCTAAACATGTATAATGTAATTTACAACAATATCACGCAGCAGCTAAAAAAACCAATAGGATTTTGGCTTGCATAAATAGGAGAATAGTGTCTAGATCCGGGTAAGTCATGTTACCCCTCTATTCTGCCTTGGTCAGACCACATCTGGAATACTGTGTCCAATTCTGGGCACCACAATTGAAGGGAGATGTTGACAATCTGGAATGTGTCCAGCGGAGGGTGACTAAAATGATAAAGGGTCTGGAGAACAAGCCCTATGAGGAGCAGCTTAAAGAGCTGGACATGTTTAGCCTGAAAAAGAAAAGGCTGAGAGGAGACATGATAGCCATGTATAAATTTGTGAGAGGAAGTCATAGGGAGGAGGGAGCAAGCTTGTTTTCCACTGTCCTGGAGACTAGGACGCAGAACAATGGCTTCAAACTACAAGAAAGGAGATTCCATTTGAACAATAGGAAGAACTTCCTGACTGTGAGAGCTGTTCAGCAGTGGAACTCTCTTCCCCAGAGTGTGGTGGAGGCTCCTTATTTGGAAGCTTTTAAACAGAGGCTAGATGGCCATCTGTAGGGGGTGCTTTGAATGCAATTTTCCTGCTTCTTGGAAGGGGGTTGGACTGGATGGTCCACGAGGTCTCTATGATTCTATGAACTGATATGGGAAAAGCTGGCATATTTATGAGTTAAGCCAGGAACTTGAAACCATCTTTTTAACAAATCTTGTCATGAAAACCTCGTGATTGGTTTGTCGTTGAATAGCTATATTTTTAGAAATGACTTTGAGGGCACACAACACATACAATGTCAAAACTATATCAAATAATAATTTAATGCGTAGGAGAATCCAATTTATGGGCCATATCCAACTGGAAGAAACACATTGAAATAGAGGGGTTAAGTTGTTGTCACTGACAGAAATCTCATTGCTTTTAGTTGGCCGGCTCTGGATGTAACATTGGATTTAGGTAATTATGTTAATGAAGGAAATCCAAGATGACATTTTAGATATAATTGAATTTTGCTTGTTAGTAGCACAATAACCCACAATGAAGGTTGTAAGACTGCTGGACCAGACACTCAAAAAACTTTGTGTGATCTTTTGAAGAACAGATTTTTTTCCTTTGCAGGATACATTTTCCCATATACACTGTAATGGGTTTTGTGATTAAATTAATTAATCAGTCAATATACAGCTACTGTACTGCATCATTTCTACTGATTCAAAGATTCGCTCACAAAGTAATGTCTGTGGGTTTTGTATCCCTTGATTAGGACTCTCTTTTTGATATACCGTACTGCACATCCACTCCTTTCAACTCCACTGAAGGTCATTATAAAATATTTTCCATGCTTAGCAAAATGCCTGTCTGACACACTCAAAGGAATATTTCTGCTCTAAGGGTTTAACTGCAGCCGGAATATATGACAGTGAATAAATTAAACTCAGGGGAGACTGGGGCTTGGAAGTTGAATTTGTCAGTGTTTAGGAAGGTAAATTGGGGCAGCTTCAGGACTGGAAGAAGCAGAACATTACTTTTATTCTTCCCAGGCTGCAACTTTATCCATATATACTGAGATGAACACCAGACTGATTGAACACAGTGGGAATTTCTTCATCTTTTTACATGCATATGTATCTGGATAAAATAAGTGACTAGTATGTATGATGCCTCACCAAACTGCAACTCCCAGGATTCCATAGCATTGAGTCACAATAGCTAAAGTACTGTCAAACTGCATTATTTTTACATTGTAGATGCAGTCTTGGATCTAAATCATGTAAGCCTTTAAACGTGACAACTGACTTTTTGTACCTTGACCAGAAACTAATTGGCAGTAAACTGATATGAAAACAACAGTATTTGATAATTTTTCAGAACTGCAGCTGCTGGGGGGGGGGGGGGGGATGGTGGTCTTTATTTTTTTTCTTCCCCTGCTGTGGTCCTGACAACTATTGCTTCTCTGCCATTGCTCTTTATGTGGAGAGGAAGAAATTATATATTGCTTAAAAACCTATTAAGGTGCCATTGCCTTGGAATGTACCAGTATGTGTGACAAACTGGACTGTAGTCCACAAAAGCTCACACCATTACAAATTATTTTTTATGGTGATACAATAACAGAAAGTTGTTTTTGCTGCAGTGGAAGAAGATTACTATCCTTCCAGAAAATACAAATGTAAATTAATATTTCTATATGAGTTCACATTTCTTTCTTCCATGCATGTATATCAATGGAGGAACAAGAACTTTAAGTGGTGCATGTAAGCACTGGTCTTATTTGAAATGTGGCACAAAGGATACCACAGATCAGATTTCTATCTATCTAGATCTGTATCTCAAGGTTGCTACTCTATTATTAAAGTTAGCACTGTAAAAAACTGCACAGAAAATAATAATTCTGTTGATGTGAAAATGTTACCCAGGCATTTACACCTGCAGCTAGAAGCAGCTGCATCCCAGCAGCAGAATGGTAATTATGTAAACAAAATTTGAATAGAGCAGATGCACTTTGAAGTCTTTTCCACCCTCAGACTGAGGACGGGAAGTAAAACCATATTTGTATTTATCAGAAAAATTGCAAGCATTGGCACCATTCTTCAAATGAATACTATTTCAGGTATAACTTGGGGCCCTTCAACACAGCCATATAGCTCTGAATATCAAAGCAGAATAACCCATAATATCTGCTTTGAATTGGAATATCTGAGTCCACGCTGCCATATATCTCAGTTCAAAGCAGATAATGTGGGATTTTATTCATCTGTGTGGAAGGGACCTTGGTTCTCCTTCTTCGATAAGAATCCAAACAAAATAAAAAGGCAACTATATGGCCTTCATTTCTACACACTTAAAACATGAATTCCCATGGATTCTATCAAACAACGCACAATCAGTTGCCTGTGGGATTCTGTCTTTGCAGTGTGTAGAAACAGGCAGATTTTAAAATGCTGGAATCGACTCCACATATCTCTCTACATTTAGAAATGCTTGGAAATGGGTATTTTTTTCCTGGGATGGGAAATTGTATATTTGTTCATTTTCAGCTCATTTTCTGAAGTTTCAGTTGGATGTGCATGTGGCCTATCCTTTCATGACTCACAATTCTCCTTTTGCTGCTATTGCTCATCAGACACAGAAAAGGGTTGGTAAATAATTATTTTCTCCTTATTTTTTAATGTTGCTGGAACTGTGAAACTTCAAACCTTTGAAGTTCTGCAATTTCACAATAAAAAAACAGGGGGAAAAATCTGTGACGTGGACACTCCGGAGAGGACAGAATGGGTGAAGACAACAGCTGCCTCCTCCATTCCATCATCTTGGGGATTGTAATTTAGCAAGGTATTTGGTCATTACTATCAAAGAGTGCTTGTGTCTCACTAAACTGCAACTCCCAATATTCCATAGCACTGAGCCATGGCAGCTAAAGTAGTGTCAAACTATTATTATTATTATTATTATTATTATTATTATTATTATTATTACAGTGTAGATGCACCCTTGGATCTAAATCATGTAAGTCTTTAAAGGTGACAACACTTTGTACCTTGACCAAAAGCTAATTGGTAGTGAATTGATAGGTGGATTCATGGTTACTACAGGAGAAAGAAAACAGCCTCCTCCATCTTCCAACAACCTGAAAGCTGCTTAACCATTGCAACTAGCAGTAGTACAACAGCAATCCCAGTGAGAGGTTTTCAGAGGCAGCAACTGGAACTACCACACAAGGATTGTCCTCTCCCCACTTTGTGTACCTCTGCTGTAAACAAAAGTGTGAAATCATGAGGATGGAAATCTCTTAATAGATGGATATTAAGTTCTAGGATAGGGTTTATTAACTTTATTCCTTCAGATGTTTTTGGATAAGGAGTCTCCAAATCTCTCACCATTGCTGGCTATGGCTAACTGACAGTTATATTATTTGTTTGTTTATTTAATTTACATACAGCCTTTTCCTCAGAACTGGAACTCAAGGTGCTTTATAGCAACTAAAACAAGTACAAATAAAATCAGAGAGAAATCTAGAAAAATAGTACTTAAAATATACAAAATCATAGACCAAAAGCATCTGGAGGTCCATCGTTTACCATCTCTGATCTAGGAGGGCAAGCTAGTCATGGAAGTAGATGGACTGTGTTGTCTAGATGCTTATATATTATTTAGATTCTTATCATCATCCAAGTACTGAACATAAGACAACTTGCAGCTGACTGTCAGAATGAACACTAGTTAGAAGCCTTGCCTTTCAGCTGAAATCAGATGACACAAAAGCTTATTCTACTTCACTCATGCACACAAGTAATCACTTGATGGACCAATCACTAAGGACCTTATCTCGTGTGTGGGGGTAGTGTCATGTAATCGTGGTGTTTAGTACTGTAGCATTGCAAATCACAATGTTATGTTATTCATTATTTATCACATGTCATCTGAATTTGCTGGTTTTTCTGTTACTGACCATTTTTATCCTAGTCCCCAAGTGAGTGGATTCTTCTCCCTCCCCCCCCCCCTTAAAATTTTTTGGTCTTATTTCAACATTGCGAGAAATTGAACTCTTGCAGTATTTAGAATTACATTAAAAAAGATCGAAAAGCAGAAAACTTCCTTATTAAAGACAAATAAAATAATAATATACTAAAGTAGTGATATTTCTTAGTTTTTAATTTTTTTTAATTAACAAAAAGGATTGAGTGGCTGTATTATGGCAGAGTACCAGTGACTCACTGCTGGTTAGGAGACCACCAATAGGACAGCCGACTTGTCCATGTCATTAAGTCAATTCAAAGCGTGAGATTCTGACAGCTCCCATCCCATGTGTTTTTGTAGTTTTGAAATGGAATAACCCAATTCCTGAGTCCAAAAGACGATCTAAGACCGTCTTCTCCCCACTCTCTTTTTTGGGACTGTGTCCAAAGTTTACAAAACAAGTCATGACAGATGCAGACAGGAAGTCTCCCTGCATTGTGGGATGGGCTCCACGCTTTTCATTGCCTCAATGGATTAGAACTGTTTTGAAATGGTGTGTGTGTGTGTGGAATAAGGCCCTACATAATGAACATAAATGAGTAAACTTGTATAAAACTTC
Organism: Anolis sagrei; assembly: GCF_037176765.1. Classification (NCBI taxonomy): domain Eukaryota; kingdom Metazoa; phylum Chordata; class Lepidosauria; order Squamata; family Anolidae; genus Anolis; species Anolis sagrei. The sequence goes on along the minus strand of NC_090023.1, from coordinate 101,881,847 downwards.
TTGGATAGAGAATGGCTTTAAAGAATTATGGCAGGTAATACAATAAATTAGCTCATTCTGAACCCAACTGTAATTTCCCCACACTTCTTTCCTCTTGAACAATTACCCTATCCATTAATAGGGCAGGGCACTGATCAGAAGTGGAGTAAGGCAGAAATGTTTTACAAAGTTTGACTCAACTGAGGATCTCATCCCAGTGTATTTAAAATTTGTCAGCTATTACCAGAGAGCAGGCCCGTAGCCAGGATTTCGATTGGGGGGGGGCTGAGTCAACTGAGATCAACTACACCTCAGAGTATTGAAGGAACTAGCGGAAGTCATTTCGGAACCATTGGCAACCATCTTTGAGAGTTCTTGGAGAACGGGAGAAGTTCCAGCAGATTGGAGAAGGGCCAATGTGGTCCCAATCTTCAAGAAGGGAAAAAAGGATGACCCAAACAACTACCGTCCGGTCAGCCTCACGTCGATACCGGGCAAGATTCTGGAAAAGATTGTTAAGGAAGCGGTCTGCAAACACTTAGAAACAAATGCAGTCATCGCTAATAGTCAACATGGATTTATCAAAAACAAGTCATGCCAGACTAATCTGATCTCTTTCTTCGATAGAGCTACAAGCTGGGTAGATGCGGGGAATGCCGTGGATGTAGCGTACCTGGATTTCAGTAAGGCCTTCGACAAGGTCCCCCATGACCTTCTGGCAAGGAAACTAGTCCAATGTGGGCTAGGCAAAACTACGGTGAGGTGGATCTGTAATTGGTTAAGTGGACGAACACAGAGAGTGCTCACTAATACTTCCTCTTCATCTTGGAAAGAAGTGACAAGTGGAGTGCCGCAGGGTTCTGTCCTGGGCCCGGTCCTGTTCAACATCTTTATTAATGACTTAGATGAAGGGCTAGAAGGCATGATCATCAAGTTTGCAGACGACACCAAATTGGGAGGGATAGCCAATAGTCCAGAGGACAGGAGCAGAATTCAAAACGATCTTGACAGATTAGAGAGATGGGCCAAAACTAACAAAATGAAGTTCAACAGTGACAAATGCAAGATACTCCACTTTGGCAGAAAAAAATGAAATGCAAAGATACAGAATGGGTGACGTCTGGCTCGAGAGCAGTACGTGTGAAAAAGATCTTGGAGTCCTCGTGGACAACAAGTTAAACATGAGCCAACAATGTGATGTGGCGGCAAAAAAAGCCAATGGGATTTTGGCCTGCATCAATAGGAGCATAGTGTCTAGATCTAGGGAAGTCATGCTACCCCTCTATTCTGCTTTGGTTAGACCACATCTGGAATATTGTGTCCAATTCTGGGCACCACAATTCAAGAGAGATATTGACAAGCTGGAATGTGTCCAGAGGAGGGCGACTAAAATGATCAAGGGTCTGGAGAACAAGCCCTATGAGGAGCGGCTTAGGGAACTGGGCATGTTTAGCCTGAAGAAGAGAAGGCTGAGAGGAGATATGATAGCCATGTATAAATATGTGAAAGGAAGCCACAGGGAGGAGGGAGCAAGCTTGTTTTCTGCTTCCTTGGAGACTAGGACGCGGAACAATGGCTTCAAACTACAAGAGAGGAGATTCCATCTGAACATTAGGAAGAACTTCCTGACTGTGAGAGCCGTTCAGCAGTGGAACTCTCTGCCCCGGAGTGTGGTGGAGGCTCCTTCTTTGGAATCTTTTAAGCAGAGGCTGGATGGCCATCTGTCAGGGGTGATTTGAATGCAATATTCCTGCTTCTTGGCAGGGGGTTGGACTGGATGGCCCATGAGGTCTCTTCCAACTCTTTGATTCTATGATTCTATGAGTCTGAGTGAAAGAGGGTCTACCCTAGCAATCGTTACCCCAATACCCCCATGCATATGAGATATATTGAGTATGGTGATCAGATCATGATATGAATAAACATAACAGTTTAAATAATGCACCAGTAAGGCCTTTTCGCGAACCATCATGACAATTTCAGCGGGGGGGGGGGGGGGGGGGGGGCTGAGGGGCTGAAATTCTCATGATGGTTCGGCTACATGCCTGCCAGGGAGCATACAAGCATTCAATCATTTTTTAAAATATCAACCAACACATAAACTACATAAGTGATTAAGGAGTTCAGTCATCAGTTACCACCATATGAATGGCAGACAAGCTGTAATGTGTTTGTTTAGCATAAAGTTGCCACTGCTGTGAGTAGTATATTTTCTTCAAGGCTATAGAAACTACAGAGAGGAGCTTCCCATTCCCTTGCATTGGAGATTGCAGAGTGTCAGCCAGTTGATTCCCAATTGACAGAATAGCATACCCCATTGATTCGGAGGACATTAACCATCCCTAGGTATCCCCTAAACAGGGGATACAGAGATATCATGAATACAAGCCAGTTATGAGTGCTTTACTCAAGATTCTAGACTTCAGGTGGAAAAAGTGTCCAGTAGATGATCTGCCTAGGGAACTTGACAGGGGGAGTGTGTCCCTGTTGGTTCTCCTGGACCTCTCAGTGGTCTTTGATACCGTAGACCATGGTATCCTTCTGAGATGCCTCATGGATATGGGGCTTGGGGACCCTGTTTTACAGTGGCTTTGGTCCTTCCTAGAGGACAGCTCCGAGAAGGTGTTGCTGGGGGACACCTGTTCGGCCCCACAGCCATTGTCTTGTGGTGTCCTGCAGGGCTCAGTACTGTCCCCATGTTGTTTAACATCTACATGAAGCCATTGGGAGAGATCATCTGGAGTTTTAGAGTTCAATGTTATCTGTACACAGATGACATTCAACTCTATCACTCCTTTCCACTTGCTGGTAAGGAGGCTGTTCAGGTTCTGAAGCGGTGCTTACACTCCAGGTTACATTCCCTTGAAGACCTAGCTTGGGAGTTCTCCTGAACTCATCGCTGACCCTGGAACAGGTTTCAGCAGTGGCCAGGAGAGCCTTCACACAATTAAAACTTGTGCACCAACTGCACCTGTACCTTGGGAAGTTAGACTTGTCCACAGTGATCCACACTCTGGTTACATTGAGAATAGACTACTGCAACGTGCTTTACATGGGTTGCCGTTAAATACTGTTTGGCAGTCAGATTTCTCACCAGAGCGGGGTACAGGAAGTATACAACTCCTCTGTTACGTCAGCTCCACTGGCTGCCAGTCTGCTACCGAGCACAATTCAAAGTGCTGGCTTTAGCCTATAAAGCCCTAAATGGCTCCAGCCAAGCTTACCTGTCCAAATCTATCTCCCTCTATGAGCCAGTTAGGAGGTTAAGATAATATGGGGAGGCCCTGCTTTCGTTCCCGCCTCCTTCACAGGTGCAGTTGATGGGGATGAGAGACAGGGCCTGCTCAGTGGTAACTCCTCAGCTATGGAACTCCCTCCCTAATGAAATCAGATCAGCCCCCTCCTTCCTGACCTATAGGGAAAAGGCTAAAGACATGGATGTGGGATCAAGTGTTCAGTTAGGAACCTACTAGGGAATTCTGGAATAGTGCAATGACAGTTTGGAATAGTCATGGATTATGATTTTGGATAATGTGATTTTAATAAGTGTTTTAAGGTTTGGTAGATTTTTAAAGATAGTTTTAATATACATGTTTATTTTATTATGTATGTATGTTTACGTGGCATCTAATGATTGCCTATATATGTAAGCTGCCTTGAGTCCCCTACAAGATTGAGAAAGGCGGGGTATAACCAACCCCCTGCCAAGAAGCAGGAATATTGCATTCAAATCACCCCTGACAGATGGCCATCCAGCCTCTGCTTAAAAGATTCCAAAGAAGGAGCCTCCACCACACTCCGGGGCAGAGAGTTCCACTGCTGAACGGCTCTCACAGTCAGGAAGTTCTTCCTAATGTTCAGATGGAATCTCCTCTCTTGTAGACACCATCAGTCCTTTGCAACACTTTTGAGATTCAAATACGGGGAGAATAGTGCAGAGGAATATTCCCATTTCATCTGCAGCAGGAAGAAACAACAGTAATTATTTGTCCCCACATGTGAAGATAAAATCATCAGGAGTTACACCTCTCCTCTAGACTTTTGTTGGTCTTTATGTTATGGCAACCTAATATGGCCAAACTTTTTCTCCCAGGACTCATTTAAAATTTATGAGAAAAGAGAGAGCTGTTTCTGAACCATGAGCCAGTTTCTGAGATGTAACGGAAAAAAAGATAAAGGGCTATAAGGCAGGTAATAGTCCATTGGTAATAATGAAAAATCATAAGAATGCTAGAGCAAAGTTGCAGCAGAAGTAAAAATGAAAACATTGTAAATCTAAGGGGAAAAGGGAAGGGAATAAAAGAATGGTAGTTTGGAAATCATGAAGTCTGGCTTCCAAGTCTGGAGAGCAGCAATGCGATTAGAAAAATATATACTGTAGAAATGGAAGAAAAGGGGAATGAGATAAATGATCATGAAAAAGAGAATTGACAGAAGTGCTTGTATAGAAGAAAAGTAGTAGTTATTCTAGAATTAAGTAGGGAAAATTCAGCCAAAGGTGGAGGCAGGCACACACAAAATGTCATAGAAAAGCATTAAAGAAAATTGGGTAGCCACATAGGAGAATATCTACCTAGATAAACACTTATTATTGGGGAAAACAATATTCATTTTGAAATCACACATAAGACACCATTGTTATTTGATAAAGACTGATATGAAGGTGTTTGGAAAAAAATGATTTTCTCAAACAAAGAAAGTGAAAAAGGGCAAAGACCAACATGTGACATTGACAGCGAATAGTGAAAGAAACATCAAAGTAACATCATATAGATATGTGGGGGAATTTTAAATAAAAAAGATATGCACATAGCGGTCATTTCGAAAACATAAAATAAGAAATGGGTTGTTTTTTGAAGATTAAATATAGCTACAGAGAAATGCTGACTCTTAGTCTGAGCATAGTTGGGAGTGTCAAAGTCACTGAAATTAAGAAAGCTGAACTATAAAAAGCCAGGAAAATGCCAAATGCAAAGTAGACGAGGATGCTTTCGGCATACATACATAATGAGTGCATACATTAATCAGACCACAAGATAAAACTGTTGAAAAAAATCAAATTTATTCTAGAAAAAAATAACAAAAAATAAATAAATAGATGCTCTGTGAATAGATACAACGGGAAAAATAGTGACATGGGAATTTTTGTTCGTGTGTGTGTGTATCCTATAAAACCCCAAGCCTTTCAGAGTTCCAAATGTGTCCTTAATTTGAATGTAGAAAATTTGATCTCCGGTATCAATAATAACCTTGTCCTGTTATTATTGATACCTGATAAGACTGCTTTTCTTATTCAATGATAAGAAAAGCAGTGTTAATAATAACTATTATAAAAATGAAAAAATATTCTTAATGTGGCAAAATGCCTGTGTGTGTAATTTTCAGTGGGGTGTGACTTTACCAAGAAAAAAATTATTTCCAGAAATGTGCTTGACTAGACCAGGGGTCCCAAATTAGGGCCTGCAGGACTGGATGTGGTCCTCCAAGGTCATTTACCCCCGTTCTAAACTTTATTTATTCATTTTATTTATTTACAGTATTTGTATTCTGCCCTTCTCACCCTGCAGGGGACTCAGGGTGGATTACAATGCACAAATACATGGCAAACATTCAGTGCCAATTAGATATACAATATATATAGACAGACACAGAGGCAATTTAACATTGCAGCTTTTCCAGCTTCATGAGGGTATGCTCGATTCCGGCCACAGGGGCAGCTGCCGCTTCACCATCCACTTATGACACCGAGTCCTTTGATGGAGTACTTCCTTATTCTTCTGCATGCTGCTGGAAGGTTTTATGGTGTCATAAATTAGTTAAATTAGCCTCCCCGCATAAAGCAGTACCTAAATTTCCTACTTGACAGATGCAACTGTCTTTTGAGCTGCATAGGTCAACAGCAAGCTAGACTATTAATGACCAGGAGCTCACTCCAACCCCGGCTGGCTTTGAACTCATGACTTCTCAGTCAGTAGTGATTTAATGCAGCTGGCTACTAACTAGCTGCGGCCTGATCGTTTAGACTTTGGGTCAACTTTGGAGCCCCCGGTGGTGCAGAGGGTTAAACCCCTGTGCCAGCAGGACTGAAGACTGACAGGTCGCAGGCTTGAATCCGGGGAGAGCGTGGATGAGCTCCCTCTATCAACTCCAGCTCCTCATATGGGGACACGAGAGAAGCCTCCCACAAGGATGGTAACACATCGAAACATCCGGGCGTCCTTGCAGACGGCCAATTCTCTCACACCAGAAGCAACTTGAAGTTTCTCAGGTCACTCCTGACACAAAAAAGCAAACAAACAAAACCTAAGTCTGAAACGACTTGAGACACACAACAACAATCCTAATTAATTTGACTAACTCATCAGTCAAAAGCAAGCCCACTCTTCCCATTGAAATACTTGTAGATTTATGTTGGCTAGAATTGTTCTTTCCTATTGTATTTTTCTTTCATGGTTTTTTGAACTACAAATAAGATATGTGCAATGTGCATACTAATTTGATCGTGCTTTTTTTCAAACTAAGCCCATCCCCCAACAGTCTGTAGGACTGTGAACTCGCTCTCTGCTTACAAGGGTTGAGGACTCCTGGACTAGCTCTTACATCTGGACTTAATATATGTCGCAAAGGGTCTGGAGGGACATGGCTAAAGGGTTTACAGTGACTCTGATAGAGAAAGAAAGCACAGCGACTTAACACAAGTAGGAGAAATAGCTTATTACGTTATGGTGCATGACCAGCAAACAGAAATAATGCCAATGGATATATATACTATCAATCCTGTGATCTGTTTTGATTTTTATCTATTTGGAACAAAGTCTCACAACTGCAGTGTAATTCATTTGGTTATTCAGATGCACAGAGTGAGAAATAAACTGCAGTTTGTGTCTTGCTACTGGGCAGTATAACTCAATAACTTGCAGTAAACTGTTTCCACATAAAAGAGAGGCAGTAATTTGCATTCAAGATAATTGTATTCATGTCTCAGGGAATGTAATTAATACGTGGTCTGTCCCAAAAGTAATGAAATTATTGAACCTACATACATGTACAGTTCATCCTCTTCAAAATAAACTCCTTGTGATCAAATACAGAAACTCAAAAACTCCAGGATTGCTGTCAGTCTTCACAGCAGTGGAGGAAGTCTTCATTTGAGATGTTCAAAGATCTTGTTGAAACTGCCTGGATGTTTCAGCTGTCCCCAAAATGATGTCCTTTGAAGTGGGTTTTGAGCTTGGGGAAAGAAACTGTATGGAGCCAAGTCAGAGCTATACAGTGGGTGAGGAAGCATCCAAAACAGCCTTCACATGATAAGCCACATTGTTCCCAGTTCTTGAGGTTGAAGGACACTGTACCTCCACACACTTTGCTAATGTACTAAGTGCTACAAAAGTGAAGGCAAATGAGGTAAAACTCCTCCACCACCTGCCTCAATCCCCACTTTTCTTTCCTGACCCTTCCGTACTGTGGAAAACAAACAAACAAACAAACAAAACAAAACAAACATACAAAAAAATTCTCATTATTTTTGGGACAGACCACCTATGCTACCCTAGTTTGATTTGGATGGTTCAAATAATATGAAACAATCATGCTAACATGACCTAGGGATATGATGGAGAGATTTGGAGAACTTAATTTTAAAATGTTCTATCATCATCATCATCATCATCATCATCATCATCATCATCATGCTGGTTGCTTCTGGATCTGGAGACGTCTCCAGCTCATCCCCTGTTTGAGTATCAGCCAGCACATCGACTTAAATCCAGACATAGTTTTCTATGATTTACAGAGACACTCGCTGGAACACCTCAGCAAGCGAGAGTCCAAAAGTGGCAGGCTCAAACCCAGAACCTCAACCAATGACTGATACCAAATGAAAAACTCCCCCCTGGGCACACAGAGGACTGGGCAACTTGGAAGGTGCAGAACAGACTGCGCTCTGGCACCACAAGATGCAGAGCCAACCTTCAGAAATGGGGCTACAAAGTGGAATCCTCGACATGCGAGTGTGGAGATGAGCAAACCACTGACCACCTGCTGCAATGCAACCTGAGCCCAGCCACATGCACAATGGAGGACCTTCTTGCAGCAACTCCAGAAGCACTCCAAGTGGCCAGATACTGGTCAAAGGACATTTAATCAACTACCAAACTCACACATTTTGTATTTTCTCTGTTTGTTTGCTTTGTTCTGTTAGAAATGTAATATAATTGACTGGCTGCCCTGACACGAGAAATAAAATCATCATCATCACCATCATCATTTTTGTCTTTCCTTTTTCCAGTTCAATTCTAAAAGGACTTACAACAATTACACAATGGTTAAAACTTCACAAAATATATCAAATTAAACAATAAAACATTAAGAATTATGTTATTAAACACACATGCACATATTCTAGCACAACAGGTAGCAAGATCCAGCACTTCATATTGATATGACTGCCCTTTTATAGGACCTCATCCAATGAGGAGGGAAAATGAGGGGAATTGTCTTCTTAACATAGCCCTTCATATACGGGGGGATCTGTTTCCAGCTCACATTAAAATAAGTGCCATATAGCTATTTCTCCAAATCTAAATCAACAATTTCTACACACTTTAAAAACAGTTTAAAGATGGAGTTCCACAGGGAACCATTGGAAGGAGTTTTGCATCATATAATGGACTCCATGGGTTTCCATCTTCCAACTATTTTTAAGGTGTGTAAAAATGGAGGGGGGGGGGTTACGACAATGACCACGAGACCAACACTGTGGCAGATGAGGTCCACAGTCATCATTGTCTAAACAAAAAGGTTTTCCTTTTGGTACATCCATGCTATAGAATTCATACAGTTTGGCACACTTTGAGTGCCATGGCTCTATGCTATGGAATGCTGGGAGTGGGAGTTTGGGAAGGCACCAGCACTCTTTCTCAGAGAAGGCTAAAGACCTTGTAAAACTACAAATCCCTTGATTCCATAGCATTAAGTCATGGCAGATAATGTAGTGTCAAAGTGGATTAATTCTACAGTGTAGATGCACCCTGGGACGGGAAGAGGAAACAGAAGGTTTGTGAAAAGTAGAGAGGGTGCAGGTCTAGCATCTCTGGCAAAGAGTGTCAGAGTTGGGGACAGCTATGGAGAAAGTCCCCTCACATGTTCCCACCAGATATCCCCGTGGAGGTGGTGGGACAGAGGGAAAGTCCACCCCATCAAATCTCAAAGTAAAGGTAGGTTTGTATAATTTCTATGTGGGAAAAAATGTAGCACCAGAACATGTGTCCAGAGAACAGAGCAAGTCAGGCTGGTTCTCCCTTTTGATTAAAAAAACCCTTCGATCTGTTTATCATCCCAAATACTCAATAACACAGAACTTGGAAAGTTAATTTTTGGACTACTACTTTCAAAATTAAGAAATCTGTCTCTCTCATGAGAACTGAATGTGACATAGCTTTCTTAGTCTGTATCTACATTGCCATATAATCCATTTTCTGAATCCAGATTTTCTGCTTTGAACAGGATTATCTGAGTCTACAACTAATATCATCCAGTTCAAAGCAGATAATCTAGATTCAGAAACTGGATTATATGAAAGCATAGATGGGGCCTCAGCGATTGTCATACAGATGTTCCATGTGCACATTTCTAAATATATTTTTCTTGAGCGCTATATGAGGAGAGAATGAGTCTGAGAGAATACCTTTTCCACCCACACATTCTTGTCAAAGCATGGCATTCCTTCTCCTGGGACATTGTGTTATATTCTTTTCACTTGGTCTGCTCATGTTTGTAACTAAGGTAATGCTGGTGTCAGGTTTGAGTAGGCACAGTGAAGATATCCACCCCTTTGCTCCCAAGGAAATGACTTTGTGTACATCTACAATGAAGACTTGGTGCAGCTTGATACCATTTTAACTGCCATGGAATAATGGGTGTTGTAGTGGGTTGAGGTCCCAGCCTTCTTTGACTGAGAATGCTAAAGACCAGCTGCCATAATTGCATAGCATTGAGCCATCACAGTTAAAGTAGTGTCGAATTGCATTAATTCTATTGTATAAACGCACACTTAGTTGCTCCACCATAGTCTCTTGGTAGAAATGCCAGTACCTATTATTGTTCCCTGTGTCTGCTACTAGTCATTCTTGGCTCCCAGGTCAGTTTCCATGGTAGAGTCACTCTTGAGAATCAATTGCTCATTGTAGTCCGATTGCCAATGGGCAGTTTGCATGGTATACTTCCCATAATGTAATGTCTTCCTGGCCAGTACCAGGGTGATGAAGATGGAGGCTGCCCTATGCTAAATGGAGCTGAGAGGGATCCCAGTTTCCCAAGTATGCACCATGCTAGGTCAACTTCTTCAATGTGAACAGGTACTAGTGCTTTTAGATAAGGAATGGAAACTATGTGGTCCTTTTGTCTACAGTTCCTATCTGCCTATACCATTGGATATGCTGTTTATGAATGTTAGGAGTTGTAGTCCAATGTCTAGAGGTCTGCCGTCTCTTCCTCATCTTTAGGTGCATCAGGCCATTAAATGCCCAATTAGTGTTCAAAATGATGAGAACCATGCAAAATCTGATGGACCATGTTGGGTCATAGGGGCCACTGCAGATACTTGGAAATAAAACTAGCTCAAAAAATCATTTCAAGAGTTTGAAGGGAAAAGATGGAATCCTATCACCTATAAAACACCCACCTCTCAGCTGACATGCCCATTAGCCATATTTGCTGGATAGTTCTGGAAATTGTAGTCTAATAAAATTAATTTTCTTAAGCTCTTCTGATGTCACAAAAATATTATGTCTTCTTGTATATAATAGAAGCTGCTCCCCTGCCCCTGAATATGGCTTTTATAAATTAGAGATTTCTTTATGTTTCAGTGGCAGAATGTAAGCACTTGAATCAAGGGACTTGGCCAAGATTTGCTTGAAGTATGGCCTTGGCAGAAATCACTAAGAGGAGGCTCTTAAAAGGTAAAACAGGATTTTATTCATCCTTGGAGACACTAGTCAGTCCTGGCTTATATCACTTTCTATTTTTAACACAGCTTCATTAGAGTATACTGCACTATGTTGGATTAATGTTGTTGCATATTCTAATTCTGGCTGCAGAAGGCAGAGTGGAATCGTATAAATAAAAAAGTGAAACAGTGGTAGGCTCAAGACTAATTCAGATGTTAATTATACATATAATTCTAATGTTGAGTGCCTGAATATGCATTTTGGTATGCTAAATTCTCAAGGGCTGTTTGCAGATGTTTTCTCAAAACATGCAATTTTCATTGCTGAACAAAAGAATGTGAACTTCAAAAGAAGATAACATTAAATGCAGAGATGTCAATTCCCTGTATATTTTATTTGCTACATCTATTTCCATGCTGCAATATTATGAAATTGCTAAATATGTTTCAGTTCATTCCATTAGTGCCTTATTTTGAATTCTAGCTTGATCCAACCAATTTAAATAATGTTCCCTTGATACGAATGGGAAGAGTTAGCATTCTGTCAAATCAATGAACCTGAAATATGCCACAATTAGCCTGGAAAGTATCCTTATTTTTACTTATCTGTTTCATTTACAGATTGTATATTTGATTATATGAGCTCAAGAACAAAGTCTCAAGGCAGCTAATATCCTTTAAAAAACCAAACACAACCAAGAAGAATAAATACTACTTCCCCCATCTTTCTATTATGGGAAAAGCTTTTGCGAACTGGACAAATTTTGCCAGCTGCCCCACCAAGGGCAATGAATGTGTATGGCCAATATTTTTCTGGATGGAATTCTGTAGCCTTGATTCCACTACTGAGAAGGGATTTTCTTTTTGGTGGTCCAACTCCTTGGCAAATGGCATAGGCACCTAAAGGAGGACATTAAAATTGATCTTGAGCAGATAAATTTACAATATATACCACCCAACATTTCACAGATGAAACCAGGACACATATAGCCAAGTAATATCAGAGTGTGTATGTGCTTTGATTAGAGCTGCCCTTTTTATCCACGTTGGATCATATAATTTTCTCTGCATGCGCATAAATAGGCAATGTTGTTTGCATTTCTGCTGGGTTTTTTTTATAGTCACTCATTTTGTCAAATCTATGAGTAACATTAGCACAAAAGTCATTTCTAAGGATTCAATTTAACACCTCACCACACTAGGGGTTTTGGGGTCTTTGCTCCTCTTTGGGGATGGGACCTGCAAAGTGCCATCATATGATGCTGGCTGTGGCCCTGCTCCATTGATTGCCAACAACAAAAGATAAGGTGTCTTTTGGTTCTTTCCCCCTGTCTGATGGGGAAAGGGCAACATAGCAAAGCCCATCTGATGGGGGCAGGGACATGGTGCCAATGTGCCTTGTCCCGATGCCTTCATGTAACAATGCCCCCATGTGCACTGTTCTGCCACCAGGCTATCTTAACTTCTTGGAATGTGAACTGACTGTGCAGGGAACAGATTGGAGACTATATAGTTGATTCAAACAAGAATTGATTTACTGACAAAAAAATTAGACTTTCTCTCCTCCTGAGTCTTACTACAAAGTCTTTTTGAGGAGAGGTAAAGTCTTTGAGAGATAGAGACAGTTCTAGCCAAACTGAGGCTCTTGAATCTTTATTTCTTCTTATTGTCTCTTTCTTGTATAGTGTTCAACTATCTCTAAGATGGTCCCAAAATTTAACTCCGACTGGACTTGAATGCAGCTCCAACTGTACACGAATACAGCTTCAACTGGACATGCTATTTTGTAGGGCTCTTGGCCTTCCTCTCTCTTCACCTTCCAGTTACTAAAAGTGTGACTCTTCCAAAAACCAGAAGTGCCTAGCTTGAGGCTCCACCCCTAAGGGGAGTCTTAAAGGGGCAGGACAAGGGAAGCTTCAAATGCAAAGAGGCTTTCTAAACTGACCCCCCTCAGAAACTGTACATAAAATATTAATCCCTCTAACTAAAAAGGGCTTAACTAAGGGTAAATAGTGGGGTTCATGGGGCATGACATGCTCCTTCCATTTTGCTAGCAATTGCTGGTGAAACAGAACTAAATGGAGTGGGGGGGGGGGTCTCCTTCAGGAGGAAGTCCATGGGAATGATACTATGAATTACTGTACTGGGTGATACTAACCCTAGTAGTACTACAAGTTTGGGGACTCGGGTGAACAATTTTCATTATGTTCAGAATGATAGTGGGCCATCTCTTTAAACAGGAGGGGTAGGGAATAGTTTCAATGTTAATGTTAAGAACTGTCCTGAAGAGGCATAAATGGCCATAGCTTGGATTTTCTTTGTGAAATAGCATCTAACTCAACATCAAGGTGCACTGTTTCCTGGTAACACGTTGTATTGAATGACAGTAGAAAGCCCAAAAATGCAAGAGCCTTTGTAGAGCAGTTAGTTTCTTGTCAAAATCTAAAAGGGCATGTTGATTTCTTCATATTATATAAAGACAGATCCTGTCAGTTTGGGACCTAGGCAACAGTTAGGGATGGACCAAGGCATTTTGCTCCCTGAAGGAAAGGACAAGATGCCTCTCCTAAAGCCAGTGTAGTCTAATGGTTAGAGTATTGCATTAGGACCTCAGAGATCTGGTCACAATTAGTCAATAGTGAAAAGTGATGGCTGATCTTGGCCCAATGCGATTAAACTCATTGTTTAATAACAGAGTTTTTGTGAGAATAAAATATAATGACAGTCATGTATGCCACCTTTAACTTCATTGAATAAAAGGTGGGCTATAAATGTAACCAGTCATTAAGTAAACATACTGTATCGAAGCACACAAGACTGCATATCCTCTAATATTATAGAGTTTAAAAAGGGGGCACATGTGACCAAAGGTTCTCAAAGTGCGGCCAAGATGGCAAAAGTTATTACAGATTGAGTTTCCCTTATCTGAAATGCTTAGGACCCTAACAATTTTGGATATATATATTTTTTGGAATATCCCTATTTGTATCTACATAAAAATTAGATATATTGGAAATGGGACCCATGTATAATACAACATTCATTTATGCTTAGGACCCAACATTTCGCATTGTGCCTTATCCCCACTGAAATCCTGACCCAGGTGTAGATCTTTATCTAGAATACATTGGCACTACTTTCTGATGGTCTGATACAGGTGTCACTGAATTTTACGAATCGGTTTATTAATATTGATGTGTGATTTATTCAAGCAGGCTCCTTACTCAACTAAATCTAAATCCCCAGAGTCAAATGAATATGTTTCATGTGTAAATGGTGTAAGATGTAGGTGTACATTGAAGGCAATTAAAAGTAACTTTGCAGCTTACTCAGATCATCTACAATCTTGGAAACATAATTTATAGGAAGTCAAAACATTTTGCTTCTTAGAATCTTTTAGGCCATGCAGATAAAATTGTTGCTATTTCTGTCTTCCACAGACAGATATCCTTCCAACGCTTTTAAAAGACACCTCTCCCCAATGCCAATTAATTTCCTTGTGATTTAGCTGGCAGAAGAAGAGCAGGCTTTGCAGCTGAAAATTACACATCTTCTGCCCTGGATTTATGGAAATGGAAAAAGATCCGTTAATAGTAGATGTGGTAATGTCTCTGCCTGGCTCATGCAGTGCATTCAGAAATAAGGCATATTGTTAAGCCTGGTGTGTTTTTCTATGCCAACAATTATGAGCTGCTGATACATTTGCTTTATGAGGTTTGCCTGGATGAGAGAATGAAACCAAAAGCACTGAATGCTACAAATCATCAAAGGCAACAGTTCAAAAGTAGTGCTCGGTATAGCTTCAGATTTAATGTTACTCCAGCCCAATGTGTCATCCAATTATAGATTAGGTTGCTGTCTCTGAATCAGCCTGGATCCTTGTATCTGAAGATTTCCAAGGAAGATGGAACAATTTGGTTGATTATTTTCTTGCATTTCTTTTGGCTGCCCTAGGCTAAATCCATACCGCACAACTGGAGTACCTTGATGCCATGTTAATTGCCATGACTCCTTCCTAGGGAAGCCTGGAATTTGTAGTTAGTATTATCGATCCTGGAGCATGCTGCCTGATAATTTTAACCAACATGTTGAGGCCTGATGTTGGGACTTTCTTCATGCAAAGCATGGGGAAACTGTATATCTTGATTAGCTTAAAAACTAAGATAAACATTTAATTGTTGCACTCAAAATAAAAATGAAAATTGCTAGAACAAGAACAAACTAGCTGCTAAGGGGAATGTATATTTCCTTTGATTAATGTATTACCCATTCCACAATGGGATTTCCTCAAAAATCTATGGCTCAGCAATTGGATTTGCAAATTCAGCTCTTTGTATTCCATCGGCCAATTAACAAAGCATTCATAATGAAAGATAATATTTATTTTTATTTAATTAGAACATTTATACCCCGTCCTTAACCTCTGAAGAGGGACTCAGGACAGCTTCCAACAGGCAACAGGCAACTATTCGATGCTGACACAATATAATAACATAACATAAAATACAATTAGCATATATTAAAACAGTTTTAAATATACATTAAAACAGTTTGCCAGTTCAAATCGTCATGCAAATCAATCCATTGCAGTCCACTAAAACCTTATCTTCACCAGTAAATCGGTCTATTTTGCAAATGCTTGATCCCACAGCCAGGATTTGAGTTACTTCTGGAAGGTCAGGAGGGATGGGGTAAGCCTAATCTCATTAGGAAGGGAGTTCCACAGCCGAGGGGCCACCACAGAGAAGGCCCTGTCTCTCGTCCCCACCAACGAGACTGCGGTTTAATTGATAATAGGTGAGACAAAAGCACATGCTATGTCAAACAGATCTCATTTGCCACTTGAGGGAGCACATCTTCTACATATGTACTAAACTGTTGTCTACTTTGACCTTCAATGTGCAGAAGAGACCCTCTCTATCTATTACTGTGTAAATCTAAAAGACCAAGTATGAATGTATGAGACATGCATTTGTAAAGATAGTTTCTATAGAGGTACTAATACCAAAAGACTGGGATTGAAAGCGACTTTTTGCCAAGTAGACAATGTGAAATATTGTTTGCATGGTGTGTGAAATGTTTTTTGGGATACAAGTGCTGGTTTGACCCAGTGACCCTGATGTTTTCAGATAGGGACAGATGGATCAGGCTGGATCAGATCCTCCTCTATATCACCATCTAGAAGAAGCTCATTGGCAATCCTTGTTGCCTCCTTGCTGATGGCATTGCTTCTTTTGATCACATGGCTGAACACTTGGTGGGATCACACCAGAAGCAATGTCACTAGCAAGGCTCTGCTAAGGAGCTGCTTGTAGCCAGTGAAACAGCACTGGCAATGGACCCAATGTGCTATTGGCCCATCCATCTGTCTGGACTTGAAAATAGTTCTGCGGCCCAGTCATCTAGATTCTTTTGATAGGTACAGATGCAGCCTAAATCTACTTTTTCAAATGCATACAAATATTCCAGGCTATCCAGTTTTCAACAGTCAGTGGTAACAATGCAGCCCCTGTAATTTTGTTTTACAATGTTTGTTTCTGTCATTGAAGACTTGGAAAGTTGACTACCCCTGATTTGTGCGAGAAAACAACACATACCTGTCATGGCTGACCTGATACTAATGATTTATTTATCCCCATTATTGTTCCCTAACTGTACATTGGGAGTGCTTTTTAAAACTTTTGATTAAGACTGTTTTATTGGTCAGCTTTACAGTTTTGTGTGAAAAGTTTGGATGCCTGGTAATCACACAGAAAGTTGGATTCCTGTGTGAGCTTTATAGAGTGCAGTAGATAATGGATTTAGCTTGTGGAACAACCATTTTGTGACCAACTTTCATTGCTAGACATGTTTATTCTAGGAAAAAAATAAAAGAGATCCCACTAGCTTAAAGTCTACCCTGAGACCAAATTACTAATCTTGCTTCATTCACCACATAGATATTCTCCCTGTAAAGGTATTATTAAAACCGATGAGTATTTCACCAAATACTCTTACGTAACCTCTTTATTCTAGTTATTAATGATCATTTCATTTTAATATTGTAATTACTTCCATGGCAACCAATTATACTGTGTCTCATGGGTAGAAGATTATGAACACTAGTGGGAAATAAGCAGGAAGAGCAGTGAATTTTTAAAAGAAAAGATATCCAATTTTCATTAAAATGGCTAGAGTAATAGAATAGAAGATAGGGATGTAAGTGAGCAGGGAAGTGAACTGTTTCCAATGAGATTATTTTTTCAGAGATTTTCTTAGAAACTTGAAGTTCATATGTTTGTTTATGATGAACCAAATGTGATAGGTTTGCCATCGATTGGTTCTCTACTAGTAGCTTGGTTTCTGTGGTTGCAAATTGCTCAGGAGGCTAAGTTGCAGTGATCTGTGTTTGGTTTAGTGTGCTCAATGGTTTCAAAAGATAACTGCAATTATCAAATTAAATGCTTTGTGAAGTCACCTTAGGAGCACCACTTTGAAGTTTAATTACACATTTAAATTCTGTGATTAAATAAGGGTGCAACATGAGCAGCCAGGCTAGTGGTGTCTCTGGACAAAATGGTTAGGGAAGATGCGATGCTCTGAATGTGCACAGAAAACATTATTCAATTTATTAGATTAAAGTAAGGCAAAGTATAGTTATATATGCAATGTGTTGGTTCTCAGAAGCTGTGAGATTTCAGGACTTCTGTAGATACCAAAATTTGTGGTTGGTCATAGCCCTTATTGTAAAATGGTGGCAACATGAACACAGATACTTCAGCTTCTTCTGGAAATCCCCATGTGCATGAACTTACATGAGCTTCTGGTCATGTTATTTGTTTCTCTCGCAAGCACACAGCCATCCACAATTGCAGATTCCCTGGCTGCAGCAAGATTATTTTCCCAAATATTTTCCATTTTTCCCCAATCTGCAGGTAGTTGAATCCATAGATCCACAGTCCATGAATATATTTTAAGGTAAGGATCTGTTGTGAGGGGAGTGAATGGTGATTGGCTGAATGGCTGAGAAAAGGCTGTAGTTTGGAAAGTGAGGGTTGAATCTGCCAAAATTATGAATTAGTGGGATGGAGGAGTTTGAGAGGTTATTAACATGAGTCAAGGCCAGAGATAGAGATTCGTTAGAGTCAAAGTTAGCTAGAATATGAGTGAAAAAAGAAAGTGAGAGATGTGGATTAGGGTTAGTGATGCTCAACATTGATATGCATTACATTCATAATTTGAATGCTATGTTCAATTTATTTTTAATAAATTACAGCTTTTTGCCTTTGAAAGTGTTACAGAAGGGTTACTGGAAAGCTTAAGTTCAGACCCATAATGCATGGTGGCAACAGTTAATCAAGGGTGATAGTATCTCTAATAGGAATATAAGATGAACAAAATCTAACACAGGAACCATGAGGGCATCTAAGGGCCCTTTCGGGTAGGCTAAATTCCAAAAGCCATTTCAAATCCCAGTTTCTCTTGGGATTTAGACCAAACAGCAGCCTCAAACACCAGAATTTTGGTGGAGTGTTGTCCAGATATCTGCCTGTCCTGATCTGAGATCAGCATGGGTAGGCAGGGGCACTGCCAGCCTCCCCCTCCCTGCCCTCCATTTCCCCCTCCACTTACCAGAGTAATGCTCCAATTGGGACCTGAAGTCTTTATCCACCCCTCTCATAAGAGCTGACAGAGGGCTCTGGGGAGGGGAGGGGGATTCCTTCTTCAAGGCTTTCTGTTGGCTATTCCAAGGAGAAGAGAGGGGGGAAAGGCTCCAGGTTTCAGTCGGAGCCTTCCTCGTGTATGTTGAGGGGGAAATGGCAGGGAGTGGGAAGCTGGCAGTGCCACACCACTTCTCCAGGCAGCCTGAGAAGGAGGGATTGTTGTGGTAATGGACACTGGGATCACGGAAGGTAATTCCAGGAGTCGGTTTCTACAGACCCCATACCTCAAAAAATCCAGACCTTCATGTAAGGTAGAGATCTTTAGGGCCCGTCACACAGGCCAAAAAACCATGATAGGTAACGAGTATACCTGAGATGTCCAAACGATGCCTAAGGTAAACTCAGTTTAATCCAAACTAAACTGGTTTTTCTCAGTTTACTTCAGATTAATTGAACACCTCAACAGATCTGTGCCTTACTAAAAGGTCTGGGTCTGTTTCTCTTTCAATAAAAAAGCCCTTGGGGTGTAAATGGTAGTGTTTCTTCTTTACCACTCCAAAAAAGCAGGCGGAAGAATCTCAAGGTCACAGTGCTGTCTTGGAAAATGTATGCATTTTATTTCCTGTTTATATTTAAATTTCAGTGGCATTTTATATTCAACTATGCTTAATGTAGCATGCTCCGTGACAATAGCAGAGATTGTCCCTTGTAACATCACCAGGAAATCCTGTGATGTTACAGAATCTTGGCCTCTGGGTTTGGCCCTAAAATCTCAGGGCCTGAAGCAGTCCTCAGTTTTACAGAAAATGTGCCTATCTGGGTGGGAGTAACAATTGGGTAAGGTGTGTGTGTGGGGGGGGGGGGGGAGGTTCTACTATTTATAGGTAGCCACATAACCAATGGCTGATCTGCAACAGAGCTAATCTGTATTTTTCTCTACTCTTTGCTCTTAAATCAAGAATGCACAAAGTGTGGTCTTGGGTCACAACCAGACCTCCAAGATATCTGGATCCTTTTCTTCACCAAAGAAGAGGTGAGAAGAATGGCTTGCCCTGGAAGAGTCAAGGGATCCATTCCTACTACACAAATCTAGTACTATATTTTGACTACCATGGCAACATTCCAAGGAACCACGGGCTTTGTAGTTTAGTGATTTACTAGAATTCTATGAGAGAGTCAGTGTGTCATAGTGGTTAAGCAATAGACTAGAACACTGGAGACAAGGGCTGAAATCTGTTCTTGGCCACAGAAACTTACTAGGTTACCTGAGACAAGCCTAGTGATGGGAAGGCCTAGGAAAAATTGGGGGGAAAGCAAGTCACACTCTTTCATAGAATCACAGAATCCTAGAGTTAGCAGGGGCCACAAGGGCCATCCAGCCCAACCTCCTGCCATGAAGGAAGGCCAATATCTAACTTCAGCTTAAAAACCTCCAAAGTAGGAGACCACCATGCTCTATGGCAGCATGTTCCACTGCCAAACAGCTGTTACCATCAGAAATGTCTTCCTCGTGTTCAAATTGAGTCTTTGTCCCTGAAATTTGAATCCATTGCTCCATATTCTAGTCTCCAAAGCAGCAGAAAACAAACTTGCCTCCCCATCAATGTGACATCCTTTCAAATATTTAAACATGGACATCATGTCCCCTCTCAGCTTCCTTTTCTCCAAGCTAAACATACCCAGTTCCCTAAGCCATTTCTCAAAGGGAATGGCTTCCAAAGATTTGATCATTTTGGCTGCCCTTCTCTGGACACATTCTGGCTTGTCAATATCCTTCCAGAATTGTGGTGCCCAGAACTGGACACAGTATTCAAAGTTAGGTATTACCAAAGTTGGCTTGAAAACAGTCTCAAAAGTAATTAAAGCCAAATCCAAGAAAATAGGTTTTCTCATTAATTATTTCTTTATTTTAAAAACACAACACAAGAAGTTTTCAGTGGGTGTTGGTTTGTACATGCATGCAGTATTTTATATTCATCCAACTCTTTCTCCAATGAACTTAAGTTGGAATACAGAGGCTTAATTCTCATTTTCTTTATGAAAACTCTGTGAGTTAGGTTGAATTGAGAGACAGTGGTTGCCCTGTGAAATGAATAGTTGGAATTTGAGTCTCTGGACAGCATTGCTGTTACAGACTAGGCTGATTTGGTTGCCAACCTTGAGGCTTAGAAATAACCTATAGAGTATGAAATGTGAGGGTCAAGACACAATGGAGAAAGCTACACAGATACATATATTAGAATGTAAGCAGTTTTGAAAGTCCAGAGACAGAGTCATTCCGGGCAGCGTATCAGTCAAGTGTTTTAAAAAAATGAGTGTCTGCCAGACATGACTGAGAATAAAAACATGGCAGGTACCATGATGGGTGATGCAATTGACTAGCTGGTGTAATCAGACTAGATGACAGCAAAACTCAAGATTTAACTAGGGACAGTTCGTTTATATTAATCTAATTGGGAAGAGAGGATTGCTGACAGAAATGTCCACTTACCTCATTGAATCAGATAGAACAGCTAATAGGCTGGGTGGAAGCTACAGAGAGAATAAAAAGAGTGAATCGGAGATTAGACTGGTTCTGCCAGACACTACCATATGAAGAGAAGGTCACTACATTGCCTTCAAGCTGTTACTGTTCATGATAAACTGCTAAATGATCCAGATATGCTGATGTTGGTAACAAAATACATTTTCCACCACAGTGAAAGGGACAAGTGATTATGATATATGGGCTAAGATGAATATCTAACAGCTGACTTGTATAATGAATGTCTTACCTGTAATACAGTGCAATGGAATGTAAGTGCCCAAACAGTCATTTGTCTGTGTTTCTCCCTAAAGGGAATGTGCAAGTTTGTGTGTGGGCGGGATTGTATCTAATAAATAGCTAAAGAGCCTCCTCATAAATATTGTTCAAATAAGAATGCTTAAATAAAACGCTGATTTTAAATCTGCACATCTGGTTTTAACCACCATCATGAATCGGAGGCCCAGGAGGTGAGAAGGCAACACAGATAACCTCCCACCAGGCCCGTAGGCAGGAGGATTTTATTTCGGGGGTGGGGGGGGGGGGCGAGTTTTGTTTTGGGGGGGGGGCTGAGTCTGAATGAAAGAGGGTCTACCCTAGCAAACCTTTTGTATCGTTACCCCAATACCCCCATGCATATGGGATATATTAAGTATAGTGATCAGATCATGATATGAATAAACATAGCAGTTTAAATAATGCACCAGTAAGGCCTTCTCACGGACCACCATCAGAATTTCGGGGGGGGGGGGGGGCTGAAGCCCCCCAAGCCCCCCCCCCCAGCTACATGCCTGCCTCCCACGGAAGCAGAATAGCTGACTAATGACAAAAGACTCTCAATCCCTTATAGATGCCTGTTTCACTGCTATGCCATGCTACCCTCCAACATTTCACATGTGAAAACTCAGACATGTGTATGTAAGGGGCATCAGAATGGCCAAAGGCATTGATGAAGAACAGACAGCTAGAAGAGGCTGCAGCAAATTGCTTTTGGCCAAGTCTATAGGGAAGAGCAAGATTTCATCTTCCTATTGGTCTTTCCTCCCTGAATGACTTGACTGCAAACTAATTTTACACTTTGAATTTAATTTGCAGCAGTTGAAGTAAGCTGATGACAAAGGGAGAAAGTGGGAAGAGAAGAGAAGAGAGAGTGAGATATTTTAAAATAACAAAAGGTTAATTGGGGCCGTCCCTGTCTAATTGGCGCTATGTTGAACCTCTGATACTGTCTTGTTATTGCCTTAGTATTTTAGTTCTGTCATATTTTAGAATCTGTTTCAAGGCAAAATACATTGTCTGGTTACTGGCCCAAAGTTGCCTTTGTTGCTTCTAATACTTACTTTTGTTTGTTATTATTTTTTAAAACACATCTGGGGTTCTTTTGGATAGGAAAATAATATCCAATTGTTCCTCCAGGGGACCAAGGTCAATAAGAATTTCAGCAACCATGAAAAAGAATTGTGATGTAAGATGTGATACAGTGATCCCCAGGTACAGAGGCCAAGGCACACATCACCAGTTTCTGTCCCAGACTGGAAGCAGAAAGGGTTGTAAAAATGGAAAACCCAGTTAGTTGGATCACCTTCTGAGATATTTACTTCCAGGCTATTGTATTTTGACAAGAATTGTTTTAGGTGATATGAACAACACAGAGAAATGTCTTGGGAAGCCTTGGCTTCCTTGAATCATTAACTCTCATCTAGAGTGGTCAGCATTTTATTTATTTATTTATTTATTTATTTATTTATTTATTTATACTGTATACTCATAGCCCAGAGCATCAAAGGCAACCTGTGAACCTTAACAATGGCAATCCTTTAAAATTCAATCAAAGCTACTTAAACTTCAGGGCTTGGATACAGGCTTAGAAGTACTTTATAGCAGAACTGGGTGGACACCATTGTGCCCTTTCACACCTCTTAATCATAGTGTTTTGATTCTATTTTGAAAGCTGTGATAAAATTGTAGGATTGGCAGCTTAGGGAGGGACATTTACAATTCTCAGCCTGATTGCTTCAGTGCAAATCTCAGGATCCCACGGGATAAACGGGATACACTAATTGGGTAGTATGAAAGGGGCCATGGTCCTAGTGGAGAAGTGAGCTGTAGAAGCGTGTTACCTACAGAGCCAGAATCCTCAGAGGTAACAGGATTTGAAACCCTAGAATGAGGAATCATGATACTTAAGTAAGTAGAAAAGCCACTTTCCAGTCCATGAAAATAATACATGAAAAAAGTGCCACACACTTGGTTTGAGGCTACTAGGTGAAGAGTTTGGCTACAAGAAAGGATGTCTTGGGAATAGTGGGCCTTCCTCTTAGGGACACTGGCTGTAGAAGTGCCTATTGCTGAAATCTGAGCCAATTGCAGGGTACTAGGCAATAGATACGTCAGCCCTAAAAGAGCAACATTTCTGGAAACAACACCATCCTGGCCAGTTTATATAGGTTAATAGATAGCAGTTAATTTCAGTTATTTGGTATACCAGAGGAAACTTATCTGGGATGGATTCAGATTCAGTCATTCTCAAATTAAGCCCATGGAAATAACTTAGGTTAAATATTGGGTCTTATTGATTTTTCTAATATTGGATCTACACAGCCTTAAATTCCAGGATTTGATCCCAGATTATCTGCTTTGTATTGTATGAGTCTCCACTGCCAGATAATCTGGGATCAGATCCTGGGATATAGGGCCATGTAGATCCAGCCTAAGAGCACATCTACTATGTTGGAATTCATGCAGTTTGACGCCACTTTAAGTAGAATCATGGAAGTTGTAGTTTGGAGAAGGATCCACACCACTTGACAGAAAAGGCCAAAGGCCTTGTAAAACTACAACTCTCATGATTACATAGCATTGATCCATAACAATCAAAATGGTGCCAAACTGCCTTAATTTTATAATGTAGATGCATCCTAAGTCAACTGTATGATATGCCCATAGATGGGGTGATACATCTGTTGGCTTTCTGTAGATCTATGGCTGTGTTTTTATCCTCCTACCCATGATTTATTAGTGTCATAACAATCCATATGCTTTTAATCTCGCCAGTGCATAGCAGCAGCTGCAGAGCCATTTCATACTAATCAGTTTATTCCTCACAATTAAGGAAGCATCCCACTCTGAGTGCCAAGTTCATTGACCTGGTGCTGCTAAATGTATTTTCCCACCAGGCCATGTATAGTCCTTTGAAACTCCTTTAAACCTGGCCCTGTATTTAATCCCAGGCTTAAAGACCAATTAGTGTGTGTGTGGGTGTATGAACATGCAGGTATGGTCTGGTTACAGCAACTAGATGGGAAACTGCATAAAATTCATCGGCACTCATTCTACTTTGGATCATGACCAAAGTTTATAATATCTCTGTAGCCTTGCTTTGTTTACATGTAGGTGAACTGGCCTCTTGGATATCCAATAAGTAGTTTGGTGGCTTCATTCCAGGCCACTAGCTTTCTTTTCTGCAGTTCCAGGTTGGTTCAGGAAGCAATTAGAGTTAATCCTATTAGACATGCTACATGGAAGATTTGGGAATGAACAAGGAGATTTCTTGATGTCCTGTTCCAAATTATCTGTTTCCCTTGCAGCTTAGAATATTACTTATCTACTTTTAAACCTTAATACAATTTCCATGTATTTATTGAGACATATTTTTCAAGGCAATTCAACTTTTATTGACACAGATTTTCAATTTAAAAAGAAAGAATGTTGAAATAAAAACAGCAGTCATATTATGGTGAACTTGCCAAAGGAGAAGTAGCATGTATTGTATTTTCAAAAGGACTGTGTTTTGTAACATCCCTTTTCCTTTGAATATTCTCTCCACCACTCACATATATTAATCATAAGGTGACCTAGTGCAGTAAAGGGCAGAGCTCCTCTCCTTGAATTAGGAGGAAGAGAGAGTCTCTAGAGGTATCGTTTTTGTTACGTCTGTAGGTTCATAATTGCACACAGCACATTATGACCAAATTCCACTATGTAAGCTCATTACTTTTAGGTCACTGCTAAATACATGCTTTATGGCCACATTTAGACTAATAAATGCTCTATGTTCTTCCTGTCATTTAATATTCATGTTAGTTGAGTGTGTTTTAATCAGATATATGGATAAATTTGAAACCAAATGTGAAAATGCTGTATATACTCAAGCATAAGCCGACCCGACTATAAGCCAAGGCACCTAATTTTACCACAAAAAAACCTGGAAAAATATATTGAATTGAGTATAAGCTGAGGGTAGGAAATGCAGCAGCAACTGGTAAATTCCAAAATGAAAATAGATACTAGGCTTGGTTGATCCAAAAAAAAAAAAAAAAAGAGAGAGAGAGAGAGAGAGAGAGGCTCAAAACTTGTTTCGGATGTAGAGGGTGCTGGTGGTTCAATTCTAAAGTCACTTCCAGATTTTTTTTAAAAAATCAAAACTTTCCAATACTTCTGAAGCTTCTGAATTGATTTGTTAATGCGGACAAGCATGCACAGTAGGAAAAAGACAGCACTGGCACTGGGGAAATGTCAGGGGATTCTTCCTTCCTCATTTTTAGACCAATCCTGATGAAACTTGCTACAGTGGTAGAACACATGTACCACTGTTGGCTCACGATATTTCATAACTGTGGACTTCTCCATGGATTTTTGGTGAATTTTCAAAGTTTTTATAAAAAACATTTTTAATAATAAAAATCAGGTCCTGGTTTGAAAGTGTTATTTCCTGTTTCATTGGGTGGTCTTTACTATGAAAGTAGTTGTCGTTTGTGTGGCACAAACTATGTTAAATTGGTGGAGAACAGTAATAATAGTACAGACCCCATCAAGGGACATCTAGACTGACCCCCTTCTTCTGGGCAGAAAGGCACCACCCAAACTCTCCTGACATCCATTTTCTTCCTCTACTGAGTTGGAGGGGACCCTCAAGACATGTCCATTCATTTATTCCTTTTTCCAGATGCAAACAATCATTTATTTTATTTTATTAGTTTATTTTATATTTAGATGAAGACTGCTACAGACAGCTATTTTTGGGCCCTTCAACCATTTTGGCTAATGAGCAGGGGAGCATTGTGGGAAATGTAGTTTAACAGCAGGGCCTTTTGCAATCTCTACCATTGGGAGCCTGTCCTTCACAAACTACTATAGTTAAAGATGGCTGTGATTACCCATGCCCACCACTTCCCTCCTTGCATCACCCGTGGCATGGAAGGCATGACATTTTAAAAATTCCCTTGCCTTTACCAAAGTTGTTTAATAGTTGTGAAAATTAAAATAACCTTGGGAGACATCCGAACATTATAGGAAATTTCCAGAAAAAATGTAAGTGGTTCAAATTTGCATTCCCTCACCCCCACCTTTCTTGCATAGTTCAAACTGCATCAGATGTCCAAATTTGTATGTTTTATTCTAAATTTCAGTCTCTTCCAAACGAACCTATCCAACCCTAAAATTACATTAATTGAAGCATCAGTAAGTTAAATGTTTTTGAATATTTGCATAAAACTGTAATTTAAGATAAGACTGCGCAACTCTGATTAAACCATTATTCTAAATATGCTTATGTATCCTTCCAATAAGATTAATAATAATAATAATAATAATAATAATAATAATAATATAGTAAAATAATACATTTAATAAAAATAATAATATCGTAAAATAATAAATCTAATAACAACAACAACAACAACAACAACAACAACAGAGTAAAATAATAAATAACTTTGACTTGAGTATAAGCCGAGGGGGACTTTTTCAGTCTTAGAAAGGGCTGAAAAACTCAGCTTATACTCGAGTATATATAGTATCCATATATTGTGACTGGATAAGTTTGACATAAATACAGAATTACTTGATTTTGAGTACAATCATATGCACAGTTTCCTGGGAATTGATGCTAATGAATCCAATGGATCTTCTGAACAGACCTGCTGGATTTACATTGTTGTTTTATTAAGTTTGCAATATTACTCACTAAGCATAATCAGCCAGTAACCCATGGCCTCTTTTAATATCTGTTAAAGGAATAGCTGAGCCTATCTGGCTCAATCATGGCCCAAGGAAATGCTGTGAAGGTGGGCTGTGAGGGAAGCGAATAAAGCAGAAACAGAGGATTGCGTTTTTTAGAGTGAGATAGAGTTTGAAATTGACAGAGACAGAGAACAGCTGGAACAGAGACAGGAGACAGTGAGAGGAATGAATGACTATAGTTTTACAGCGCTGCGATCAATTGATTCGTTTTTTGTCTGTTTTTACCACTGTCTCAATCTCTCCTTATTGTGACGGAGGCTGGTCACGCTGACCAAATCTTTGTGCTATATTTTCAAAACAAAGAACTGCATCCGATATTGGCTTCTGTGGCCTTAATTCGCTTGGATAATGCTTTTCTTACAAGTAAGACCCCTCCAGCAGCTGAATTTTATGATATAAAGAAAAGGGAACTGAATAATGTGGTGATGTTCATGTTCTGCTTTTGGTCTTTCTAAAGGCAATTGTGTGATCAGAATTAATCCAGCTAGATTTTTTTTACATTCTTGTGTCATTTCGTTGAACAGGGAAGCTGAAATGACAGATGTGAATGATGCTGCATTCCATGTCCTCTCACAGGTGTAATGGATGTCACAACTTCTCAAGGATTTTTTTCAAGGACTTTTGCCACCTTCCATGGTTTTGTGAGGGGCTTTGTCTACTGGGGCCGAGAGAAAAGGAAAAGTTCTAGTACAAGCTTCTCAGTACAAGTTATTAGGTAGATACGTCATGACAAGTGATTGGGTGTAAGTAGTAATTTTCTTCTAGGGAAGTGGAATGTTTTCTGATATAGATTCTATGTAAAATATTGGTTCAATTTGAAGTGTTTGCCATTAGGATGAGGAAAAACTTACAGATTTGTGACATTTATCTGCAAGCCATTATGGGGGAAGTTGGCTCTATCATGAGGCAGAGTGAAGCGATTGCCTCAGGCTAATAACCTACATTGCAGCTTTTTAGGGCCCATCCAGACAGTGCCTTTATTCTTCCACAGCAAGCAGGAAGGCGGCTAGACACTGTTCCTTGTAAATGTGAAAGCAATTGCTACAAAAGGCAAAAACCGTGAGATTTCCAGGTGCGGGAATATCGTGGTTTTGAGCTGAATATCCGCATCTTTGAATTTCGGAATGTCCCTGCAATTGGAAATCATGGGATTTTTAAAAATCTAGGACCTCATCACACTAGAGAATGAATAACCTTTAAATCTGGTTTCTGTCTCCTGTAAAATTCTGGGCTTTGTAGTTTAAGGAGGAGCCTTTAACAGTCTTACTAAACTACAAACTCCAGAATTCTGCAGCAGGCAGAAACTGGATTTCAAGTGGATTCATTCTCTAGTGTGATGAGGTCCCCAGGTCTGTTCCCCCTCGATGGACTGTCACCTTGTCGTGGTGAGGGGGCTTGCACATCCTGATGAACCTGTAGGCACAACAACTGGAGTCGTGCACTCCCAGGAGTGGCCGCGGGGGAGGTTCCAGACCAAGCACAGTCCGAAGACCCAAAGACCTCAACGGCAGAGCAGGCGGAGGATAACATGGCACATGTTACAACGACTGTGAAGGCGGAAGAAGGCTGCAACAGACTGAGAAGCCGTGGTCATTGTGTTAAACTACATCACCAGTGGAACCTCGCTCTGTGAAGACTGTGTGTTGATCAGTTGTGCACTGACCTCCACACATTAAAAAAACTCACGCACAGGCGTCTTCCAAAGAAAATAAAAACCAACCAGGTCTGTTCCTGGGTTTTAGATGTTTGTTGCTGATTGGTTCGTTTCTAAAAAGAAGGTGACAGTTGAGTAGAATGCAAAAACCTTGTTTGTGTGTCAGAAACTTTATGAAACGTCTGCAGGGCACAGTTTTTCTGGCTAGACAATGAATGGAACTTTTGCAGTGACCACATCTTGAGGTTTTTAAAAGAACCACTAAAGTTTATGGTGGAAGCCCTGTGCTGGCCATCTTGGGAGCCTGTAAATCTCACAACAAAGCATCAAATCTGGACAATGGAGGCAGGAATCTCAGGACCAACAGGTCCCTGTGTGGACCTCTTCTGAAGTCCTGGGATTTTTTTGCTCCTGTTTCAAACCCATTATTTAGTGCTGTCTGGAAGCATCCATAAAGTAAACCTAAGTCCATGGAATTAGCTGAGCAGGGTTGCAATGCTATCCTTATTATGAATGAGAGCATGGCATAATTGCTTATGTGTATGTGTATTGTTTCATTGCACAATGAGCACTGTGTAGTCTCCATCAAATGATGATGAAGCTACATTTCTGCAATCTGAGTGGTAAACTGAAGGCTATGACAAATAGTTATGTACTGTTAAGAAAGGGCTTGTCAACAATGAATAAAAATGTACTTATCTTATAGGCACTCTGATCCTGACACACAACATCCACAATGAGTTGTTTGCAATGTGTTTCTTTGGGCCTAATCCACTAAAAAAACCCTCTTCTACCATGAGGTTTTAGAAAATATCCAGACTTTTACATGATTGGCTGGCCCTTTAGTGGCATCACTTTGCTGTGGAGGTAGAGGCAGAACTAGTTGGTGGGAGGTGCACATTGCCACCAAGACGTGGTCATTTCCTAGATTTTAAAACATCACATATCCGTCTATTAGAATTGATCACCTACACTTACTAGAAAATACATTAATTCACATGCACAACACAGCTGAAAATAACATAAAGGACTAGAAATGTGAACTACCCCCTAAGATGCTCTGTGTGTCTGGTTATGGTAATTTCACCACAACATATATGACATTATGGAGTCCCTGGTGGCGTGGTGGGTTAACCCACTGAGCTACTGAATTTGCTGATTGAAAGGTCGCCGGTTCGAATCTGGAGAGCGGCGTGAGCTCCCACTGTTAGCCCTGCTTCTGCCAACCTAGCAGTTCAAAAACATGCAAATTTGAGATCAATAGGTACTGCTCTGGCAGGAAGGTAACAGCGCTCCATGCAGTCATGCCGGCCACATGACCTTGAAGGTGTCTACAGACAACACTGGCTCTTTGGTTTAGAAATAGAGATGAGCACCAACCCCTAGAGTCAGGCACAACTGGACTTAATGTCAGGGGAAAACCTTTACCTTTATGTATATACGACATTAACAGGGCCACTGCCATGAGGCCTTCCCTGCTTCACTCTAAGCAAGCTTTCTGGCTCTGGGTAAAGTGGAAGTATTGAAGTAAGAAGGCATTCTGATATTGTGTACTTCACTTCAGGCAGCCAAATAGTTTGGGCTGGCTCAGAGTACTCTCCTACCTAGATTATGTCAAAGCAATAAAAATCCAGTAGGGAGGGATCTCTATTTCCTGACTAACTAGCATCTTCTAGAGTATGTCCTGCAGCGGTGCTAGCAAAGCCCATCTGGAGTTCAGCTTAGATCTTTGGAATAAGTCAGTACCATGGTCAGCTCATGGTAAACAGTTGTCAAAGTATAGGGTACTAGACATTTTGCTTTAGGATGTGCTCTCCTGCATTCTGTTCCTAGTGTTAGCTACCAATTTTGTTTCATATTGCTGTATGGCTTTTCTTAACAGTAACAGCTTAGTCTTTGAGTGATCAGATGATGAAGTGACAGATACTCTCATTGCCTCTGTTGATTATAAACTCCTGCCACACCAACCTTGTGACCCCAGTTCCATTATTCCTCTGTACTTCCAATACTATCCTCAGACACTACTTGCCTGCTCAGTACTTGCCTTATATTCAGATCACCTGTCATGAGATTATTGCTTTATGTGGTTATTTTGCAGCTAAACTCTGAATCCTGCTCAGTTATAGTGTGGTTTTAGCAGAACTCCCAGGTAGGGAGGAGACCTCAGATGAGAGAGTGCCAGTCTCCATGAAAGGGTGATTCTAGTCACATATTCCATCCAGGTCATAAAGCCCTAAAATAAAGAGAACATCTTTTCTATGGTTTTATTTGGCTTCCAAATACTAACGACTGATTTGCCCCCTTGCTTCATCTGCTTTCAGTTGTATGTTTTTTTATTTCAAGTAAATCACCAATCACAAAACAAGGGAAGAGAGGGAAAGGAGAATGAATGTAAAAAAGAAGAAGTATAGTGAAGTAAAATTGTTATTGATTGATTTCTATAGTATGCTGAGCTGCACCAATGATCATGAATAAATGCCTTGATTTCACAGATAGCTGAAGAAAGCAGTGTTAAATTGCTTGGGAAGTTTTCTCTTTTTGTAAATGAAAATGAGGTCTCTATTCACAAGCAGCCAATATTAGAGAATCTCAAATTCAAGTATTGATACTAGCCATTGTTTTTGGATTTGCCATTTGACCAGATTCTTTACTTTTAACCTCTCAATTGAGTAAGTAAAGGCTTCATCTCTTCTTCCACACACATTTGTCTCTGTTGTATCCCCCTCCTCTTTCTCCCCCAGCTGACTCCAGAGGTGCAACACAGCTGGAAGAGAAAGCCAGTGAAGGGGCTGAGAGTGTTGCCCAGGGGATGCCTGTGGGAGGCTTCACTCATGTCCCCACATGGGAAGCTGGGGCTGACAGATGGGAGCTCACCCATCTCGTGGATTCGAACCACCGACCTTCAGATCCTCAGATCAGCAGTTCAGCTGGGACAAGGCTTTGACCCATTGCGCCACTGTGGTTCCTCTGCAACTGTTAAGCAACTTATACACAGATACAAAGAGAACTACTATATGTTTAACCTGTAGATGGAACATAGCATATCTCACATAGGATTAGACTTGGAGGGTGAAGACTGCAGTCATGAAATCAGAAAACTAGGACTTGGAAGAGCAGCTTTTTTCTGTCAGGAGCAACTTGAGAACCTGCAAGTCACTTCTGGTGTGATAGAATTGGCCATCTGCAAGGACATTGTTCAGGGGATGCCCAGATGTTTTGATGTTTTACCATCCTTGTGGGAGGTTTCTCTCGTGTCCCTGCATGAAATGACAGAGGGAACTAATCCACGCTCTTCCTGGATTCGAACACAAACAAAGTTTAAAAACGTGGCATTATACTAAATGTCCTTTGACCAGTAGCTGGCCACTTTGTCTCTGGTGTTGCTTTAAAAAGGTTGTGCAGGTGGCAGAGCTCAGGCTGCATTGTAATTGGTGGTCTACGGTTTGCTCTTCTCCACACACATGTTGTGGATTCCACTTTGTGGTCCCATTTCTTAAGGTTGGCTCTGCATCTCGTGGTGCCAACAACAAAGAGGTAATAATATAATAGGAAGACCACATTACAAATGAATAGACTTAATTAAGGAAGCTATGGCCCCGAGTCTGCAAAACCTGAGCAGGGCTATGTATTGTCGAAGGCTTTCATGGCTGGAATCACTGGGTTGTTGTAGGTTTTTTCAGGCTGTATGGCCATGGTCTAGAGGCATTCTCTCCTGACGTTTCACCTGCATCTATGGCAAGTATTCTCAGAGGTAGTGAGGGCTGTTGATGATAGATTGACTTGGAGGTCTCCCACCATAACTCAAAGTTGACTTGACAGCCATTAACAGAAATAACATAAATAATAATATATCAGTTTCAGGAAGATGAGATGGAGGGAGCACCTGGAGTCATGTTATCAGGATAGTCACTGTGCAGGCCAAATGTTGATCTAGAGAACTCTCTCATCTGAATCAGTAGATCAAAACATGTGGTGTTCTAACTCTGGCAAAGGGAAATTTGTCCCACTTACAGGATTATAATTGTGCAAGGAGGAATGCTTCAAAAGGGTTAATGAGAAACAGAAATGAGGTTGACATTAGAATGAACTTCTTATTGGACAATAAAGACAGCTTCACCTTTCTGCAGGGCAAAATAAATGAATCTGAGGAAATGTCAGTCAAATGCAGTTTACAATACAGTCAGAAATGGTAATATTTCATTTTACCGGTAGATGGCAGGAGCTGTCTCTAGTTTAAGTAGATCTCACACACAATGACGGTTCATTATCATTAAAGTAACAGCAAAGTGTTCTTCACAGTTGTCACTCTGATATTATGCGTGTATGATAGAAGTGGCAGGATCTAACTGAAAGTTCAGAGGAACCAGAGCAGTAAACATTGATTGAAACCAAGCCTGTTAGTCTGATAGTAAGACTGCCACATCAGCAGATATGTGCTGAGAAAGGCTCATAACAAGTGCTACACTAGTGCCATATCATAAAATAGGGATTTCTAGCGATGTGTGAGAATTTAACTCCATTGAGGATGTTTTTTTAATTTAAAAAAGAGGGATTTATCTAAAATACTTCTTGGACCTAGCATGGATATGGACACAGTGTTCAGCTACAAATCCATTTATTTGCAAAAGAAACAAACAAAAATGACCCGTAATGCATTCACAACATGTAGTCTACATTTCTGAAATGTTCAGAAACATGCTTAGTTAATAAAATCTCTTCCATTAAAACACCAAAATATGTCGGTTTGTATGGGTTTCTTGACTATAAACAGTCCTGCATGGAATTTGTATAAAATGGACTTGGTGGAGTGCAAAGGAAGATGTTCCCAGAAGCAGACTGGACTGATGTCCTAAGGATGGCCAGCTGCTGATCTACCTGGCAGTGAAATTTGATTCATCAGGCAACTTTGCTGTCTCAAAACAGCAAGTCCACAACAAGACTCTAACTTCAACTTGTAAGGATGGTGTTATTCTTTGCACAGACAATGATAGCTCGAGTATCCCTCAGTACTGCCTCCTTCTTTGAGGTGGAAACATCATCATCTGTCTTACCTGTCATACTAGTACAAGTACAAAACTTTATTATGATCACTGACCAGTAATAACGGGGCACAAGCACACTGGGAAGGGAAGGACAACTCCCCAGTGAAGGAGTTATTTAAAAGTAGATTAGAAGACAGTTTAAAATCATATTTTAAAACACAGGTTATTGTAACAGGTATGGAATCGAAGGGGGGGGGGAGAGTTTGATAGGAGGGGTCAAAAACAGTGGGGGGGGGAGGCACTAAAGGGGAAGGGAGGGGCACATTGCAAGTCTAGTAGCATTTCAGTCAGTAGCGTCTTGCTTATCTAACCTTTACTTATCCAATATTCTGTATTATCCATTTCAGTCTGCCTCCTGCCTGGATCCACAGCTATTTCAATACATTGCAATGTTTTGGTGCTAAATTCATAAATACAGTAATTACTACATAACGTTACCATGTATTCAACTGCTTTTTCAGTCAATTTGTTATCAAACATGATGTTTTGTTGCTTAATTTGTAAAATCATAATGTAATTTGACATTTAATAGGCTTTTCCTTAATCCTTCCTTATTATACAACATTTTTGCTTACCCAATATTCTGCTGGCCCATTTATTTTGGATAAGCAAGACTCTACTATATTACCGCATTTGAAGGTGTTCTTGTGCAAAATGCTTTGCAGGATCATGTTGTCTTACTACACTATAGTCGGACCCTTCCATCTTATTCCTTGCATTCATCAACATTCACTCCAACCAGGCAAAATCGAGCAAAGAAACAAGCCTCTTGTTTATTTTTCCATTTCAGTTTTCACACCCCCCCTCCCCCCGCAAAGGTTTTGGTGCTAAGCATACTTGGCACCAACCTCTTTTTGAAAAAAACCTGGAAAAATATTTTAAAAGTGATATAAAATATACAAAAGTCTATTTTTCCATTTTTAAGTCGGTCTCTACTCTCATGGAGAGCATTCCAAGTACCTGGAAATAAAAATGTTGAGCATTTTCATTTATTATATCCTGTACCATATACAACTATTTCAGGATGAGGATGTAGGCAATAAAAAAAGCATTAGGCAACTGAAAACCATTAAAACATCGATTTACAACAGTTTACAACAAGTCATAGCAGTTTAAAACATTTTTAAAGAGTGTGTACAGTATATTTGAAACCAAACTTCCATAGCTAATCAGGCTACAATTCCTGGGTCATAACAGAATTGGAACACTTTAAAACAATTTAACAAACAAAAGAAAAGCCACAAATGCCTAACACAGCACTAAACCCAGACTCTCTTTACTGGCCACATTTCCTGAAATTCCCATGCAAGGCTGCCATGATGCAATAGCCACCCACAGGCATTCTGAGAAATATGGGAAGTCATGAAGAATTGGCGATGAACAAATCAGAAACAAGGGAGCAAAATGAAAGGTTACAGGAATAGCAAACTCATTTTCTTGGGAAGTGATTTCTTTCTATTCTGCCTCCTTTCTTACAAAATTGGAGGGAGATGGATGACTAAACACACTGGTAGAGCTTTATCTGAAGTATTCCCCTGAGCACAAAAAATCAAAACAACAAAAAACTATGCTAGATGATCCATTATGGATCCAGTAAAAACCAAAGGATACGACTCCCCCACCCAACCTAAAATAAAGTTTATCTGGAACTTGATTTAGCTGGCATCAAACTCACCTTCTGCTCCTAAAAGCCCAGAGAGTTTATTGGACTGTATAGGAAACTACGCACAGGCAAAATGGTGTCGTTTTCCCATATCAGACCGATCAGTGAATCCATGTAAAATCAAACGAACATTTTTTATTCAGATTCATCAGACTTTCAGAACAGCTTATCCTTACAACTGCAGCACCTTGGAGAGCAATAGTCAAATTTGTGCCCATCTCTCCACCTTCAATTTCCTTGTGAAATAATAAAAAGAGAGAATGTCCTGCCTTTAAAAAAATACATAAAAGTAGGTCTGTTCCTTAGAAACTTGCAAGTAACTTTCAAGTGCAAAAATAGAAATGGCCTTATCTTCTTGGTGGGCTTTTACAAAGGCCCCTTTCCTGATAGAATAGCATATTCTGAGCAATTGACTGACGCTTAATGATAGCTCTGGGAGCCAGTCCTCGTAACACCAGCCTTGTAACTTGTTCCAGGGAGCTAGCCCCTTGGAAATCACAAATTCCCAAATCTTATGGTTTTGGCCCCAAAATCATGAGGCCTAGCATAGTCCTGACTTAGTATCCCAAGAATGAGAAGAATTGGAAGAGTCAAATCCGATCTGTCTTTCAGGACTAATTCTGAATTATGATTAGGTGTGGGGTTTGTCTTAGGGGAACCCACTCTACCTGATTTTTCAGACACTCCGAAGCTCATTTTGAGTGACTAGAAGTGGCATAACTGAGGGTGATTACAGTCACATTTTGGGGCTATTTGGGAGAGCAGTGTTTCAAGAGAGGATATAGTATTTTGAGGCATCCCAGGTCTGTTCCCCCCAGCAAGAACCTTATTTCAGGAGTGTGTGAAGGAGCCTAGGAGAGCCAGAGAAGGTCCCAAGGATCTTACTGGAAACTTATGTGGCCCATGATTGTCACTTGTTCTCAAGGTGAATAATATCCCCAAGGACAATTGACATTGCTTTTGCTAAAACTTTCTCAAGCACTTTCCCCTTAAAGTGGATGTTTGCAAGTTATAAGCAGGACCCAGAATACCTTTTTTTCCAAGAGGCCAACATCTGTAGAATAAATGGGTCTTTATTTCCCATTCAGGATAAGGTTATCATATTAATTTGCCTAATAGGAGGAATGCAAATTTTGAGAAAATGTTGCTGTTATATCGGGGGTCACTCCAATGTGATCAATAAGAAACCAGCATTCCAGAGCTGATGCTGTTTCTTACAAGCATGCATGCCATTCAACCTCTCATACCTTGACTTCCAGCTAAATGTATCAACTGACAAATATTGCCATGGAAGACACTTGAGGGGATATGGCCATTCTGACTGTGGGGACTGATAGCTGTTTAATATACACCAGCCATGGTTGCATGCTGTGCTTATGGCAATTGTGAACTCCGGCATGCTCGTCACTTCTCTAACAGCAGTGTTAATACTGAAGACTAAGGACTTGGAAGCACAGGAACCATGCATGCTGTGCTTTCAACTTTGCTTCAAGGGCACTTAAATGTGGAAGAGAAACAAGTACTTACTGTAAAGGTTGTTACTAACATGTATAGGTTACGTAGGAGGTAGCTCTGTGTGCATCTCCTGGTGGGGAGTGGATGCCAACTGACTGAGAGGTGATCCAGATACTGTTCTCAGAAAGCAGTTCTTGCAGGTGGTAAATCCATTGATCTATTCAGAGCCAAGGAAAATGCAGCCCCATGCTGTCCCTCAAGATGTTGCTTGCAGCCCTCAATCCATGGACCATTCCTTTTCTGGCCAAAACCAGGATGCATTACTTTTCTTAGTGTAGACATATTGGATATTTATATTAGGTTGAATGCAGCAAGGTTAGTGTTTGTGACAGAGAAATCAAAATTACTGTGGATGCTCTTATAAGTAAAATCAAACAAGAACATATATTTTTATCATCTCTGGAAATGCATTTTATGATAGGAAAAAAGATACAGAAAAAATATCATGACATATACTTGGTTAGAAGAACTACTTTGAACTAGCTTTCATGTGTAGGTGTATGTTAATAGGCATTACTAGGTTTGAATCCCCGTGGATGCTTCTTCCCAGGCAAAGGGAACAACAAGACTAACTAATCCCTTAAAGAAGAGGGAAGAGACCTCCACAGTTGAGCAGGGAAGAAAAAGCTTAAGCAGATAGACCAAAGGTACAGAAAGGTGAAATAAAGGGCAGGTATGCTCTAGATTTCCCTCTCTCACTAATCATTTTATACAAGTGTTGATGCCTCTTTGCTTCCAACATTTGGAACGCTCGCTCCGGGAGCAGCAATTAGTCTCTGAAACAGATTCCAGGTCTCCCCTCACACTGTTTTACATCAAAACTAACCACTTTCCAAAAACCAGAAATGTACTTCAGTCACCTTGAGGTTTGTTTTATCCCCCCCCCCCCCTGGTTTTGTCATAGCTGAGTATTCTGCACCTTTATTTCATTTGCCTTTTTTTTGAAGATCACGTTGATAGTGCACCTCATTGTTTCTCACACACACACTTCATAAATCACATTGCAAATATTTGGAATGAATTAGAAGGGCAGAAAATGTGTTGAAGCAAAATGTTGCCACAATGAAAGTCACAGTATTTCAAAAATACCATTGGTTATTGTGGTTATGTGCCTGATAGTGATTTTTGAGTTATGGTGACTCTAAAGAAGGCTTGGGCAAACTTGGGTCCTTCAGGTGTTTTGGACTTCCAACTCCCACAATTCCTTGCAACCTCAGGCCCCTTTATTTTCCCCCTAAGTCGCTTGACCAAAAATCCACTTCCGATTTTGTAAAACACCTTGCTTAAACATTCATAGAGAGATCCTGCCAATATGAGTATTACACTAGTATGTCCTTCACAGAAAGTTGGATTGAGAGGATTGCAGTCCTAAAGTCATCCTAAGTCATTCAGCAACCTGCAATTTTTCAATATTTTCGAGGTCATAGTTGAAAACTGCCTCATTCAGCTATTCAGGTTTCTGCTTCTGAGGGTTTCGTTGATTTTTGCTGTTATCAGCTGCATGTATATGTCAGAAAGAGGGAGGAATAGATCCCCTCCCCACCATGGTCATTTTGCTTACTTGGACAGTTTTACAGAGACACTTATGAAATTGTCCCTGAAAAAAAATCTAGTAACCTTGCTCTATTAATGCAGTTAAAGGATTACAAATGTACACCGATATGAGCAAGCTGCAGAATTCATTTTTCAAAATGCATTTTCAGATGGTGCAGATAACAGCTCTTTCCTACTTTCGAAACATTGAGATTTTATGAGTATATACTTACTCCCAGAACGTGTAAAAGCCACCTTTTTTGGGGCCACACCTTCCAGAACTCCCAACCAGCTTAGGATGTACTGACTGGGGAATTCTGGGAGTTGTAATCCATTGGAGAACATGTGGGTAGATGCTCCAATATCAACTCTCTGGTGCAGTGTTTCTCAACCTGCCTAATGCCACGACCCCTTAATACAGTTCCTCATGTCGTGGTGACCCACAACCATAATTTTTGTTGCTACTTCATAACTGTAATTTTATTACTGTTATGAATTGTAATGTAAATATTTGATATGCAGGATGTATTTTCATTCATTGGACCAAATTCGGCAGAAACACACAATATGCCCAAATTTGAATACTGGTGGGGTTGGGGGGGGGATTGATTTTGTCATTTTGGAGTTGTAGTTGCTGGGCTTTATAATTAACCTATAATCAAAGAGCATTCTGAACTCCACCAATGATGGAATTGAACCAGCCTTGGCACACACGATCAACAGAAAATACTGGAAGGGTTTGGTGGTCATTGACCTTGTGTTTTGGAGCTGTAGTTCAACTACATCCAGAAATCACTGTGGACTAAAACAATGATAGATCTGGACCAAACTTGGCATGAATACTCAATATGCCCAAATGTGAACACTGGTGGAGTTTGGGGAAAATAGACCTTGTCATTTGGGAGTTGTCAATGCTGAGATTTGTAGTTCATCTGCAATCAAAGAGCATCCTGAACCCCACCAAGGATAGAACTGGGCCAAACCTTCTATGCTGAACCACCATGTCTTGAAGGGACTTGCTGGCATGAATCTCCCTCCGTCCTCCCATGCTCTCCCTTGCCCACACATGCTGCCATGATCTGAGCACGCCTGCTCTCCTCTCCTCTCCCCTCCCCACTTAGAGTATAGCCTTCCCCTTGGCTGAGAGGCCAGCTGAGAAGCTGGCCAATCACAGAGGAAGAGGGCTTTTGATGGGAGGATTTGCAGTCTGTTTCCAAAAAGGAAGAGAAGGACAGGCCTTCTCTGACAAAGGGGTTCCTAATATATGTTTTCTGATGGTCTTTGGTGACCCTTCTGAAACCACTCTGAAATGCTGCACTAGTGGCTTCTTCAAAGCCCATTGTTTGGGATAACAATTGGCATTGTAAATATATATATATATCTACAAAGTGAGGTGGGTTCATGATCATGATGCTAAAATATGTGGTGGTGAGAGAGACCTTGTGCAAGTTATTAAGAGCTAACCTATCAAGTGGTCCATTTAGATAACTGGCAGGAATTCTCCAAGGTCTTCTGTGGCTTTTTTAAAAACAGGTAATGTCTCAGACTGAACCAAAGACAGTACGCTTGCAAAGCTGTGTCCTATTAATATGTGACTGCTTTTCTATAGAGACTGCTCAATGAAACAAGTGCTTTCTGGATTGCAGTCTCTGGAGTCACCAGGTTCTTCACAGATACGCCTGGGACTACTGAATGTTTCAGAGACTTTTAAAAGGCAAAGACATGGAGGGAGGGAAGGTCTCTGCAAGGAGATATGCGTGTCTTAAGAAATGCAGCGAAGCCTTATTATATTATCCGGCTAATAGAAGTACCAACACCACTGGGATTAGAACCCCCTTAGCTCCCCATATATTAATCTCTCTTTCCCTGTTATTTCTCTTCTCCTTCCACCACTCCTTTTCTCCTTTGTTTTTTTCCCCTTGCCATTCCCAGTGCATTTGCACTCTCTTGTATTCTCTTTCTCTCTCTTTCCCCAGTCCTGGGCCCTGCGGAGGAGAGCAGCACAAAGCTGTCAAGAGGCCCTGGAGAGAACAGAATAATTCAATCCTGCTTCTTCTCTCTAGGGGCAATTAGAAATGACTAATATCTAAATATGATAATGCAGGTTACAAACAGATTGTAAATGGTTGACTAAACTCTTTTTTTAACTAAGGATACTAAAGTTTCCTTAGTCTCCATGCCTAACTAGCTATGTTTAACAATTTGGTATCTGTGCTTTGGGTTCAACCACTGAGCTGCTGAACTTGCTGACCAAAAGGTTGGTGGTTCAAATCCGGGAGTGGGGTGAGCTCCTGCTGTTAGCCCCAGCTTCTGCCAAACTCACAGTTTGAAAACATGCAAATGTGAGTAAATCAAAAGGTACTGCTTCTGTGGGACGGTAATGGTGCTCCATGCAGTCATGCTACACACAATGGCAGCTCTTTGGATGAGCACCAGCCCCGGACATGACTAGAATTAATGTCAGGGGAAACCTTTACCTTTTTATCTGTGCTTTAGGCAGACCCACATATCTTTTTATTATCATTAAAAAAACTTGTGTACCAGTGGAATACATTCAGGAAACGTCAGACAGCTCTGGATTTAAAAATGACTACTAAGAAAGTCAATTATCAGTTAGAAGATGAGATGGTTCTGATAGCAAAACTGTTTTTTTCTCCTGACAGTTGCTGAAAAAAGCTTTTATTTGGTGTGAATAACATTCCTTGAGGGGTTTGTATTGTATTTCCTGAACAGCAATCGAGAGCTGTTCGTTCAAAGAGTCCTGGCATGTGTGTGAGTGTATGAAACACTTTAATAAAATGAGAAGAGGGACAATAAAATGTGAGATGTTAAGGCAGGATATGTCAAGCAACAAATAGAATTTTTTAATAAAATTCTTCTCCAAATGAGATGATGCTGTTTGTACTAGTAACCTTTCGCTTTTCCCAAAGCATTTTTTATTACAAAACCTCCCAGTCCCCAGCTTTCTTGCTGCAACATTAAATGGTATGAAGCATTTGGCTGCCCTGGGCTTTGGC
This sequence comes from Anolis sagrei, assembly GCF_037176765.1. NCBI lineage: Eukaryota > Metazoa > Chordata > Lepidosauria > Squamata > Anolidae > Anolis > Anolis sagrei. Next base: position 101,840,311 of record NC_090023.1, on the reverse strand, counting down.
CAAGAAAATCCGTGACGACAGAAGCAGGCAGCCTCTTGAGGACACAGCGAACGCTGGCATCCAATTGCCTGCCTGCCAGCCGTATCAAGAGCTGCCACCGAGATCACATTCCCTTTTTAATTATGAGCATCAGTGTGAAAACTCTTTGGGGACTTCTTCTGAATCTGATTACATCTCGAAATGAACCATAGCACCGAGGGGATCGTAGCGCTGGCTTCTGCATTCCTTTCACTTGTCTCCTAGATTCTCGCCATTATTACAAAAACGATGAGCTAATATCGAATAAAATGGTTTCCCCCAAAGCTTAAGTGGGTAGCTAAACATCCCCCTGGGCAGCAATAGAGTTGGATAATACCAACAGAGCCAGAAGTCAAAAGCTCCAAAAGTATAGCAAAATGATCCTTATTTTAAAAAATACTAGCAGTGAACTAAGCAAATACCTCAGGGGTGGAAAGGCAGTCTGTCACCATGATATAGAGGACAGAGTTCAGCAGAGTTGGCTGTTCCTTCTGATATATGAGGAAGCATACTGGTGTTTTATGAGTTAATAATTCTTTCCCAAGTGGGTAAATAATGAGGTTGAAGCATTAATCCACCCTGCACACACAACACAACAGAACTGAGTTAATGTTACATTATAATAAGCCAAAACACATATTAGGCATGCTTCTTCCTATGTTACTTGGTGTACTGCATGTGTTTCCAGACTTCTCCCAAGCATTATTAAATATATTACAAAAATGACACACATCACTCTTGAGGTAAGGTGCTGCTATATATTACAAGTTATTATTGCTTTTGGCCTAAATCTTATTGTATATTCAGACTAGAATAGAGCTATTGAATCAATTGGGTTTACCTATAAGTGGAGTCCTCATCCAACAATTGAGGGGCTGCTCTATCTATCTATCTATCTATCTATCTATCTATTTAACATATTTATACCCCACCCGTCTCAACCCCATAGGGTACTCAAGGCGGCTTATGTATAAAGGCAGCAATTCGATGCCATAAAAACACATAATAAAAGCATATATATTAAAACAATCATTAAAACATATAAAACCTTAAAATAACTTATTTAAAATCATGCAATCCAATATCATAGTCTGTGGCCATTCCAATTTGTCATTGCACTATTCCATATTTTCTTCTTCTGCTGATAGATTACTCGCTGAATGCTTGGTCACACATCCACATCTTTAGCTTTTCCCTAAAGGTCAGGAGGGAGGGGGATGATCTAATTTCATTCGGGAGGAAGTTCCATAGCCAAGGGGCCACCACTGAAAAGGCCCTGTCTCTTGTCCCCGCCAACCACACTGCGAAGGAGGCAGAACTGAGAGCAGAGCCTTAACCTCCTAGCTGGCTCATAGAGGGAGATATGTTCGGACAGGTAAATGGGATCGGAACCATTTAGGGCTTTTAGGCTAAAGCCAGCATTTTGAATGTGCTTGGTAGCAGACAGGCAGCCAGTACTAGTTAGGACTGAACAGCAGGGCACCAACCTTTGTATTAAACATGGCTATATCTGTATTTTTAAAGAAAAAGACACTTGGATTGTGTAACAAATAACAACAACACTTTCTGTTCCTGTGAGAATCGGATTTTGAAAAATGTGGGCTGTTGTGGAAACAAGGACTGGTGAGAAAGCTTCAATGGAGACACCTTTTCCCCATTCTCACTCTTCCAAGAGTGAATTTCCCTTCCAAGGGGCAGATTCTCCTTACTTCCTGTTGTCTCAACCCCTTAAATCCTTGTGCTGGCAGGACAGGTTGGAGGTTCTAATTTGGAGAGAGCCTAGATGTCAGCTCCAGCTTACCATGCAGGGACATGAGAGAAGCCTCTCACAAGGATGGTAAAACATCAAAACATCCGGGCGTCCCCTGGACAATGTCCTTGCAGACGGTCAATTCCCTCACACCAGAAGCGACTTGCAGTTTCTGAAGTCACTCCTGACATGAAAAAAAATGCCATTTGTAACTGTGAGCCAGTTGTAACTTGAATGTTTGTAACTTGGGCACTGCCTGTATTAGTTTTAACTGCTTGTAGTTTTATGGGACATGAGTGCTGCAAACCCCAGGATATCAGAGGATTGAATTCTGGCAATTAAAGTGGGAAAACTGTGCAGCGTTTAGGATTTATGAGAATGAAACTCCTGAAATAAACTCTTGTCTAATTCAGTGAAAATCTATATACAGTATATTGTGGTGTGAGGTGGGAATCTCTTTCCATCCATGTAGATGTGTGGAGACCTTGGATTTATCCTTCTCCTTAGTTCACATTCAGCACTGGGGTACTGGATAAACATCTGACACCGCAAAAATGCCATCCCTTTGCTTTCCTGGCACCACAACATGGATGTCACAATTTCCCCCTCTTTCTCTCAGTCAGAAATATGTAACATTAGTATTGGGAGGACTCAACAATATGAGAAGGTTTGGGAGACAAATCTTTTTTTTTTTTTAGTGGGTTGCTGTAAGTTTTCCGGGCTGTATGGCTATGTTCCAGAAGCATTCTCTCGTGACATTTTGCCTTCATCTATGGTAGGCATCCTCAGAGGCTGTGAGTTTTAAAAATATTCTACTAGCTATGACCAAAAAGAGGTCGCATAAGAATATTTCCAGGATGATTCACTTTTTCTTTGTCTTCAAAACAAACACTAGCTTAATGCTAAACCCAAACTGCCTTTGCTTGCAAGTCTTTCCTCTCTATTTTCAGGCCCATCTTTAATTATTTTCAACCAGCAAGAGACAATGTCCCCAATTTATCTATTTGCAGCTGTTAAAAAAAGGGAAAAGGCAAGAAAAAAACCCTCTGAATTATTCCTACAAACAGAACAAGCCACAAAAGATGCTCCTGCTGGGGCTTTAAATGAAAGCTCTCTCCTCGTTGCTGGAGGCAGTCATCTCTCCCGCCACTTTGCAAGGCTTGTGTAACCTCAAAGCTCTGACTCACTGCGTTTGTCCTCAGAGGAGTTGATTACGAACTGCCAGCAGGCTGCCTGTTAAGGTTTGTAACAAGGAGGCCAGGACCTCGCAAAGACATCCTCCTCCACAGCTGGGGAGTGAGCTCCCTTCTCTGTTTGCTTCACTTTCGCTGTCCCTCTCTGCCTCTGTTTTTCCAGTACTACTAAATGAGTATCTGGTTATCACAAGAGCACTGCACTCTTGAGTTAAGCACTTGAGCACTGGCTGCATGTTGACATAACAATGACTCTCTTAGGTGAGAGAGAGAGAAATAAACTCTTGATTCTTATCTGCAGGGAAGGTGTAGAATTTCACAGCTCCCAAACAAATAATAGAATCATGGACAAGACCACTGAGGCCATCTGGTCCAACCCCTTGCCTTGCGGGAACACACAATCAAAGCACTCCTGACAGATGGCCATCCAGCCTTTGCTTAAAATTTGCAAAGGAAATTCCACCACACTTGGAGGTTTGTCTTCCAGCTATCTCAGACCCTTTCTACACTGCCCTATATCTCAGGATCTGATCCTAGATTATCTCCTTTGAACTGAATTATATGAATCTATACTGCCAGTCTGAGTCTATACATACTCAGTCTGTACTGAGCCCCCAGTACTGCAGTGGGTTAAGCCACTGAGCTGCTGAACTTGCTGACTGAAAGGTCGCAGGTTCAAATCCGGAGAGTGGCGTGAGCTCCCGCTGTTAGCCCCAGTTTCTGGCAACCTAACAGTTCAAAAATATTCAAATATGAGTAGATCATAGGTACTGCTCTGGTGGAAAGGTAACAGCGCTCCATGCAGTCATGCTGGCCACATGACCTAGGAGGTGTCTATGGACAACGCCGGCTCTTCAGCTTAGAAATGGAGATGAGCACCAACCCCCAGAGTCGGACACAACTGGACTTAATGTCAGGGGAAAATCTTTGCCTACCTGTACCTATACTGCCAGATAATCTGGAATATAGGATAGTGTAGATCCAATGTCAGGTCCCTTCTACACTGCCATATAATCCAGAATATCAAAGCAGATAATCCACATTATCTGTTTTGAGCTGGATTGTAAGAGGGCCCTTTCACACAGCGATATAACCCAGGATATCAAGGCAGATAATCAACTTATCTGCTTTGACCTGAGCTATCTGTGTCCACACTGCCATATATTCCAGTTTACCAACCTCCCATAAAGATCTTACTTTCTCTCCAACTCCTTATGTAACTGTTGCAGCCTTCCAGACACTGACATTTGCTTGTAGGTACAGAGTGGAGATGATGGTGTAGGAAAAGAGCTAGATACACAGCAATGAAGTTATCCAGTGTACCATTTTTGGACCCCCAAAGGATGCTTTTACTGGACATCCTGCTGTGACTACATAACTGGGCAGAGGTTTACAATACATCTTGGTCAAAGTTTCTGAACATGTACAAACTGGGACAGGGCCTAGGGCAAAACCTAACTGAACGTCTTTCCCATGGGAAAGTTCATGGTGGTGGTAGGGGTGGGTGGAATGCCTTCTAGAAAATCAGAAGAAGATAACATTTGGGAGGTTGGGATGGCAACAGAGTGAAGTTCAGCTGTGACAAGGTTTCATTAGTGTCTGTTGCAATGTGGCCTGCTGCCTCAACTCTGCTTGCCCATGTTTCATTTTGGGGGGACATTTTGAATTAAAATTGCCAATACCAAAACCATAGTGTTGCAAATTTGGAAAACAGATGGCCTAATATGCTTGGGACATTACTGCAGAAAGATGTGGCATCATTACAAGGACACTGAATGTACACAGAATGGAAATAGCTTCCCATAGTCATTGGAAGCCTCATTTTGAAAGCATAAAGTAGTTTTGCTGCTGGTGGGTACTTTGCTTGGAAAACCAAACAAAGGAAATGAAAGAGGTCCCTGATACTTGGCATATCTGTAGCAATTTCATTGTGTAATTTAAATGTCTTGAGTAGTTTTTCTACTGCAATAACATTCACAACACAGGATGTTATTGGGGCAGTGAAATCATATGAGTGTTATGCAGTTTCTGTGGATAGAATCATAGAATCCTCGAGTTGGAAGAGACTCGTGGGCAATCCAGCCCAATCCCCTTGTCAAGAAGCAGGAAAATCGCATTCAAAGGATGTCCCTGAAGTTACACTTACCCCATATAAAATAAGGATTTCTCCTTAACCTTTCATTTGGAAGAAGCTTTTGACAAGTGTGTGTGTGTTTGAAGGAGGGAGAAAGTTTGGTTAGCATCTAGTACAGGTTGACTCAGAAATTATATCCATGGTTTCCCCCCCTAATTTCTTCTGACAATATATGTTTTCTAGGTCACCCAGGTGATTTTGCCAGATGTTACCACAGAGTTGCCCAGGAGAACTTAGCAAATCCTAGAAAGGATAGCTCTTAAGGAATTTTCTAGGTTCTGAAGGGCGGCTCATTGGTAATTTCTGACTTGTCTGGGCTCAGAGAGGAAGGTCAAGGTTTGTGTGCTCCATCTGTGAGCACATCCTTGTTTTCTCTCCCCTCTGAGCTTGGATCAGCCTCATTTTCATTATCTGAGTTGCCACCTTAAGGCCCTTCCACACAGCCCTATATCCCAGAATATCAAGGCAGAAAAACCCACAATATCTGCTTTGAACTGGGTTATCTGAGTCCACACTCAGATAATATGGGATTTTCTGTCTTGATATTCTGAGATATAGGGCTGTGTGGAAGGGCCCTTTGTTACTGGTAAGGAAAAGCAACAGTCCCTCCTGAGACTTGACAGCTTCCACTGGAGTAAAAAAGATGGGAGAATTGTGTGGGGAGACTTACCCTCAGATGTTGGATCTTGGTCATTGAATGTAAAATGACCAAATGTAAGAAAATCACTTGCTGGTACCTTTTGACTTCATTTACTGCCACTCCATCCCAGCAAGTGCAGAGATATCAGCAGTTACATTTCATGCATTTCACAAAGGGCCTTCCCACACAAATAATCTTGCTTTGAACTGGGTTATCTGAGTTCACACTGCCATATAACCCAGTTCAAAGCAGATAATGTGGGGTTTTATTTACCTATGTGGAAGGGGCCAAGAGGAGCTAGAGTTCACAAAAGTTTATGCCAAGTTAAACTTGTTAAGTCTTTTCAGGTGCCACAAGACTCTTGTTATTTTTGCTGCACAGAAGATTGTAGGATGATGTTGTTTCCTCAGATTAAGGATCCACAATTAGAAATAGGAAGCATGGTGTGGAAATGCTTATTGTAAGGTCAGTGTTTATGTGGCAGTAGAAAAATGCACTGTGAACAAGGAACATAACTTTATGAAGCTTGTTAGCAGTTATGTTGCTTGTATGTCAAAAATATTTAAATTAAGTTAATTGTCAAGACACATATGGCTGAATTTTAAAGCTGGCTTGAATGTGACAAAATTGGGTAGCAGAGAATTCTTACAGCTGCTTATTTCTGCTCTTCTTAAAAGCACAATGACCCAGAAAGGAAGGAAGGAAGGAAGGAAGGAAGGAAGGAAGGAAGGAAGGAAGGAAGGAGGGAGGGAGGGAAGGAAGGAAGGAAGGAAGGAAGGAAGGAAGGAAGGAAGGAAGGAAGGAAGGAAGGAAGGAAGGAGGGACCCACTTAAAATTACTTCTCTAAAGAAAGAAATAAGTTTATATAATTTTGGAGATTTATTATAATGGAACATTTCTTGCATTTTTTTTTTTTGGTCCTTTAGTGGCTGAGTTCCAGGGCTTTACAGCACTTTTTAATCTCTAGAATTCCTACAAGAGAATCTCCATTAACTCAAATAAAACTTGCAATCAAGCACAATGTACATGAGGCAACCCTCTTTTGTGCCTTTGTTGCAGTGATTACTGGTGAACTTTTACATCAAAGAAGCACAGCCCAAAATCAAAGATGAATTCCTGTTTCTTCCACTGTTGTTCTGCAGGATTTCATTTAATGAATGCAAAAGGTTACATCTACAATAGAAAATATCTTCCTGTCATCCTTTCTATAGAAAATTGTGAGGGTGCAGTTGGAGAATCTTCAGTTGTGATGTGTACTTGAAAGTAAAATTATTTTAAATCTGTAATTGGATAGAAACATAGAATAATAAAATGACTTGGAAAGGGCAGAAAGGGCTTTTCTAATCCTACCACGGACCATGCAGGAATAGACCATTACAGCAATCCTGGAAGATGACCACCACGCTTCTGTTGCAAGACCTCCAAAGAAGGAAAATCCATTGCCCTCTGAGATAGTCTATTCCTCTGCTGAATAAAGGTGGGCAACTGTTTATCATAGTCACTCACTATGACCATCATGTAACCAATTGGTTTGTGAAATCATGTCTACTTTCCTATCAATTGACAGAGATTTTTTTCTTTTAATTCATCACTCTCAGCTACAATGAACACATGGAATCAATTCATCCATGGTTAGTCAATACTTATATAAGACCTATTGATTCAATGGGTCTACTGTGGTTGGGGCTAACAGTAGGATTTAAGATAATTTCAGATACAGATTTGAGACAAAAGGGTTATCTGACTTTTACTCCCAAGAAATGAAAGTTTGAACAAGAGTGGTGATTCCCTCATTTGGGTGCTGATTCAGAAAATTGTATTGGATCATCCACATCAGCTCTAGATGACTAAATATGGTTTTCTGTTGGCAAGCAGATGGTGACTACTGGATGGCATATGTTCTATGTCAGAAACTAGAACTGATGTGGTCTATCCAATGCAGTTTTCCATATCAGCACCCCAAATAACCAAACCAAATCTAAAATTGACCAAAAATGATTTGTAACCCTTTAGGTACTAATGTTGGAGAGTGGTCCCTGGTCAAAGTGCTCCCTGGTCAATTGGTCCCTGGTTAAAAAAAGATTGTGAACTACTGTGATAATGGGTGGTTCACTGGCATGTAGATGACCACTGTGAGAAAAGAATGTCTCACTGGTTGTCCACAAGGGGTTTTCTTTTGTTCTCTCGATTGTTGTTCCCAGAGATTGTTAGTTTTGAGAGTAAGTAATTGCCAGTTGGCATGCATTTCACCTAAAAATACATCTCTTGGTGATATAGACCTAAATGTGAGATGTGTTTCCATGGAGGAGAGTATTTTTCCTTCCTATCCAGATAATGGAACAAATCAAAATAACATTATATATCTTAATAATTAAAGGAAGAGCATGGTGTTGCAGTTTAAGCATTGGATTGCAGTTCTGGTGACCAGGGATTGAATCATTGCTTGGGCATAGAAACCCATCTAGTCATCTTGGGCCAATCACACTTTCTCAGTCTCAGAAGAAGGCAAGCACAAACCCCCTCTGAACAAATCTTTAAAAAAATTCATGATAAGTTTGCCTCAGGATTGTCATAAGTTGTAAATCATTTGAAGGCACAATGCCACAACCGTAACAATTTCTTGCTCCATTTGACATGATCTAGCCAAAGCTTAGTTCATGTCCAAATGCTTTCATGAAAAGCAGTGAGCTTGGCTCTGTCATAAACTGGTTGAACAAAGCTGCGCTATTTTTGTGTGTGTGCTGCTTTGGTTTTTTGTCTAGATGGGCAGAATTTTTCAAAAGTTTATGACAAGGAAGAAGAGAGAGCAGGAAGAAGAGAGCCAGCAATGATGCCCTTGTTCTGCAAATGAAAACTTTAGAGAGAACCTTGCAGAACATGAACTGCTGAGTAATATTTTACCTAAGAAAATTGTCTTTGTGGAAGCCAGATCTGAGATCTTTCAAGACAGGACATGACATTTCTGTATTCGATACATCCCAGAGATATTACACTTGATTGCTATTTCTGAGCCTGGTTAAACTGGATGGGAAATTCTTGTATTCCTCAGCATGAATAAGTGGCAGATGAAAAAGATCTATTGGATCTGACAGCTCCTGCTGTGCTCAGTTTTGGCTACTGGCATTGACCCTGAGACATCTCAGCTGAAATATCTCTGTTGAAGTAAATGAATTAGGAACCTATGCAATTTTTCTTTTCTTTTCTTGTCATG